>NC_069502.1:483025206-483625206 GCF_027579735.1 Bombina bombina | reverse complement strand
GATTCGGAAGTATTTTAATTCGGAAATCCGAATCGATCCGAATTTACCGAATTTACCGAATTTCCGAATTAATCCGAAAACGAACCGCACATGTCTAATACGTTCCCTGACGAAGTGCCGGTCAGGCACGAAACATGTTATATATATATATTTAAGCACTATAGAAAGATTTAGAAGAAGGTACACTACCCCTCTTCAAAAGATAATTTAATTCAGCAACCCATAAAATGTTTACTTGTATATCATTATAGATCCAACATTTCATGTGAATGAACTGTGTGCAACATCAGAAAAGTATCCCAGCTAGACAGCTAGAAAATAGATACATAAGTGATACATGATCATGAAAATCTATTAAAGAAGTCAAACCATATATATACATCAAGTAAGCACATTATACATGTAAACTCAATCCTTTTAGTAGAAAGTAAATATGGCAGATTGTCCATCTATTCTACGGATAACACATGCAGATCCTGTAGCCGCTTTTATGAGCCGTTTTTCAAACATTAAAGGCTCCATCCTTTTAACCCTTTATTTCCAAAGTCTCAACATTCAAATGACTGCGGCCCTTCCAGCCGTACTTGAGGTCATCAGTGGGTAAGAACTAGTTTGCACCAATTGGAAACAAACAACAGTACCTTCAAAAGTGCTTAATGGGCGTGAGTAATGCAATGCATCCTATCCGGTTCTTTTAAGCCATATCTGGCGACCGCAGTGTCATCCGCTGTCAAGGTCTAGAAAGAGCTCACTGGCTCACCGGATTGATCTGGGTAATACTCTTAGTACATAGAGTCCTTCCGTTTAAATCTGTGTCGTCCCTGTGTGATAGCTTCTTCACGGTTACAGCCCTTTTAATACGGCCTCTCTCACACTGCATCCATTTTTCACTTCCCACCTTCCCTAACTAAAGGGATACCAGTTGGGCAGACTCAGACGGAATTGTTCATCACTCACCAAATTTGACAAACATGCGTCACTAATGACTGAAATGTTTCAGAAAAGAGGTTACTGAAATACTAAGGAGTCAACCACAATCATTCAGCAAAATGGTTTTTGCTTTCCGACTAAGGGCTAGATTACAAAGGGAGCACAAATTAGCGCTCCTGCTTGTGCATTAACTTCACTAGATGGAGGCTTTTTGCGCACGTCAGGTAGCATGCGTGTTACAAGTTGAAAGTAAAAAGTTTCTGCACAATCACTAACCCGACGCAAACGCATTAACATATTACCCCATCGACTTTAATGGAGCTTGAAAAGTGGGGGAAAAAACTAACACTCTACTCTGCATGTTAACCCCATCGCGTTTAACCAAAGTGCGCTAACCTGACATGAAATATTCAGTACATATATTTCACATTCCAATGTTCTTTCATAGCAGAATATGTTAAATTTATTCTTAAAAACATATTTATATAGATATATATATTTTCCTAAGTGAAGAACATTGGAATGTCAAATATTTACTTTAAATACATAGTTAAACACTTTATCAATATTGCATAAATATGATTTTTCATGTGTTCAGCTACTTGACTGCAAAGGGCTCCAATGCACACACATATATATATATATATATATATATATATATATATATATATATATATATATATATATATATATTTATATATATGTATACATATGTATTTATGTGTTTATATATGTAAATGTGTCTGTAAATACATATTTACACATATAAATACATAAATATACCTGTACTCACATAATATATATATATATATATATATAGAGAGAGAGAGAGAGAGAGAGAGAGAGAGAGAGAGAGAGAGAGAGCGAGATAGAGAGAGACCCTCCAATCCTTCGGTATATGTGACATAGCCCTCTTGTGGCTCTCTTCCTACCTGTCAAACCGTACCTTTAGTTTAGCCTTCTCTGGGGCCTCCTCTGCCCCGTCACCACCGCAAGGCTCTGTCCTCTGTCCCCTTCTCTTCTCAATCTACACGTCATCACTAGGTTCCCTAATAAAGTCCCACAGTTTACAATATCATTTGTATGCCGATGACACCCAAATCTACTTCTCTGCACTAGACCTTTCTCCTTCCTTGCTAATCTGTGTCACTAACTGTCTTTCTCACATCTCCAACTGGATGTCCTCTCACTACCTCAAGCTAAATCTCTCCAAAACTGAGCTCCTTATATTCCCCCCTTCTTCTAAACTCTCCACCCCCAATCTCTCTATAACTGTCGACAACTCCATCATTACCCCTACCCCGCATGCCCAATGTCTCGGGGTCACATTTGACTCAGATCTTTCTTTCACTCCTCACATTCAGTCATTGGCTAAAGCCTGCCGCTTCCACCTTAAAAACATCTCTAAAATTAGACACTTTCTTAGACAAGACACAAGTAAGATTTGAATCCACTCTCTCATTCTCTCCCGCCTCGATTACTACAACTCTGTCCTCTCTGGTCTCCCCACCTACCGCCTAGCTCCTTTACAATCCATAATGAATGCATCTGCCAGACTCATCTTCCTTACACGTCGCTCTTCATCTGCTGCACCTCTCTGCCAATCTCTTCACTGGCTTCCTCTTGCCTCTAGGATCAAACACAGAATTCTCATTCTGACATACAAAGCTCTTAACTGCACTGCTCCCCCTATATCTCAGACCTTGTCTCCAGATACTCTCCCTCCCGTCCCCTTCGCTCTGCTCATGACCTCCTACTCTTCTCCTCTCTTGTCACCTCATCACACTCCTGTTTACAGGACTTCTCCAGACTGGCTCCCATCTTGTGGAACTCTCTGCCTCGCTCCACAAGACTCTTGTCTAGTTTTAAAAGCTTCAAGTGCTCCCTAAAGACGCTACTGTTCAGGGATGCATACAACCTACGCTAACCTTTCTTTATACCAGTTCCTCTCCTCCATTGCTATCCCCTGAACCCCCTCAGCATGTAAGCCTAACAGTCCAGCTGTTTGTTGATCACCTTCTCAAGAGCTGACTACAACAGTGCAACTCTTGGCAGGGCCCTCTACCCATTTGATCCCTATAATTGTTTTGTTGTACTCCGCCTTTGTTAATAGCGCTGCGGAATCTGTTGGCACTCTACAAATAACAAATAATAATAATAATGATAATAAAGAGAGACGTGCACTGTAAGTATATATACTTCCTCAGGCTCAAGTAAAATGTGGTATTTTACTAAAGTAAACTGACTAATTTTTGTGTGTGTTGGATATGGCATGTGAGAACTAATGTGGCCCTTGCCATGAGGGAGCATAGGCTTGTAGCATATTTGTACCATAGTTTGCTTTTCCAGGGAGAGTAGCTATATTTAAAAAAAACAAAAACAAAAACATGCATTTTATTTTGTACACATCAAGATGACTAATGAAAAACAACTTCAGAGCTCTGATTAACTGTTTTGCGAAATTAAAAAGTTACACAAAACACATAAAAATGCATTAAAAATTACATTTACACTCATAATAACGTATAATAAAAGTTATTGTAATAAAATATTGCACACAAAATTTGTAAGGGCTCAAAGATATGATATCTCAGGTATTAGAGAAAAAAAGTCAGGCAAAGGGCTTTAACATAGAGACACATTCAAATAAATCATTAAATATGCATATGTATATATACAGTTGTAATCAAAATTATTTAATGCAAATCAGGTTTATTGACAAAATTTACAGACTTTCAGCAGTTTGCAATAAATAAATCAAACAAAAGCAATTGAAATAGCTCAACACAACAAATGCTTCAAGTGGTTGCCCCAAATATTTTAATTAATTCTGCAGTCTCAAAATTAGTCAACCCCATTATGGCAAGCATCTTTAGTACTTAGCAGAGTACCCTTCTGCTGTTATGACCTGCTGCAAACCAGATGCATAGCCAGACACCAGCTTCAGACAGCGTTCCTGAGGAATCGTAGACCATTCTTCATGACCAATGTTCCCCAGTTCAGTAATATTCTTGGGTTTGCATGCTGCAACCACCTTCTTCAAATCCCACCAGAGATTTTCTATGGGGTTCAAGTCAGGTGACTGTGATGGCCACTGTAGAATCTTCCAGGACTTCTTCTGCAACCTAGCCCTGGTGTACCTAAATGAAGAATTATCCTCAAAAGGAATAGTGGTTCTCTTGGCTAGAGTGGATATAGTGCCCTCTACCTTAGGAACAGTGCGCCAAAGATCACACAAAGAACCAGCAACAGGAAACAACTTTTTAAAAACAGGAGACGGCGAAATGGAACACTCGGCTTCTCCCATTCCTGATCTATAATGTCAGACATGTGGTCTGGAATAGGAAATACCTTCACAGTTGTAGGTTTGACATCAAAAACTCTGTTAAGTTTATTAGACCTTTTATGAGTCTCTGCAACTGTAGTGTCAGAGTCCTCCAATGTAGCTAGAACCTCTTTCAAAAGTAAATAGAGGTGTTCAAGCTTAAATCTAAAATTTACCTCCTCTGAGTCCGCTGTACTAGCAACAGCAGATTCAGAATCAGAGATCTCGCCCTCAGAAGCCACTGAGGAATGTTCCTCCTCAGATAACTGAGACAGACTGACTAACGCTTCTTGGCGGAGTCAGAACTCTTAGGATTTATGTTCTTAGATTTCCTCATTCTCTTACCAGCAATAGGTAAGGCAGATAAAGCTGCAGAGACTGCAGAAGTCAGTTGCACAGCAAAATCACCTGGTAAATATACACTCTATACAAACTGCTAAAGCTTGGGACATTTGAGGGGAAAGCTGAGGCATAGTATGGATTGTTTACCCTTATTCCAATACTAGCAACTGGTTACCATGAAGATTTTCTTGACGGAGGTCAGAAAATCCAAACTTCTTGCTACTTGTTTTTCAATTCAGCCCTCTGTCCATCCATCAGTGGCTCTGTGTATCAAAGTAATTGGTCTGATTGTGGCTTCCATGGTCATTATTCCGTTTTCTCGTTTCCATCTGAGGCCTCTACAGTTATGCATGCTTAGACAATGGAATGGAGACCACTCAGACCTCTCTCAGAGGATAGTTCTAGACACCCAGATGAGAGACTCTCTGTCCTGGTGGATATCCCAGGACCATCTGTCCCAGGGCACATGCTTTCTGAGAACATCTTGGGAGATTGTGACCACTGATGCCAGCCTTTCAGGCTGGGGAGCAGTTTGGGGTTCCTTAAAAGCTCAGGGACTTTGGTTTTAGGAGGAGTCTGTCCTCCCTATAAATATCCTAGAGTTAAGAGCCATATATAATGCTTTGATAACTTGGCCTCAATTAAGTTTGGTTCGATTGTTCATATTCCTATCGGACAACATCACTTCAGTGGTGTATATCAACCACTAGGGAGGAACTCAGAGCTCATTAGCTATGATGGAGGTGACTTGCATTCTTCAGTGGGCGGAGTCTCAAAATGGTCACCTTCCTGCCATCCACATCCCAGGGGTGGACAACTGGGAAACGGATTATCTGAGCAGGCAGACTTTTCACCCAGGGGAGTGGGCCCTCCATCCAGAAGTATTCTCAATGATAACTTTCAGGTGGGGAGTTCCGGGGTTGGATCTGATGACGTCTCGTCTAAACGCCAAGCTTCCAAACTATGGATCAAGATCAAGGGATCCACAAGCAGCTCTGGGCGATGCCCTGGCAGTGCCATGGGACTTCGGTCTAATGTATCTGTTCCCCCCGTTTGCCCTACTTCCTTGGGTAATAGCCCGTATCAAACAGGAGCAGGCTTTGGTGATTCAAATCGATCCAGCGTGGCCTCCCAGAACTTGGTTTGCAGACCTGGTGAAGATGTCATCCTTTCCCCCGTGGAAATTGCCTCTGAGGAAGGACCTTCTATTTCAGGGTCCCTTCCTACATCCAAACCTAGATTATCTGAAGCTGACTGCTTGGAGATTGAATGCCTAGTTTTGTCTAGTCGCGGTTTTTCAGAAAAGGTTATTGATACCATGCCTCAGGCTCGTAAGCCGGTGACTCGCAAGATTTACCATAAGGTTCCCCGAATTCTGTCTTTTCTTCAGGAGGGCATGGAGAAAGGCTTGTCAGTCAGTACCCTGAAGGGTCAGATCTCTGCTCTGTCAATTCTTTTGCATAAACGCCTGGCAGACCTACCAGATGTTCAATCCTTTGTTTAGGCCTTGGTTAGAATCAGGTCTGTGTTTATACCTGTTGCTCCTCCATGAAGCCTTACTCTTGTTCTTAGGGTTTTGCAGCAGGCTCCGTTTGAGCCTATGCACTCTGTTGATATTAAATTGTTATCTTTTAAAGTTTTGTTTCTCCTCGTTATTTCTTCTGCTCGCAGAGTTTCTGAGCTTTCGGCTCTGCAGTGTGATTCCCCTTACCTTATTTTTCATGCGGATAAGGCGGTCCTTTGTACTAAGTTGGGATTTTTTCCTAAGGTAGTGTTGGACCACAATATCAATCAGGAAATTGTTGTTCCTTTGTTCTGTCCTAATCCTTCTCAGAAGAAATGTCTGTTGCATAACCTGGATGTTGTGCGTGCTCTGAAATTCTATCTGCAGGCAACTACAGATTTTTGTAAATACACTGCCCTGTTCGTTGTTTTCTCTGGTAAGCGTAAGGGCCAGAAGGCCACTTCTTCTACTCTTTCTTTCTGGCTGAGAAGTGGTATTCGATTAGCTTATGAGACAGCCTCCTGAGAGAATTACAACTCATTCCACTAGGGCTGTCTCTTCTTCCTGGGCCGTCAAAAATTAAGCTTCTGTGGAACAAATCTGCAAGGCAGCCACTTGGTCCTCGTTGCATACTTTTTCCAAATTTTCCAAATTCGATACTTTTGCCTCAGCTGAGGCTTCTTTTGGGAGGAAAGTTCTTCAAGCCTGGTGCCTTCTGTTTAGGTCTGCCTGTCTTGTTCTTCCTCCCTTCCATTCTGTGTCCTCTAGCTTGGGTATTGGTTCCCACTAGTAATTAGAATGGATTTGTGGAATCTCCATGCCATTGGAAAGAAAACAGCATTCATGCTTACCTGATAAATTATTTTCTTTCCTGGCATGGAGAGTCCACAACCCATCCTTAATTTAATTTTAAGACGGTTTTTTGTCTATTTTTCAAACCTCAGGCACCTCTATAATCTTGTGTCATCTTCTCTTTCCATATTCCTTCGGCTGAATGACTGGGGGTTTAAGGAAAGTGGAAGTGATACTTAACAGCTCTGCTGAGGTGTTCTTTGCCTCCTCCTGGTGGCCAGGAGTTGAATTCCCACTAGTAATTAGAAAGGATTTGTGGACTCTCCATGCCAGGAAAGAAAATAATTTATCAGGTAAGCATAAATTTTGTTATATACATACATATACATATTTAGACAGCCCTTCGTCTGCCTTTTTTCTAACACCTGAGATCTCATATATTTGAGTTCTTATAACGTTTTGTGCAATTTTTTTTAATTCATTTTTATTAGACAGTGTTATTATAAATGTAACTGTATTTTGTAATGTATTTTTGATGTGTTTTGTGACACTTTTTTGTTTTGCGAAACAGTTAACCAGAGCTCTAAGGTGGCACTAACCCGATGTGTGGAATCACTCTCGATAAACCCCTATTTGCTCACACACAACTGTTAGCGCTCCACTTGTAATCTAGCCCAAAATGGGCTGAGCTTGTAGGGGGAGCCCTCTTTATATTATTTCTCACTAATTACTCAAAGACCAGTACTTAGGGCCTAATCATCTAAAGTTCTCTGATCAGATCAGATGATATAAAATGATCCTCCAATACTGAGAAATCCCTCAGAAGATTCTAGAAATTTACATTTTGCTATAATTCTCTAGTCTGCATTCTCTGCATTTCTGGAAGTGAAGAGGAAACCATCCTTCTTGCTTAGTTGCTTAGTTTTTCCATAAACAGTACTTAAAGGGATAATAAACCCAAATGTTTTCTTTCATGATTCAGATAGTGCATGCAATTTTAACCAACTTTCCAATTTACTCATATTATCAATATTTCTTAGTTCTCTTGGTATCTTTATTTAAAAAATCAAGAATGTAAGCTTAAGAGCCAGCCCATTTTTGGTTCAGCACCTGGGTAGCACTTGCTAATTAGTGTCTAAAATGTAGGCACCAATCAGCAAGTGCTACCCAGGTTCTAAACCAAAAATGGACAGGCACTTATGCTTACATTCCTACTTTTTCAAATAAAGATACCACGAGAACGAAGAAAAATTGATAATATGAGCAAATTAGAAAGTTGATTAAAACTGCATGCACTATCTGAATCATGAAAGTTTAATTTTGACTAGACTATCACTTTAAAGGTACAGTCTACACCAGCATTGTTATTGTTTAAAAAGATAGATAATACCTTTACTAACCATTCCCCAGCTTTGCACAACCAACATTGTTATATTAATATACTTTATAACCTTTAAACGTCTAAATGTCTACTTGTTTCTAAGCCACTAAAGACTTTCTCTTATCACATGGTTTTTATTTGCTTTTCACAACAGGGGAGTGCTAGTTTATGTGAGTCATATCGATAATATTGTGCTAACGCCCATGTGTTGTGGCAGACACTGCACTAATTGGATAAAATGCAAGTCAATAGATAATAAATAAAATGTCATGTGATCAGGGGGCAGCCTGCAGAGGCTTAGATACAAGGTAATCACTAGTGACGTCGCAAACCTAAAAATTTCGGTTCGCAAACGGCGGACTCAAACTTCCGCTACTGTTCGCGAACCGGCAAACCGGGCGAACCGCCATTGACTTCAATAGGCAGGCAAACTTTAAAACCCACAGGGACTCTTTCTGGCCACAATAGTGATGGAAAAGTTGTTTCAAGGGGACTAACACCTGGACTGTGGCATGCCGGAAGGGGGATCCATGGCAAAACTCCCATGGAAAATTACATAGTTGATGCAGAGTCTGTTTTTAAGCCATAAATCACCTAACATTCCTAATTTAATGTGCTTTAAAACATCAGGTATGATGTTGTATCGATCAGGTAGTGTAAGGGTTACGCCCGCTTCACAGTGACAGACCAAACTCCCCGTGTAACGCACCGCAAACAACCGCAAACAGTCCATTTGCACAACCACGAGATAGATAGATTTGATAGATAGATACATAGATTACGTAGATCAATAGATGCAATATACATATGATAGATACAAATTACATAGATCAATAGATGCAATATACATTTGATAGATACGAATTACATAGATCAATAGATGCAATATACATTTGATAGATATGAATTACATAGATCAATAGATGCAATATACATTTGATAGATACGAATTACATAGATCAAAAGATGCAATATACATTTGATAGATACGAATTACATAGATCAATAGATGCAATATACATTTGATAGATACGAATTACATAGATCAAAAGATGCAATATACATTTGATAGATACGAATTACATAGATCGATAGATGCAATATACATTTGATAGATATGAATTCCATAGATCAATAGATGCAATATACATTTGATAGATACGAATTACATAGATCAATAGATGCAATATACATTTGATAGATACGATTTACATAGATCAATAGATGCAATATACATTTGATAGATACGAATTACATAGATCAATAGATGCAATATATATTTGATAGATATGATTGATAGTTAGATTCGATAGATAAATAGATAGATTTGATAGATATATAATTTCCCTGACAGAGAATTACAATAAGACATGCGGTCTGTGACCCATGGTAAGGTTCCCAGAGACAGTTGCGCTGCCAGGGGACGTGTATATGGCATGGATTTTCGGGATCAGGTAGTGTAAGGGTTACGCCCGCTTCACAGTGACAGACCAAACTCCCCGTATAACGCACCGCAAACAACCGCAAACAGTCCATTTGCACAACCACGAGATAGATAGATTTGATAGATAGATACATAGATTACATAGATCAATAGATGCAATATACATATGATAGATACAAATTACATAGATCACTTGATAGATATGAATTCCATAGATCAATAGATGCAATATACATTTGATAGATACGAATTACATAGATCAATAGATGCAATATACATTTGATAGATACGATTTACATAGATCAATAGATGCAATATACATTTGATAGATACGAATTACATAGATCAATAGATGCAATATATATTTGATAGATATGATTGATAGTTAGATTCGATAGATAAATAGATAGATTTGATAGATATATAATTTCCCTGACAGAGAATTACAATAAGACATGCGGTCTGTGACCCATGGTAAGGTTCCCAGAGACAGTTGCGCTGCCAGGGGACGTGTATATGGCATGGATTTTCGGGATCAGGTAGTGTAAGGGTTACGCCCGCTTCACAGTGACAGACCAAACTCCCCGTATAACGCACCGCAAACAACCGCAAACAGTCCATTTGCACAACCACGAGATAGATAGATTTGATAGATAGATACATAGATTACATAGATCAATAGATGCAATATACATATGATAGATACAAATTACATAGATCAATAGATGCAATATACATTTGATAGATACGAATTACATAGATCAATAGATGCAATATACATTTGATAGATACGAATTACATAGATCAATAGATGCAATATACATTTGATAGATACGAATTACATAGATCAAAAGATGCAATATACATTTGATAGATACGAATTACATAGATCAAAAGATGCAATATACATTTGATAGATACGAATTACATAGATCAATAGATGCAATATACATTTGATAGATACGAATTACATAGATCAAAAGATGCAATATACATTTGATAGATACGAATTACATAGATCGATAGATGCAATATACATTTGATAGATATGAATTACATAGATCAATAGATGCAATATACAGTTGATAGATACGAATTACATAGATCAATAGATGCAATATACATTTGATAGATACGATTTACATAGATCAATAGATGCAATATACATTTGATAGATACGAATTACATAGATCAATAGATGTAATATATATTTGATAGATATGATTGATAGTTAGATAGATTCGATAGATAGATAAATAGATAGATTTGATAGATATATAATTTCCCTGACAGAGAATTACAATAAGACATGCGGTCTGTGACCCATGGTAAGGTTCCCAGAGACAGTTGCGCCGCCAGGGGACGTGTATATGGCATGGATTTTCGGGA
The DNA here is from genome assembly GCF_027579735.1 of Bombina bombina. Classification (NCBI taxonomy): domain Eukaryota; kingdom Metazoa; phylum Chordata; class Amphibia; order Anura; family Bombinatoridae; genus Bombina; species Bombina bombina. The sequence continues at coordinate 483,614,099 of NC_069502.1, read as the reverse complement.
TCAGGTAGTGTAAGGGTTACGCCCGCTTCACAGTGACAGACCAAACTCCCTGTGTAACGCACCGCAAACAACCGCAAACAGTCCATTTGCACAACCACGAGATAGATTTGATAGATAGATACATAGATTACATAGATCAATAGATGCAATATACATATGATAGATACAAATTACATAGATCAATAGATGCAATATACATTTGATAGATACGAATTACATAGATCAATAGATGCAATGTACATTTGATGGATACGAATTACATAGATCAATAGATGCAATATACATTTGATAGATATGAATTACATAGATCAATATATGCAATATACATTTGATAGATACGAATTACATAGATCAATAGATGCAATATACATTTGATAGATGCGATTTACATAGATCAATAGATGCAATATACATTTGATAGATACGAATTACATAGATCAATAGATGCAATATATATTTGATAGATATGATTGATAGATAGATTCGATAGATAAATAGATAGATTTGATACATATATAATTTCCCTGACAGAGAATTACAATAAGACATGCGGTCTGTGACCCATGGTAAGGTTCCCAGAGACAGTTGCGCCACCAGGGGACGTGTATATGGCATGGATTTTCGGAACCGGGAGATGGAAAAAGATGCTTGCTCGGTCCTCCTGCTTCAAATTTGTGGCACTGCGCGTGCAATCTATTTGCCACCAGATATGAGTGGTGTGTTAAGTAGTACTATTCTTAGCAGTTTAATACCTGTTACTCCCCCTATGGGGGGAGGTGTATATGGCATGGATTTTAGGAACCGGGAGATGGAAAAAGATGATTGGTCGGTCCTCCTACTTCAAATTTGGCTGAAACACAAGTGGCTGTCACAAAACAGTCCGGCCACGAGATAGATTTGATAGATAGATACATAGATTACATAGATCAATAGATGCAATATACATTGGATAGATACAAATTACATAGATCAATAGATGCAATATACATTTGATAGATACAAATTACATAGATCAATAGATGCAATATACATATGATAGATACGAATTACATAGATCAATAGATGCAATATACATTTGATAGATACGAATTACATAGATCAAAAGATGCAATATACATTTGATAGATACGAATTACATAGATCAATAGATGCAATATACATTTGATAGATACGAATTACATAGATCAAAAGATGCAATATACATTTGATAGATACGAATTACATAGATCAATAGATGCAATATACATTTGATAGATACGAAAACATAGATCAAAAGATGCAATATACATTTGATAGATACGAATTACATAGATCAATAGATGCAATATACATTTGATAGATAAGAATTACATTGATCAATAGATGCAATATACATTTGATAGATACAAATTACATAGATCAATAGATGCAATATACATTTGATAGATACGAATTACATAGATCAATAGATGCAATATACATTTGATAGATACGAATTACATAGATCAAAAGATGCAATATACATTTGATAGATACGAATTACATAGATCAATAGATGCAATATACATTTGATAGATACGAAAACATAGATCAAAAGATAGAATATACATTTGATAGATATGAATTACATAGATCAATAGATGCAATATACATTTGATAGATAAGAATTACATAGATCAATAGATGCAATATACATTTGATAGATACGAATTACACAGATCAATAGATGCAATATACATTTGATAGATACGAATTACATAGATCAATAGATGCAATATACATTTGATAGATACGAATTACATAGATCAAAAGATGCAATATATATTTGATAGATACGATTGATAGTTAGATAGATTCGATACATAAATAGATAAATTTGATAGATATATAATTTCCCTGACAGAGAATTACAATAAGACATGCGGCCTGTGACCCATGGTAAGGTTCCCAGAGGCAGTTGCGCTGCCAGGGGACGTGTATATGGCATGGATTTTCGGAACCGGGAGATGGAAAAAGATGCTTGCGGGGAGGTGTATGTGGCATGGATTTTAGGAACCGGGAGATGGAAAAAGATGCTTGGTCAGTCCTCCTACTTCAAATTTGGCCGAAACACAAGTAGCTGTCACAAAACAGTCCAGCCACGAGATAGATAGATTTGATAGATAGATACATAGATTACATAGATCAATAGATGCAATATACATTGGATAGATACGAATTACATAGATCAATAGATGCAATATACGTTTGATAGATACAAATTATATAGATCAATAGATGCAATATACATTTGATAGATACAAATTACATAGATCAAAAGATGCAATATACATTTGATAGATACGAATTACATAGATCAATAAATGCAATATACATTTGATAGATACGAATTACATAGATCAAAAGATGCAATATACATTTGATAGATACGAATTACATAGATCGATAGATGCAATATACATTTGATAGATATTAATTACATAGATCAATAGATGCAATATACATTTGACAGATACGAATTACATAGATCAATAGATGCAATATACATTTGATAGATACGAATTACATAGATCAATAGATGCAATATACATTTGATAGATATGAATTACATAGATCAATAGATGCAATATACATTTGATAGATACGAATTACATAGATCAATAGATGCAATATACATTTGATAGATACGATTGATAGCTAAATAGATTTGATAGATAAATAGATAGATTTGATAGATATATAATTTCCCAGACAGAAAATTACAAAGACGTGCAGCCTGGGACCCATGGTAAGGTTACTTCCTTTTGCACAATCGAGTACAGGTTGGGGTCCGGGATTGCCTTTTGTGCAAAGAAATTGTGGCCGGGTACCTTCCACTGCGGTGTCCCCTATCAGGGGACGTGTATATGGCATGGATTTATGGAACCGGGAGATGGAAAAAGATGCTTGGACACCCAGTACAGGTCGTTCTCCTTCAGCCTTTTTATACGAGGGTCCCAGACCCTCAACATGCACGACAGCATGAAAGACCCCATATGCCATGACTTCCTTTTGCACAATCGAGTACAGGTATGGCATCAATTTTAGGAACCCGGAGATAATTTTTAGGTACCGGGAGATGGAAAAAGATGCTTGGACACCAAGTACAGGTCGTTCTCCTTCAGCCTTTTTATAAGAGGGTCCCCGACCCTCAACAGACACGACAGCATGAAAGACCCCATATGCCATGACTTCCTTTTGCACAATTGAATACAGGTATGGCATCGATTTTAGGAACCCAGAGATAATTTTTAGGAACCGGGAGATGGAAAAAGATGCTTGGACACCCAGTACAGGTCGTTCTCCTTCAGCCTTTTTATACGAGGGTCCCCGACCCTCAACAGGCACGACAGCATGAAAGACTCCATATGCCACGAATTCCTTTTGCACAATCGAGTACAGGTATGGCATCGTTTTTAGGAACCCGGAGATAATTTTTAGGAACCGGGAGATGGAAAAAGATGCTTGGTCGGTCCTCCTACTTCAAATTTGGGGCACTGCGCTTGCAATCTACTGTGCCACCAGATATGAGTGGTGTGTTAAGTAGTACTATTCTTAGCAGTTTAATCCCTGTTATGTGCCTTATTTTTGGTTTGGGTTTTGAAGCCACAGTGCAGCACCAGAGGCCAGAAAAATTAGGCATGTACAATTGTACACATGCCTGAAAAATTAGGTATTGTTGCAGCCGCTGCTGTAGCAGCGGCCAGAAAAATTGATCTTTTTTGACAGTTAGAAAGTGCCCTAAAACATTGCGGCTTGAACCCTAGTTGTTGGCGGATAAGTCACGCAAGTCATCCGGCATTCGAAGATAAAATACAGCAGTGTGTGTACCATTTTTAGCCCAAGGCAGCTCATCTCATCAGGCCTTTTTTACTCTAATGTATCGCCCAATGTCAGTCCCTTCAGGATCCATCCCTCATTCATTTTAATAAAGGTGAGATAATCAAGACTTTTTTGACCTAGGCGACTTCTCTTCTCAGTGACAATACCTCCTGCTGCACTGCAGGTCCTTTCTGACAGGACACTTGAAGCGGGGCAGGCCAGAAGTTCGATTGCAAATTGGGATAGCTCAGGCCACAGGTCAAGCCTGCACACCCAGTAGTCAATGGGTCCATCGCTCCTCAGAGTGTCGAGATCCACAGTTAATGTGAGGTAGTCTGCTACCTCTCAGTTGAGTCTTTCTCTGAGGCTGGATCCCGAAGGGCTGCGGCGATGCATAGGAGTTAAAAAGGTCCGCATGTCTTCCATCAACAACACGTCTGGAATGCGTCCTGTCCTTGCCGCCGTGGTCGTGGGAGGAGGAGTATTACTTTCATCTCTTCCCCTGTTAGATTCCCGTTGTGCTGTGAGATCACCCTTATACGCTGTGTAAAGCATACTTTTTAATTTATTTTTGAACTGCTCCATCCTTTCCGACTTGCGGGAATTCGGTAACATTTCAGTCACTTTATGCTTATACCAGGGGTCTAGTAGCGTGGACACCCAGTACAGTTCGTTCTCCTTCAGCTTTTTTATACGAGTGTCCCTCAATAGGCACGACAGCATGAAAGACCCCATTTGCACATGGTTGGATGCCGAGCTACTCATGTCCCGTTCCTCGCCCTCACTGATGTCACTGAAGGTATCTTCTTCCCCCCAGCTACGTACAACACCACGGGTACCAGATAGGTGACAACAACGAGCACCCTGGGATGCCTGTTGTGCTTGGTCTTCCTCCTCCTCCTCAAAGCCACATACCTCCTCTGACTCCTCTTCCTCACAATCCACTTCCTGCGTTGCCGCTGGTCCAGCAAGCGATGCTGATAAGGCTGTTTCTGGTGGTGATGGAGACCACAACTCTTCCTCTTCACGCTCATCTACGGCCTGATCCAGCACTCTTCGCAGGGCACGCTCCAGGAAGAAAACAAATGGTATGATGTCGCTGATGGTGCCTTCGGTGCGACGGACTAGGTTTGTCACCTCCTCAAAAGGATGCATGAGCCTACAGGCATTGCTCATGAGTGTCCAGTAACGTGGCAAAAAAATCCCCAGCTCCCCAGAGGCTGTCCTAGCACCCCAGTCATACAAATACTCGTTGACAGCTTTCTCTTGTTGTAGCAGGCGGTCGAACATTAGGAGTGTTGAATTCCAACGTGTCGGGCTGTCGCAAATCAAGCGCCTCACTGGCAGGTTGTTTCACTGCTGGATTTCTGACAAGTGCGCCATGGCCGTGTAGGAACATCTGAAATGGCCACACACCTTCCTGGCCTGCTTCAGGACGTCCTGTAAGCCTGGGTACTTATGCACAAAGCGTTGTACAATCAGATTACACACATGTGCCATGCACGGCACATGTGTCAACTTGCCCAATTTCAATGCCGCCACCAAATTACTTCCATTGTCAGAAACAACTTTGCCAATCTCCAGTTGGTGCGGAGTCAGCCACTGATCCACCTGTGCGTTCAGGGCGGACAGGAGTGCTGGTGCGGTGTGACTCTCTGCTTTCAGGCAAGTCAACCCCAAGACGGCGTGACACTGCAGTATCCGGGATGTTGAATAGTACCTGGGGAGCTGGGAGGTGCCGTTGATGTGGAGCAAGATGCAGCAGCAGAAGAGGACTCAGCCGAGGAAGAGGTTATGGAAGAGGATGGAGTAGGAGGAGTAGAGGAGGTAGCAGCAGGCCTGCCTGCAAGTAGTGGTGGTGTCACCAACTCCTCTGCAGAGCCACACATTCCATGCTTGTCAGCCATCAGCAGGTTTACCCAATGCGCAGTGTAGGTGATATACCTGCCCTGACCATTCTTTGCAGACCAGCTATCAGTGGTCAGATGGACCCTTGCCCCAATGCTGTGTGCCAGACATGCCATTACTTCCTTTCGCACAATCGAGTACAGGTTGGGGATTGCCTTTTGTGAAAAGAAATTACGGCCGGGTACCTTCCACTGCGGTGTCCCAATAGATACAAATTTTTTGAACGCCTCAGACTCCACCAGCTTGTATGGTAAAAGCTGGCGGGCTAAGAGTTCAGACAAGCCAGCTGTCAGATGCCGGGGAAGGGGGTGACTTTGGGAAATTGGCTTCTTACACTCAAACGTGTCCTTGACAGACACCTGACTGTGGGCAGATGACCAGGAACTGCTACGTAAGAGAGACTGAGTGGCAGATGGTTGAGAGGGGGCAAGGAGTACAGCAGTGGTTGACGTGGCTGAAGATGCTGGACCAGGAGGAGGATGGCGGCTTGAGTTTGTGTGCTGCTTCTACTCATGTGTTCATCCCATCGGCGTTTGTGATGTGAGACCATGTGCCTTTGCAAAGCAGTTGTACCTAGGTGGGTGTTGGACTTCCCACGACTCAGTTTCTTTTGGCACAGGTTGCAAATGGCATCGCTGTTGTCAGAGGCAGACACACAAAAAAAATGCCACACTGCTGAGCTCTGCGATGACGGCATTCTGGTGGTGGCAACAGCATGCGTTGATTGGTGTGCTGTCTGGCTGACCCCGGGTGCCGATGCATGCTGTCTGACTGTGCCACTAGCTCCTTGCGACGACCTCCCCGTGCTTCCAACTCGTCTCCTCCTCCTCCTCTCTGTCTCCCCATCTGAACTTTCCCCCTCTTCTTCTTCTCTTCTCGCTGGCACCCACGTGACATCCACGGACGCATCATCATCAACCGCTTCACTTGTATCTGACAAATCAACAAAGGAAGCAGCAGCGGGTACAACATCACCATCATCATCACACCGTACGTTCATGTCTGTAATGCTGCCTGACTGAGACATATCACTGTTATCTACATCCTCTGTCAATGATGGTTGCGCATCACTCATTTCTTCCAACTGATGTGTCAATAACTCCTCTGACAGATCAAGTGAAGCGGCTGTGGTGCTAGTGTTGGTGGTGGCGGCAGGCGGGCGAGTTGCACTGGTCACTTGAGAGGTGCCCGAAGCTAAGCTGGAGGTGGATGGTGCGTCAAGGTTAGGAGCGGAAGCTGTAGAAGATTGGGTGTCCTGTGTTAGCCATTCAACTAGGTCCTCCTCAGAACTTTTTGCGTTCATGGCACGTGGCCTCTGAACACTGGGCATTATTGTAGGGTCAAAGGGAATCACAGCACCATGACCATGACGGCACCTGCGGGGTGGTCTGCCTCTGCCTGTCATTTTTTTTTTAAAATGTAGACTTACACTAATATTAAACAAAATATGAGTGGTGCCACTGGGCAAGTGGGCACAGTATATGCTGTGAGCCTGACACAAAAAAGCAGACTGATGTTTCACAATCCAAAAAGTTTATTTTTTTTAAATGTACACTTACACTACTATTAAACAAGATATGAGTGGTGGCACTGGGCAAGTGGGCACAGTATACGCTGTGAGCCTGACACAAAAAAGCAGACTGATGTTTCACAGTCAAAAATGTTTATTTTTTAAATATTTAAACTACTGTTACAACAAATATGAGTGGTGCCACTAACTTGGCAAGTGGACCTAGCACACACGCTGGCAGGCAGGCAAATGCAATAAGATTACACTAGCAGACTGATGTTTCACAGTCAAAAAAGTTTTTTTTTTAAATATTTACACTACGGTTACAACAAATATGAGTGGTGCCACTAACTTGGCAAGTGGGCCTGGCACACACGCTGGCAGGCAGGCAGGCAACTTCAATTAGATTACACTAGCAGACTGATGTTTCACAGTCAAAAAATTTTTTTTTAGAAATATTTACACTACTGTTATAACAAATATGATTGGTGGCACTTAGCAAGTGGGCCTGGCATACACGCTGACAGGCAAGCAACTGCAATTAGATTACACTAGCAGACTGATGTTTCACAGTCAAAAAAGTTTTTTTTTTAAATATTTACAATACTGTTATAACAAATATGATTGGTGGCACTAGTTGGCAAGTGGGCCTGTCACACACGCTGGCAGGCAGGCAACTGCAATTAGATTGCACTAGCTGACTGATGTTTCACAGTCAAAAAAGTTTTTTTAAAAATATTTACACTACTGTTATAACAAATATGATTGGTGGCACTAGTTGGCAAGTGGGCCTGGCACACACGCTGGCAGGCAGGCAACTGCAATTAGATTACACTAGCTGACTGATGTTTCACAGTCAAAAAAGTTTTTTTTTTTAAATATTTACAATACTGTTATAACAAATATGATTGGTGGCACTAGTTGGCAAGTGGGCCTGGCACACACGCTGGCAGGCAGGCAAATTCAATTAGATTACAATAGCAGACTGATGTTTCACAGTCAAAAAAGTTTTTTTTTTTTAAATATTTACACTACTGTTATAACAAATATGATTGGTGGCACTAGTTGACAAGTGGGCCTGGCACACACGCTGGCAGACAGGCAACTGCAATTAGATTACACTAGCTGACTGATATTTCACAGTCAAAAAAGTTTGTTTTTTAAAAATATTTACAATACTGTTATAACAAATATGATTGGTGGCACTAGTTGGCAAGTGGGCCTGGCACACACGCTGGCAGGCAGGCAACTGCAATTCGATTGCACTAGCAGACTGATGTTTCACAGTCAAAAAAGTTTTTTTTTTAAATATTTACACTACTGTTATAACAAATATGATTGGTGGCACTAGTTGGAAAGTGGGCCTGGCACACACGCTGGCAGGCAGGCAACTGCAATTAAATAACACTAGCAGACTGATGTAAAAGTTTTTTTTAAAAAAATTTACACTAATGTTACAACAGATATGAGTGGTGGCACTGAGGAAGTAGGCACAGTATATGCTGGGAGCCTGACACACAGGCTGGCACTAGTGGCAGGCTGGCCTGGCAACTAAAATTAAATAACACTAGCAGACTGATGTAAAAGTTTTTTGTTTTTTTTTTAAATTACACTAATGTTACAACAGATATGAGTGGTGGCACTGAGGATGGAAGTAGGCACAGTATATGCTGGGAGTCTGACACACAGGCTGGCCTGGCAACTAAAATTAAATAACACTAGCAGACTGATGTAAAAGTTTTTTTTTTTTTAAATTACACTAATGTTACAACAGATATGAGTGGTGGCACTGAGGATGGAAGTAGGCACAGTATATGCTGGGAGCCTGACACACAGGCTGGCACTAGTGGCAGGCTGGCCTGGCAACTAAAATTAAATAACACTAGCAGACTGATGTAAAAGTTATATTTTTTAAAGTTACACTAATGTTACAACAGATATGAGTGGTAGCACTGAGGATGGAAGTAGGTACAGTATATGCTGGGAGCCTGACACACAGGCTGGCACTAGTGGCAGGCTGGCCTGGCAACTAAAATTAAATAACACTAGCAGACTGATGTAAAAGTTTTTTTAAAATTTTTTTACACTAATGTTACAACAGATATGAGTGGTGGCACTGAGGATGGAAGTAGGCACAGTATATGCTGGGAGCCTGACACACAGGCTGGCACTAGTGGCAGGCTGGCCTGGCAACTAAAATTAAATAACACTAGCAGACTGATGTAAAAGTTTTTTTTTAAAAAATTACACTAATGTTACAACAGATATGAGTGGTGGCACTGAGGATGGAAGTAGGCACAGTATATGCTGGGAGCCTGACACACAGGCTGGCACTAGTGGCAGGCTGGCCTGGCAACTAAAATTAAATAACACTAGCAGACTGATGTAAATGTTTCTTTTTTTTAAAGTTACACTAATGTTACAACAGATATGAGTAGTGGCACTGAGGATGGAAGTAGGCACAGTATATGCTGGGAGCTTGACACACAGGCTGGCACTAGTGGCAGGCTGGCCTGGCAACTAAAATTAAATAACACTAGCAGACTGATGTAAAAGTTTTTTTAAAAAATGTTTACACTAATGTTACAACAGATATGAGTGGTGGCACTGAGGATGGAAGTAGGCACAGTATATGCTGGGAGCCTGACACACAGGCTGGCACTAGTGGCAGGCTGGCCTGGCAACTAAAATTAAATAACACTAGCAGACTGATGTAAAAGTTTTTTTTTAAAAGTTACACTAATGTTACAACAGATATGAGTGGTGGCACTGAGGATGGAAGTAGGCACAGTATATGCTGGGAGCCTGACACACAGGCTGGCACTAGTGGCAGGCTGGCCTGGCAACTAAAATTAAATAACACTAGCAGACTGATGTAAAAGTTTTTTTTTTGAAGTTACACTAATGTTACAACAGATATGAGTGGTGGCACTGAGGATGGAAGTAGGCACAGTATATGCTGGGAGCCTGACACACAGGCTGGCACTAGTGGCAGGCTGGCCTGGCAACTAAAATTAAATAACACTAGCAGACTGATGTAAAAGTTTTTTTTTTTTAAAAATTACACTAATGTTACAACAGATATGAGTGGTGGCACTGAGGATGGAAGTAGGCACAGTATATGCTGGGAGCCTGACACACAGGCTGGCACTAGTGGCAGGCTGGCCTGGCAACTAAAATTAATAACACTAGCAGGCTGATGTAAAAGTTTTTTTTTTAAAGTTACACTAATGTTACAACAGATATGAGGGGTGGCACTGAGGATGGAAGTAGGCACAGTATATGCTGGGAGCCTGACACACAGGCTGGCACTAGTGGCAGGCTGGCTTGGCAACTAAAATTCAATAACACTAGCAGACTGGTGTAAAAGTTTTTTTAAAAAAAATTTACACTAATGTTACAACAGATATGAGTGGTGGCACTGAGGATGGAAGTAGGCACAGTATATGCTGGGAGCCTGACACACAGGCTGGCACTAGTGGCAGGCTGGCCTGGCAACTAAAATTAAATAACACTAGCAGACTGATGTAAAAGTTTTTTTTTTTAAAGTTACACTAATGTTACAACAGATATGAGTGGTGGCACTGAGGATGGAAGTAGGCACAGTATATGCTGGGAGCCTGACACACAGGCTGGCACTAGTGGCAGGCTGGCCTGGCAACTAAAATTAAATAACACTAGCAGACTGATGTAAAAGTTTTTTTTTTAAAAGTTACACTAATGTTACAACAGATATGAGTGGTGGCACTAAGGATGGAAGTAGGCACAGTATATGCTGGGAGCCTGACACACAGGCTGGCACTAGTGGCAGGCTGGCCTGGCAACTAAAATTAAATAACACTAGCAGACTGATGTAAAAGATTTTTTTTAAAAAATTTACACTAATGTTACAACAGATATGAGTGGTGGCACTGAGGATGGAAGTAGGCACAGTATATGCTGGGAGCCTGACACACAGGCTGGCACTAGTGGCAGGCTGGCCTGGCAACTAAAATTAAATAACACTAGCAGACTGATGTAAAAGTTTTTTTTTTAAAAGTTACACTAATGTTACAACAGATATGAGTGGTGGCACTGAGGATGGAAGTAGGCACAGTATATACTGGGAGCCTGACACACAGACTGGCACTAGTGGCAGGCTGGCCTGGCAACTAAAATTAAATAACACTAGCAGACTGATGTAAAAGTTTTTTTTTTTTTAATTTACACTAATGTTACACCAGATATGAGTGGTGGCACTGAGGCTGGCAGTGGCAGGCTGGCCTGGCAATTGAAATTAGATTACACTAGCAGACTGATGTAAAAGTTTTTTTTAAAAAAAATTTACACTAATGTTACACCAGATATGAGTGGTGGAAAACCGAGCAATTAGGCACAGTATATGCTGTGAGCCTGACACACAGGCCTGCTGGAAAATGAAATTAGATTACACTAGCAAACTGATGTAAAAGTTTTTTTTTTTTAAATTTCCTCTAATGTTACACCAGATATGAATGGTGGCAGTGAGCAAGTAGGCTGACAGGCAGGCAAATGCAATTAGATTACAAAAAAAAAAAGGCTGAAGTTCTAGCCCTAAAAAGGGCTTTTTGGGCTGAAGTTCTAGCCCTAAAAAGGGCTTTTTGGGGTGCTGTCCTTACAGCAGAGATCAGATGAGTCCTTCAGGACTGTAGTGGACACTGAATACCCTAGCCTAGCTATCAATTTCCCTATAAAATCAGCAGCAGCAGCACTATCTCTCCTCTCACTAAGAATGCAGGCTCAGAATTAATCTAAAATGGCTGCTGCCCAGGAGCTGGGAGGATCTGGGAGGGAGTGTCTGCTGCTGATTGGCTGAAATGTGTCTGCAGACTGTGAGATACTGGGTCAAAGTTTACTCAATGATGACGAATAGGGGGCGGATCGAACATCACATATGTTCGCCCGCCGCGGCAAACGCGAACAAGCTAAGATCGCCGGGAACTGTTCTCCGGCGAACTGTTCGTAGGGTTGCCAGATGTTTGCAACAAAAATACCGGACAGATAAGGGGGGGGGGGGGTTAAAAAAAAGTGTATCATATATATATATAATATATATATATATATATATATATATATATATTTATATAATATATATAATATATATATATATATATATATATATAATATATATAAAATATATATATAATATATATAAAAATATATATATATATATATATATATATATATATATATATATATATATATATATATAAAAATATATAAATTAAAGGGAAAAACTTGCACTCACTGGAACTTTTCAATAAATCTTTACTGTAATGATTTATTGAAAAGTTCCAGTGAGTGCAAGTTTTTCCTTTACTAATATTGATACCTACTAGCACCCTGGCAGTCAACCTGAAACTGTGTGTATATATATATGTATATATATATATATATATACACACATTTTGTGTGGGTATATATATATATATATATGTATATATATATATATATATATATATATATATATATATATATATATATATATATATATATATATATATATATATATATATATAGTTTTATATATATATAATTTTATATATATATGTTTATATATATATATATATATATATATATATATACACACACATTTTGTGTGGGTGAAGGAATGGTGATATGAATATAATTTTTTTTTAAAAGAACTGTCTGAGACTGAGACACATACCTCATGTTGTATTATTTAGACTGACTGAGTCTAATCTAAGATTTCACTGCTTCAATTGCACAGTTGCACTATTCTTATCTTGCAACCGACCAAGTTGTAAGCAGCATAGACTGTCTGACACTGTAGACAGCGCAGCCCGCCCCGCAGGTCTTCCTGCTGTCGTGACGTCACGAGCGTGATCACGTGACATCCGACAGTCTCAGTCTCACACACACTCACAGCAGCACGCAGGCACGCACAGCGATCAGCTGCTGTGAGACAAGTACAGTGAGTGTAGCCTAGGGCTAAAAGGTGCCGGTGGACATGGGCTGACTTAGTTGCTGGGTAGGTAAGGGATGCGGCTTGGACTCCGGCAACAGGACAAGGAAATAGATGCAAGTTTTGCAACATAAAAAAATGTAAAACACTTTTAAACACACCCTAACTACCTAAGGTTATGTCCGTTTTTTTTTTAATTAAATTACCGGGCAGTAACCTGAAATACCGGACAGTCCGGTCTATTACCGGACACCTGGCAACCCTAACTGTTCGCGACATCACTAGTAATCACAGAGGTAAAAAGTGTATTAATATAACCAGTTTGGTTATGCAAAACTGGGGAATGGGTAATACAGGCATTATTTATATTTTTAAACAATAACATTTTTGGAGTAGACTGTCCCTTTTAAGTACTGTAAATTTCAGTATAGGTATACAACAGGCAAAAAAAACCTATATTTCAAATGGCAAAATAAAGGAAGAGGAACTAGAAATAAACAATTTAATACACTCCAAAGTTTTAGGAGAATACCGACGTATACCTACTCCAGATTGCTTCTGTTTGTGTAAAGGGACTTTTCATATGCAAAGGAAGGGGGAGAGGAGTGTCTGATATTCCCACTTGTAGTGGGTGTTCCAGTAACCTTTTGAACAGAGCTAAACTGGAAGCTTCTAAGTAAGTTTTTAAACGGTTTTATACTGGATTTTTATATCAGTATCTGTGCATATTATTCTTTATAGTAGTGTCTATTACATGCAGTTATATGAAAATTGGTGTATACTGTCCCTTTAAGTGGAAAAACCTGCAGTGGGCATCAATATTATCAACATCAATATCATCTTATTGATTAAATACCTTTGGAATTGATTAAAAGAGAGAGAGAACATCCAAACTGCTACACAATATTTTCTTGGGCAAATACATAAGTTTTGGAATGGGGTCCATTGACTACTGGTCAAGCTGCTTTTGCTAATAAATGTATTTAACATATATATATATATGTATATATATATATATATATACGTATATATATATATATATATATATGAGATGAGATCTGGTAACCTGACAGAATCACTCCACATAATGTGTCTGACGTCTTAAGGTAAATCTGGGCCAAAGAAGAGATAAACATGTAGCTGTGATTACAAAGTTCATTGAGATATTTCGCTTTATCTTTTCCATTCAGATCCTTCTGTATTGTTCACCTGATTTAAAGTACATCAATAGCTAATGTAACTCTAGTAACCTTTTGCTGTTTAAAATAGGACTTATGAAGGTAATCATTATGGACTCACTATATTATTGCATGTGTTAACTTACTGTTTTATAATGTCTTACCTTTATGGGTAGATTGTATTCATATATATCCTTACTTTGCTGATTTTTGATATACACAATATCTTTCCCAGCATGCAACAGAGCTAGGAAATCTAATACATTTTTACGCATGTGAGACCATTTATTTAAGCAAGTCACTGCTTATTAGACATATGTACAAACAAAGAAAATGTGTTTTTTAGAGAAATTGTCACAAAAATAAAAGATGGTCATGAGATTGCACGTAATGTATTTGATAAAAAAAAATCAGTGCTTATGCTATTTCCTATGGGAAATGTTATTAGGGCATCAGAGGAGCAGCTCAACAGCAGTTTAAACTTAAATAAAGTAGTACTGGTGCTACAAGCAAGCAGAAGCATATTTTTAAAATTAATTTATTTATTTTTTAATGGATCATGATTGGCAAGAACAAAAGTGAGGCTTACATACCTATTGACTGGCACAGAACTAACAAGGACATTGCTGGATCTCTATTGAAAAGTCTAAACTGTAAATTTGAAGTCTTACCCACCAGGAGAAAAGCCTCTACCACCTTTACAGTAACAATTTTAAAGTGAAGGTAAACTTTGATGAATGAAAGCCCTTTTTTAAAAATACTATTAAAAACAGGGGCACTTTTATTCATCAAAGTTTAGAAGGCAGCCATTTTGATTAAAAACTTACTTCTGTTTTTTTCACACCTAGAGCAGCTTCCCCTACCCAGAAATTCTCTCTTCACACGTCATCAATGACTAATCCAGCTTCCTCCAATCACTGCATGGCCTCAGGCAATGACTACCCTGGGGGGAAAGCCGTGATATACACATATTAACACATAAATATATAAGCATATACATATATATTTTCATTGCATTCTATGAGATCGTGTTCCCTTACTATATGAAGGGAGATTGCCTATTGTTATAGAGAGTAACACTGACTGTGTAACTCTCTGTAACAATCATTGTTGGTGCAGAGTGGGAGACGTTGATGAAAGGAGGGGGCAAGGAGTGGAGGGAGGGAGGGGTGGGTGGGGGGAGAGAGGGGTGGGTGGGGTCCCTTACACTATGAAAACTTGATTGTGAATGGAGAGGGAGGGATGAGGCTCTACACTGCAGAAAGTAATTTTGAAGAGAGAGAGAGAGATGGGGCCTACTACAGAAAAAAATGATTATGGAGGGGGGATAAGGGACTTTACGCTATTTGGGGTGATCAGAGAGGCGAGAGGTTGAGGATGGATTTACACTATAGAAATAAAAAAAAAATATTTAGGAAAAATAAATAAATAAAAGCCCTAAACTACATACTGGCAGACTGTCTGCCAGTACCTAAGATGGTGGTAAACAGTGGGGAGGAAATGAGGGAAGAGACGTGTTTGGGAGAATTCAGGTAGCGATCAGGGGGTGGGAGGTCTCAGGTGGGAGGGTAATCCCTACACTAGAGCAAATATTAACCATACAAGCTAATTGATTAACCACATCACTGCTGGAAATTTCAGAAGTGTGGTGCACAGCTGCAATTAGCAGCCTTCTAATTGCCAGAACCAATGGCAAAGCCATGCATGAAAACCATTTTTCTTATGAGTGCAGTAGCTACGTATGTACTGTATAAATAATTTCATTGAGAAACCCAAAGATTGCAAAGTTGTTTTTTTTTTTTTTTAAATATGATCGTATTTGGTGGCCAAATAGTGGTATCAAATATACCAAAATGGGCCTAGATAAATACCTTGGGTTGTCTACTTAAAAATATATATATATATATATATACAACAGGAGACAGGTGCACTCTCACAAACAATACGCCAGATGCCAGGGTGCTAGAGTAGGTTTAGGTACAGCGAACAGAAAAACAGCACTCTCTGGACTTTAACAGCAAATACGATACTTTATTCGGTAAAGTATCTTATTTGCTGTTAAAGTCCAGAGAGTGCTGTTTTCTATTCGCTATATATATATATATATGTAACTAAAAAACTCTATTTCTGTTTAAACTGAGTGATAGAAAAAAATCTAAAATTTCTCCAGTACTTTGGAAAAGTTTTTCTTTGAAATTCCCAGTAGAGAAGTGATTAAGGAGCCTATTTCATGAGAAAGCGCTTTAATAAAATTCTTTCTCATGAAATTGGCTCTTTAACCACTTGTCTCGTACTGAGAGAGGAAGCCCTCTTAGCTGTTAAGGTTACAGCCAGGAGGGCTTTCTCTCTCAGTATGAGACAATTATGCTTTTTGATTCCTTCCCCCCGCACATTGGTTCATCCATCTATAACTACTGCAAGATTTTTCCTTATACAGATTCAATAACATGCTCATATTCTGGCTCTAAAAGAGGCTTGCTCAAGGAATGTCTGCTGGGCATATAATATGATGATCTTAATAATTGTTTGTTCCTGGCAGATTGCTTCTCTTTCTGAATGTATTTGTATTATGACCCTGGGAAAGGTGTCCCTAAGGGTTATGGGGAAACCAGACGTGTATTTCTTGCCTAATGTACCTAAAGCAGTGGTCTCAAAGTACCGGCCCTGGGGCCATATGTGGCCCTCAAAATAGTTTAATCTGGTCCTCTCTTGTTTATTAGGTAAATTATTAATTTGGTCCCATCCCATTTTTTTAGGGTTCTAAGAGATGTAGCAAGTTGATCTATGTAGTCTCTATGTAGTCAAGCATGCATTATCCGGTGTAGACTCCCATTATGCACTGCTTGGATAAATGTCACTTTTTATTCAGTTCCAGAATTATCACTTCACTTGGCACTCACAAGATAAATATACACTGTGTATGTCTATTGTTTACCAGATGGTACAAGCACCTTAGGCTCTCGGAGCAAGTGCTGTGTTAAAAATGCTGGTGCACGGTGCATACTTAAGTACAAGTTTGAAACAGCCGTAGCTTTTATTAGAAACATGTTTGCTAATTCATGTATATTACAAAAATACTTCTATTCGAAACTGAAATGCATCCACATGGATTTCAATTTTGGCTGGTATGTCTCTTTAAGTATTTTTTAATTTTATTTTTAATGTATTTAGGACACCTCTAGGTATGCAGGGATTTGTTTTGTCATTCTGGAAGCATTTGGAAAACCATACTTCTTTTGACAGTATTTGCAAATTGCAGTTTTTATCGCAGAAGAAATTGCACCATTGAAATGCTGGATGTTGGTGTTGCCAATTTCCTGAGAGGAGGAAAAAAACAAAACAATTTAGTAGCCAGATTACAGGTAAACTCAATGCTGTGATGGAGAGGAGTTGGATCAAAGCAGAACATTAGATGAAACCAAGTCATTATTCAGATAAAGGTTATAAAAAATAAACTAATACAATTAAAACATAATTTATGCTTAACAGATAATTCCTTTCCTTCCTGGCAGGGAACGTCCACGACTTAATTCCTTACTGTTGGGAAATACAACACCTGGCCACCAGGAGGAGGCAAAGACCCCCCAGCCAAAGGCTTAAATATCCCTCCCACTTCCCCTATGCCCCAGTCATTCTGCCGAGGGAACAAGGAAAAGT
Source organism: Bombina bombina (assembly GCF_027579735.1). NCBI lineage: Eukaryota > Metazoa > Chordata > Amphibia > Anura > Bombinatoridae > Bombina > Bombina bombina. The sequence goes on along the minus strand of NC_069502.1, from coordinate 483,596,062 downwards.
AGGAGAAACATCAGGGTATAAAAGGTGCCAGAAGAAATAATATAAAAAGGGAGCCGCCCATCAGAAAAATAAATTACGAGTGGGGTTGTGGACTCTCCCTGCCAGGAAGGAAAGGAATTTATCTGGTTAGCATAAATGATGTTTTCCTTCCAAAAGTCAAGGAGAGTTCACAACTTCATTCCTTAGTGCTGAGAAAACTGTACCCAAGCTCCAGAGGACACTGACTGAATAACGGGAGGGAACAGAAAAAAAGAGGTGGACCCTATTCTGAGGGCACCACAGCCTGCAAAACTTTTCTCTCGAAAGCTACTTCAGCCGAAGTAAACACATCAAATTTGTAAAATTTAGAAAAAGTATATAAGGAGGATCAGGTAGCTGCCTTACAAATCTGATCCATTGAGGCTTCGTTCTTAAAAGCCCAAGAGTAAGCCACTGCTCTAGTGGAATGAGCCGTTATCCTCTCAGGAGGCTGTCGTCCCGCTGTCTCATAAACTAAGCGGATGATACTCCTCAACCAGAAAGATAGAGAAGTCATAGTAGCCTTCTGCCCCTTACGTTTCCCCGCATAGATGACAAACAAAGAGGAAGATTGTCTGAATTCCTTAATAGCCTGAAGATTGAACTTCAAGGTACGAACCACATCTAGATTGTGAAGCAAACGTTCCTTCGCTGAAGAAGGATTAAGACACAAGGAAGAAACAACAATTTCTTGATTAATGTTACGATTCAACACCACCTTAGGGAGGAACCCTAGTTTAGTATGTAAAAGCGCCTTATCAGTATGAAAAACCAGATAAGGGGGATCACATTGCAAAGCAGAAATCTCAGAAACTCTGCACACAGAGGCAATAGCCAACAAAAAGAGAACCTTCCAAGACAACAATTTAATGTCAACAGTATGCATAGGCTCAAACAGAGCCTGCTGCAAAACACTAAGAACAAGATTTAGGCTCCAAGGTGGAGCCCCAGATCTGAACACGGGTCTGATCCTAATCAGAACATTAAAGTGAATGTAAAGTCAACTATAGCCATTAACGCCATATTATTAAGCAATACAAATTAGGGGGACTTTAATTCATCGTTTTTCCTTTTTGTAATTAGAAAAGTTAAATACCTTTTTCTATTCATTTTTGTACCACAATTTCTCCGCCCGCCGTATTGTCCCTCTCCTTGAGAATGAATGACAACAATTGGCACTCCTGCCCCCCCCCCCCCCAGGGTGTTCAACCCCTCTTTTGAAACATCATGTGCTTCTTCTGTGCATGCGTTAGAACATAATATCCAGATTCAGAAGGGTTGAGCTCTATAGCACACACTTGGAAATTGAGGATTAAACAACGATCGATCGCCTGCAAGTAAGTATCAGTCTTCTAATGACATGATATATTACGCTTGAGAATATTGAAATGGGCATATATTTAATCATAGAGCATCTCCAGAGTTGGTATTATTTAGTAACTATTTATTTGAGAATTAATATTATATTGCCGCATCAGAAGAATCAGTAGATCATTTATTTCCTTTGCGCTTTTTGACTTACTAAATCTCAATGCTCAACAATGATATTTTTATAATTTTATTTATCAATAAAAAGTTTAAAATGTTTATATCATAGAAATAAACAGCATATTAATCAAATCACTATAATACTAAAAAAAATAATTAATAAATTGAACTGAGAACAAATTTGTCAGATATTTGGATATAGTAAATAAAGTATATTATGATTATATAATCAAGTTTAATTAATTATATGTATATGATTTATCTTTCAACAATTTATGAAATTTACTTTTTACATAGTATATTTGACAAAGTGAAAATCAATGGAAAAAAATAATGATATTTATAATATACTGTATATATCATTAAAACAAAGAAATAAAGAATACCTTTTTTTTACTGAAATTGAAAGAGTTATAATTTGATAGTATTTGATAATATACAGTATGTATAGGTTTGAAAGTTAAAATTGAAAGAATGAGGATGCTAACAGCAAAATTAAACAAATTACAATGGAAATTATATATGTATGAAATAAAATGAAAAATCTTGCATAAATAACATAAAAAATAGGTAAGATTAAATTATATTATTGTTATGAGTTATGGATCAATAACTTACAGCTTTTTATATGTAATACAAAAAAGGGAATTGCAAAAGAGTAAATAAAGTAAAATCTGTTTTGTGATCGTTTTAGATAGTTATCAGCAGATATAACATTATCATTACAGATATAAATATATATAAATATATATATATATATATATATATATATCGACTAGGCTAATAAACATTAGCATATTTTCGGCTAGATTACGAGTTTTGAGTGCTATAGGGGAATTAACGAACGCAACAAATTATTTAATCCCCTATAGCGCGGTCATTACAAGTTTTTCAAAACCCGGCTTGTGCGGGCGATATGGTGCTTTTGAGCTCCATACCGCACCAAAAACAAGCAGTGTTTTGACGTGCTCGTGCACGCTTTCCCCATGGAGATCAATGGGGAGAGCGGGCTAAAAAAAAGTCTAACACCTGCGATTGCGGAATAAAAAGCTCCTTAACGCAGCACCATTGATGTCTATGGGAAAAAAGAAAATACTGTTTAAACCTAACACCCTAACATAAACCCTGAGTCTAAACACCCCTAATCTGCTGCCCCCGACATCGCCAACACCTACCTTCAGTTATTAACCCCTAATCTGCCGCTCCCGATATCGCTGCCACTATACTAAAGTTATTAACCCCTATTCCGCCACACCCCAACATCGCCCACACTCTACTAAAGTTATTAACCCCTATTCCGCCACTCCCCGACATCGCCACAACTAAATAAAGGTATTAACCCCTAAACCTCTGGTCTCCCACATCACTACCACTAAATAAAACTAGTAACCCCTAAACCGCCAGCCCCCAACATCGCAACAACCTATATTAAACTATTAACCCCTACACCTACCCTTAAACCAAACCCTAACCCTAAATTTAACCCTAACACACCCTAACTTAACATAATTAAAATAGATCTAAATTAAAATTACAATTATTAACTAAATAATACCTACAGGTGAAACTCGAAAAATTAGAATATCGTGCAAAAGTTCATTTATTTCACTAATGCAACTTAAAAGGTGAAACTAATATATGAGACAGACTCATTACATACAAAGCAAGATAGTTCAAGCCGTGATTTGTCATAATTGTGATGATTATGGCTTACAGCTCATGAAAACCCCAAATCCACAATCTCAGAAAATTAGAATATTACATGCAATCACTAAAACAAGGATTGTACATAGAACAATATCGGACCTCTGAAAAGTATAAGCATGCATACTGTATGTACTCAGTACTTGGTTTGGGCCCTTTTTGCAGCAATTACTGCCTCAATGTGGCGTGGCATGGAAGCTATCAGCCTGTGGCACTGCTGAGGTGTTATGGAAGACCAGGATGCTTCAATAGCGGCCTTCAGCTCTTCTGCATTTTTCGGCCTCATGTCTCTCATCTTTCTCTTGGCAATGCTCCATAGATTCTCTATGAGGTTAAGGTCAGGCGAGTTTGCTGGCCAATCAAGAACAATAATCCCATGGTCATTGAACCAGGTGTTGGTGCTTTTGGCAGTGTGGGCAGGTGCCAAGTCCTGCTGGAAAATGAAGTCAGCATCCCCATAGAGCTTGTCTGCGAAAGGATGCATAAAGTGCTCCAAAATCTCCTGGTAGATGGCTGCGTTGACCCTGGACTTAATGAAGCACAGTGGACCAACACCAGCAGATGACATGGCTCCCCAAATCAACACAGACTGTGGAAACTTCACACTGGACTTCAAGCATCTTGCCATGTGTGCCACTCCATTCTTCCTCCATATTCTGGGTCCTTGGTTTCCAAATAAGATGCAAAATTTGCTCTCATCAGAAAAGAGGACTTTGGACCACTGAGCAACAGACCAGGTCTGTTTTTCTTTAGCCCAGGTAAGATGCTTCTGTTGTTGTTTGTTGTTCAGGAGTGGCTTGACAAGAGGAATATGACATTTGAAGCCCATGTCCAGGATCCGTCTGTGTGTGGTGGCTCTTGATGCACTGACTCCAGCCTCAGTTCACTCCTTGTGAAAGTCCCCAACACCTTTTTCTTCCACACTTTTCCCTTCCACATAACTTTCTTTTAATGTGCTTTTATACAGCACTTTGGGAACATCCAACTTCTTTTGCAATTACCTTTTGAGGCTTTCCCTCCTTATGGAGGGTGTCAATGATGGTTTTCTGCACAACTGTCAGTTCAGCAGTCTTTTCCATGATTGTGATTCCTACTGAACCAGACTGAGAGACTATTTAAAGGCTCAGGAACCCTTTGCAGGTGTTATGGCTTAATTAGCTGATTAGAGTGGGACACTTTGAGCCTAGAATATTGCACCTTTTCACAATATTCTAATTTTCTGAGATTGTGGATTTGGGGTTTTCATGAGCTGTAAGCCATAATCATTACAATTATGACAAATCACGGCTTGAACTATCTTGCTTTGCATGTAATGAGTCTATCTCATATATTAGTTTCACCTTTTAAGTTGCATTAGTGAAATAAATTACCTTTTGCACAATATTCTAATTTTTCGAGTTTCACCTGTATTTAAAACTAATCACATACTTACCTGTGAAATAAAACCTAATCTAGCTACAATATAACTAGGCATTGCCCTAAGTTAAACAGCTCTTGTGCTACAAAAAAACACCCCCTAAAAAAATACATTACACAAAATAACAAACAAATTATCAAAAATAAAAAAAAATATTCCTATTCTAATACCCATTAAAAAAAACACCCCAAAATAAAAAACCTAATCTAGAATAACCTACCAATGGCCCTTAAAAGGGTTTTTTGTAGGGCATTGACCTAAAGATATCAGCTCTTTTTGTGAAAACAAAATACAAATACTCACTAGCATTATAAACCCCAAACCCCCGAAACCCACAAAATAAAAAAAAATATATAAAAAACCTAAGCTACCCATTGCCCTGTAAAGGGTATTTGAATGGGCATTGACCTTAAAAGGGCATTTACCTCTTTTAGAGCCCAAACCCTAAACTAAAAAAAAACCCACCCAAAAAAGCCTAACACTAACCCCCGACGATCCACTTACAGTTTTTTAAGTCCCGCTTGAACGATCTTCATCCCGGCATTGAAGTACTCATCCAGACGGCGAGAAGTCTTCATCCAGGTGACCTCTTCAATCTTCATCCCGGCAGTGAAGTCCTCATCCAAGCAGAGAGAAGTCTTCATCCAGGCGACCTCTTCAATCTTCATCCAGGCGGCATCTTCTATCTTGATCCCGGCGGCACGGAGCGGGTGCATCCTGAAGACATTCGGCGCGGATCAGCCTCTTCACACGGTCACCGCCGTACACTGAATCTTCAATGCAAGGTACACGATTCAAGATGGCGTCTCTTGCATTCTTATTGGCTGAAAATTTTTAATCAGTCAATAGGAATTAGAGCTGCTAAAATCCTATTGGCTGTTTAAATCAGCCAATAGGATTTAAGCATCTCTCATTCTATTGGCTGACTGTTGGGGGGTCTTTGTATTTTTTTTTACAGGTAAAAGAACTGTTTAACGTAGGGCAATGCCCTACAAAAGGCCCTTTTAAGGGCCATTGGTAGTTTATTGTAGGCTAGGTTTTTTTATTTCGTGTGGGCTTTTTTATTTTGATAGGGCTATGAGATTAGGTGTAATTCTTTTTTATTTTTGATCATTTCGTTTGTTATTTTCCGTAATTTAGTGTTTGTTATTTTTTGTAATTTAGTCTTTTTTTTGTAATTAGGTACTATGTAATTTTTAGAGTAGTGTTAGGATTTTTTTAATGTGTAGTTTAGTTTATTTTAATTGGTAGTTAGTTTAATATTAGTTTAATAATTTTATTAGTTTAATTGTTAGTTTAAACTTAGTTTTGTTTAATTTGACAGGTAAGTTTTAATTTAATTTGAGATAGGGAAATTGTAATTTTAATATAAAGTAAGGGGGGCATTAGGTTTAGGAGTTACTAGTTTAAATTAGTTTATTGCAATGTGGGGGGCTTTCAGTTTAGGGGTTTATAGTTTAAATTAGTATATTTCGTTTTGGGAGCTTTCGGTTTAGGGGTTAATAGGTTTATTATAGTGGAGGCGGAATTAGGGGTTAACTTTAGTATAGTGGGGGCGTTGTGAGCGGACGGCAGATCAGGGGTTAGATCAGTATTATTCTGCTGCGTTCACTGAAATAATAGTATTCAATTAATGGATTAATTCATTGAATACTATGTTGCGCTGTAAGTATATCGGATTTTAACGCATGCACAGATAAAGAGCTCCACTGGTACACGCTTTAGACATACGTATAGAGCAGTCCCACCCTGTGAAGAAGACGGAAGTGCTGGGACGAGTCAGATCTAAAGCGGAATAAAGTTAGTCTTTAAAATATATAATAAAAGGTATTTTTTTCAAAAAATAAACTTAGCGGTTTGAATACATATGTGTACAAGAAGTATTAGGAGGCTTCAGCTGTTGGAAAATTAAGGACTGCACATACAGAAGCTCATCCAATCTTTTGTGCAGTAACACTGGCAGGGCCGATATCTGTCCCTTCAGGGAACTAGCAGATAGACCCTTCTCCAGTCTATCCTGGAGAAAAGATAACATTCATACACCAGTACAAGTAAGTCCTTCACACTTTATAGTAGATACGATGAGTAACTGGCTTACGAGCTTAAACCAGAGTGTCAATAACACTCTCAGAAAACCCTCTCTTGGCTAAGACTAAGCGTTCAATCTCCACGCAGTCAGCCTCAGAGAATCTAGATTTTGATTAATGAAGGGACCCTGTATCAGCAGATCTCTGCAACAAGGTAACCTCCACTGAGGAGATAAGGACATTCCCACCAGATCCGCAAACCAGGTCCTTCGTGGCCACAACGGAGCAATCAGAATAACAGATGCTCGCTCCTGCTTGATGGGAGCCACCACACAAGGGAGAAGTGGTAATGGAGGAAAAAGATATATGAGTCTGAACCTCCATGGTACTGATAGGGCATCTATCAGTTCTGCCTGAGGATCCCTCGACCCGAACCTGGGTAGCTTGGTATTGAGGCGGGATGCTATGAGATCTATCTCTGGCATCCCCCACTCACTGCATATCTCTGCAAACACCTTGGGGTGAAGAGACCATTCCCCTGGGTGAAAGGATTGCCTGCTGAGGAAGTCCACTTCCCAGTTGTCCACACATATGGAATGTGGATCACTGACAGTGTACATTTGTGAGTCTCCACCCACTCTAGTATCTAAGATACTTTACTCATCGCCAAGGAACTTCTCGCTCCCCCTTGATGGTTGATATAGGCAACCAAGGTTATATTGTCTGATTGGAATCTGATAAACTGGGACAAACCCAGAAGGGGCCAAGCCCTCAAGGCATTGAAGATTGCCCAGAGTTCCAAAATATTGATCTGAAGGGAGGCACCCCAAACAGCTCCCCAGGCGGAAAGGTTTGCGTCTGTAGTAATAATCTCCCAGGACGGTCTCAAAAAGCACGTGCTTTGGGACAGATGATCTGGACAAAGCCACCAGTAGAGAGCAAGTCTTTCGACCAGCTGTCCAGCACGATCTGTTGAGATAGATCTGAATGGTCGCCGTTCCATTGTCTCAGCATGCATAGTTGTAAGGGTCTGAGATGGAATCTGGCAAAAGGAATGATGTCCATGCAGGACACCATGAGTCCGATTACCTCCATACACTGAGCCACTGAGGGTCTCGAGGAGGCCTGAAGGGCAAGACATGCAGAAGTTAGCTTGCAACGTCTCTGATCTGTGAGGAATATTCTCATGGATATGGAGTCTATTATAGTTCCCAGGAAATTCACCCTTGTACTTGGAGTAGGAGAACTCTTTTCCAAGTTTGTCTTCCATCCATGTGATCGAAGAAGATTGAGAAGGGACTCCGAATGTTCTTCCGCTAGACGAAAAGATGCTGCCTGTACCAAGATATCATCCAGGTAAGGCACTACTGCAATACCTTATGTACTGGCAATGGCTAGAAGATCCCCCAGAACCTTTGTTAATATACTTGGAGCAGTAGCTAGGCCAAACGGAAGAGCTATGAACTGGAAGTGCTGGTCCAGAAAAGCAAACCTCAGGAGCTGAAAATATTCCCTGTAAATCGGGACGTGAATGTATGCATCCTTCAGGTCTATTGTGGTCATAAACTATCCTTCCTGAACCAGAGGAAAGATTGACCGTATTGTCTCCATTTTGAAAGAGGGAACACTCAGACACTTTTTTAGGCACTTTAGGTCCAGAATTGGACGAAAAGTTCCCTCCTTCTTTGGAACCACAAAAAGGTTTGAATAAACCCCCAAAACTCTTTCTGCTGTAGGTACCGGTACAATTACTCCTAGAGAGGAGAGATCCTGTAAGCAACCTAAGAAGGCAGCCCTCTTTTTTGGTCTTGTCAAAAGACTGGAGAGTAGGAATCTGCCCCTAGGCGGATGAGGCTTGAATCCTATCATGTATCCTTGAGATACAACCTCCAGGACCCAAGGATCCTGTACATCCTGGAACCAAGCATCTGAAAAAAGAGACCATCTGCCCCCTACTCGATCTGATCCCGGATCGGGGGCTGCCCCTTCATGCTGATTTATTCTCGGCAGGCTTCTTAGGACTTATTCCACGAATGAGCGGCTTCCAAGTACTCTTGGGCTGCTTGGACTTGGAAGAGGACTGCTGTCGTTGTGACTTGTCAGCACGAAAGCAACTAAAATTAGACAGTTGCCGCCCCTTAGGCCTATTCTTCTTATCCTGCAGTAGGAAGGCACCTTTCCCTCCGGTAACCGTAGAGATAATGGTGTTCAGCCCTGGACAGAATAAAATCTTCCCCTTGAAGGGAAGAGAAAGGAGTCTGGATTTAGAAGTCATATCCGAAGACCAAGACTTCAACCAGAGAGCCCAGCAGGCTAGAGCCGCAAAGCCAGCAGCCTTTGCATTTATGCGAATAATCTGAATATTCGCGTCACAGATGAAGGAGTTAGCAATTCTCAGTGCTTTAATTCTCTCCTGAATATCCTCGAGGGGAGTCTTCACCTCAATGAGCTCTGACAGAGTATCGCACCAGTAGGTAGCTGCTCCAGCAACCGCGGCTACAGCTGTCATCGGTTGAAATAAAAACCCTGTATGTTGAAACATCTTCCTCAGAAAAGTTTCCATTTTTTATCCATAGGCTCTCTAAAAGAAGAACTATCCTCCAGAGGGATAGTAGTATGCTTAGCGTGGAGATAGTACCATCCACTTTCAGGATGGGGCCCCACAAATCTATTTGAAAGTCAGGGACTGGGAATAATTTTTTAAAAGTAGACGATGGGGGAAAAGAAGTTCCTACTCTTTCCCATTTGTTACTAATAATGTTCGCCATCTTAACTGGCACAGGAAAAGTCAGAGGGACCTTCCTATCTTCATAAACCCTGTCTAATTTAGGGATCTTAGGCTCCTCAGGGAGTGTAGCCTCTGGAACCTCTAGTGTAGACAGAACCTCCTTTAATAAAAAATGCAGATGCTTAATTTTAAATCTAAAAGAGGGTTCCTCCGCTGAAGGAGGTTTAGTAACTGAAGTCTCTGACTCAGAAAGTTCACCCTCTGAAGCTACAGAGGTTAACTCATCCTTGGATAGCTGGGATATAGTAGCTAAATCCAACAAATATTTAGATGACTCTAGGTCAGTAGAACTATGTTTAACCTTTCTCTTGCGTTTGTTAGAGCGAGGTAAGGCACTCAAGGCGCAGACACCGCCGATTGTAAATGTGCGGTAAAGTCCCCTGGAAAAAGGCCCCCTCCAGATAGAGGATTAGTTAAGCTGCGGGGAACTGCATGTGGGACGGGTAGAAAGGGTAGTAATTTCTCGCGATCCAGATTTCTGAGAAGTAGATGGCTCAGAAGGGCTAGTAGCATTATGAGTATTAGCAGGATTGTCTCCCTTCTTAGACTTTAGAACAGTGTTTAGGCAAATGAAACAAAATTGAGCAGGCGGGCAAACCACAGCCTCCTCACAATATAAACAGGATTTATTAATCAGTACAGAAGGACCAGAACCTTCTAAAGTAGTATCAGAGTACTCCATAGCTTTATATATACCCACAGAAGGACAAGCAAAAAGAGACGCTTTAATTTAAAAAACGGCAGCTTAATACTCCCAATGGCTGGGGCACTCACCACCTCCTAGATCCAGACAGCTAACAGTGAAAACGCTCTCCTCAGGAGTGATGTCTGCAGCAGGATCTTAGGAAAAGAAAGAGACTGCTCCCGGTCACGCGATGCGTAAGACAGGACTTCCCTGCTATGAAAAAGGGCGCCAAGCTATTATGAGCTATGCAACACTTAAAAAACGAAAGTGAATCCTGTTTGTTCCAAGCCAAAAAACACACAGTCTATGAGCCTAAAAAAACGCTCACATTTTGCAGATATAAATCCCCAAGCTGTTCAAATAATCTCCCTGAAGGGGATATTAACCCTTGATCCTATTGAGGTATAAAGGAACCAGGGGTGGGCTGAGACCAACCAGGGCCCCGGGCAAAAGTGGGGCAAAGCCCCCCACCTACCTCCTCTACCCTATTGCCCCTCCTATCTCCTGTGCCCCTCCCACCTCATATGCCCCTCCCCACCATGTTTTTAATTGACATTTTAAGAGACAATTTTTTTCCTTTAAAGGGACACTGAACCCAAATTTTTTCTTTCAGGATTTCAGTTAGAGCATGCAATTTTAAGCAACTTTCTAATTTACTCCTATTATCAAATTTTCTTCATTCTCTTGGTATTTTTATTTGAATAGCAAAAATGTAAGTTTAGATGCCGGACCATTTTTGGTGAGCAACCTGGGTTGTTCTTGCTGATTGGTGGATAAATTCATCCACCAATAAACAAGTGCTGTCTAGTGTGCTGAACCAACAATTGGCTGGCTCCTTAGCTTAGATGCCTTCTTTTTCAAATAAAGATAGCAAGAGAACAAAGAAAAATTTGATTATAGGAGTAAATTAGAAAGTTGCTTAAAATTGCATGCTCTATCTGAATCACGAAAGAAAAAATTTGGGTTCAGTGTACCTTTAAATTTGTTTAATAAGAACTAAATATTGCAAATTAACAAGTGCTTGTGCAAAAATGCCTATATGCACTACAGTATGGTGCAGAAAGTAGTGAAGAGCAGACAAGGTGTTAAAACCACTTCTGTTTACTTGTTACTGGCAGCTAAAGAGGTACAATCATTAATTTGTATGTTACTGGCAGCCAAGGGGTAACTAACATTGGGGCTAAGGTATCACTGTGCCCATCACAGATTGTCCAGTATATTGGTGCAGGGCAGCTAGAGTCTGGTTTTGAGGATGAATATAAAAAGTAACTTTAACTTAGCCTGGGGCATGTGATGCTTGGTTGAAAATACATTTTTGAATAAGGGAGTTATATGGTGTTTCAAAGGGACAGAAAGTGAAAATTAAACTATAATATTGCAGATACATCATGTCAGCACCTATTCTAGCAGCCAAACAGGTAATAGCATTTTGAGTCTGTAGCATCTCTGGTTGGCCAATGAGAGGGCTGAGTTAAGTGCAAGGTTGGCAGATTGACATATACAGGTGAGAAATGACCTTGTGGGATTTTGGTACAAAGTGTGCTGTTAAGGGTCCTTGTACACTGGCAGTGCAAAATAAAGCATTTCCTAATATTGTGTGCAAATGTATTCACTGCAGTGAAGAGGCATAACTTGTAAGTATAGCAAATAGTGATGAATTACATAGTAATAGATGCAATAGTTTAAGCATCATTGCGAACATTATAATTACTCTCAACAATATAGATAGATAGATAGATAGATAGATAGATAGATAGATATTAACAGGCTGGGAACACTTTACTTATCTGGAGAGACAGTGATAGGGAGGCCGCTCCACTTGTACCCAGTGTGTAGGGAGATCTAAACAGATAGCAAAAAAGAAAGAGGGCGTCTCATAGTGTGGTACGTTCCCGACTGGGAGATAGAGTGTAGGATTAATAAGGCTTACCGGAAAATGTTGCACCGTAATCTGACCGGTGCCAGCTCCAATTTCATTTCTAGTCTGCTTGGTGTATACCGAGTTATACCACAATTTACAGCTGGTTTCCACAGAGCTGAATTTACGGCAGACACTGGGAATTCCCTGGAACAGCTGACTATTGGGTCGGAGATTATCCTGTTTCAGTGCACTAACCACTGTTGAGTGTTAGTCTGCCTACTGGCACCGGTCAGAGTACGGTGCAACATTTTCTGGTAAGCCTTATTAATCCTACACTCTAGCTCCCAGTCAGGAACGTACCACACTATCAAACACTTTTATATATTTTGTTTGGAAGAGGATTTGCTATAAGCGTCTAGGATGTTATGGTAATCAAAGTAATAAGGTAAATGTTGTATTTGTATCAGAGGTGCTATTCCACATCAGATGATATAGACTTAACCCCTCTGAAGTTATTATATGCCAGAAGTGAGAGTTATGGTAGAGACACTAAGTCAGTATTAACTCAAATTAGGCAGGCATGTATCATATGACATAGATAGGTAAAATGAGGATTAGGCATACAATGTTATTACTTGCAACAGCATATGAATAATTTGGCGAAAGCCCAGCATACAACCTGACACCTAGTTCCCACTTGAATGAGAAGTCCGTTACTACAGGTATTAGGAAGGCAGTTGAGGCTTCTTTGCAAATAGAAAGTAGGCTTAAAGCGTTTCTCTGTGGTGTGAGCTAAGCGGTAGTTCCCTGAAAGCCGGGACCGGCAATAGCTGATGACGTCACAGGCAGGAACACAGGCAGCGTCTCTCACGCTGTGAAGCAGAGTGCTGACAGGAAGATTCAGTTCAAACGGCTGATTGCAGGAAGGTAGATCGTGAAGCCGGATTGGCTCAGAATTCACTACGGTTAGAGAATCAATAATCCAGCAAAAGGAATGGTAAGTGACAGGTTTAAATAGGATAAGAGGAGATAAGGGGCCAATAGGGAAAGGCAAAAGAGATTCTGACATATCCCCCCCCCAAAGGAACCCACAGCGAGGGTTCAAGGACTAGGGCGATCCGGATTCCGGCGATGAAATAAGGTAACACAACGAGGTGCTGATACAGAGGAGGCAGGTTCCCAAGAATCCTCAGCATGATCATAGCCCTTCCAATGGATCAAGTATTCCAAACGACCTCTTCGGCGTCTGGAGTCAAGAATAGACTGGACCTCGTATTCCACATCCTGAGAGAGAAAATGTGAAACGGTATTAGATGGTAAACGTCCATCATGACATGGTTTGATCAGGGAGACATGGAAAGTGGAATGAATCTTGTATGAGTCGGGGAGTCTAAGGGTGACAGTAGCCGGGTTTCTGATAGCCAGAATTGGGAATGGACCAATGAAGAGTTTACTCAACTTCCGAGATGGAGTGTGCAAACGAAGGTTCTTGGTAGACAACCAGACTAGCTGACCAACCTGGTACTGAGGTTGTGGTGTGTGTCGCAAATCGTAGAACTTTTTATGGGAAGCTTGAGCATGCTTGATGTTGTCCCGAGCAACCGCAAAGGTTTCTGAAATGTCATTGACAGTATCATTAACAGTCGGATTTGGGGATGGCAAGTAAGGTAAGTAGTCAATCCTGGGATGTATTCCATGGTTGATAAAAAACGGACTGAAACCAGTTGATGAGTTAGTGGCATTATTGTAGGCAAATTCCGCCAACGCAAGATGGTCAGCCCAAAATTCCTGTTGATTGGAACAGAAACATCGGAGATACTGTTCCAACCACTGATTCGTGCGTTCTGCTTGCCCATTGGTCTGAGGGTGATATGAAGTAGTGAGTTTTTGAGTTATGTTCAAAGTCCTACAAAGATGTCTCCAGAAACGGGACGTGAATTGTGATCCTCTGTCGGTTAATATGACCAAGGGAAGGCCATGCAAACGAACTATCTCTTTGATGAACATGTCACTCGTTTGTTGTGCGGTGGGTGTGCCAACCGCCGGTAAGAAATGGGCCATTTTTGACAGGAGATCGACTACTACAAGTATGGAGGTGTAGGAGGAAGATTTCGGCAGGTCGACAATGAAATCCATTGCAAGATGGGTCCAAGGAGTCTCAGGGACTGGGTAAGGCTGTAAAAGGCCTACTGGAAAAGAATGTGATGGTTTAGTAGTGGCACAAGTAGTGCAATGAGTGATGTAGTCATGAACAGACGTAGCCATAGCTGGCCACCAGTAGTGCCGTTTAAGGAGATTCAACGTTTTCCATTCCCCAAGGTGTCCTGTAAGAGGTGAGTCATGATAAACTTGAAGGAGAGTGGTCCTGTAGGTAGGAGGAATATAAAGTTGATCAGCATGGAAGAGAAGACCATTAGATTTCTTATGAAGCAGATGTATAGGTTTTGTGGGATCCTCAAGCTGAGATTTCTGGAAGGCAGGATCTGAGTTAACAATCATACCTAAGAATTTTGAGCTAGGGATGATGGAGGTTGGAATGTCAGTCAAAGGTGGTCTAGTGTCTCTTCTGGATAAAGCATCAGCCTTACCATTGCGGATCCCAGGGCGGTACATGATGACAAAGTCGAAGCGGGAGAAGTACAAGTTCCACCGAAGTTGTCTGGCGGATAATGTCCTGTTTTGTTGCAGATATTGCAAATTTTTGTGGTCTGTTATAATGATAGTGGGGAACTTGGCACCTTCCAAGAGGTGTCTCCACTGGTCAAAAGCAGATTTTATAGCTAAAAGTTCTTTCTCCCCAACAGGGTAGTTACGTTCAGCTGGAAGCATGAGCCTGGATAAATACGCGACAGGATGCATAGAATCAGTGAGCGATTGTTTTTGTGACAGCACTGCCCCCAGAGCATAATCTGAAGCATCAACCTCAACTATATATTGTAGTTCAGCATCAGGGAATGTGAGTATTGGTGCAGTGGTGAAGTCAGTTTTTAATTTTTCAAAAACCCTCTGACAGTCTGAAGTCCAGTTGAATGGTTGAGTTTGTTTTATTAGGTCAGTGAGAGGTCTGGCAGTATGAGCGAAACTTTTAATAAATTTACGATAAAAATTCGCAAAACCGAGGAATCTTTGCACCTCTTTTCTGGTTTTTGGAGTGGGCCACTGAATGATAGCTTGGATTTTAGAATCATCCATCTTAATACCTTTATTAGAAATGACATAGCCTAGAAATGTGACTTGTGTGCTGTTAAACTCACATTTTTCTAATTTCGCATACAAGCGGTGTTCACGGAGCCGTGCTAGAACAGTTCTTACGTGTGTAATATGTTCTTGTTGGTTGTCAGAAAAGATAAGTATATCATCTAGATATACAACGATAAAATTATCTAGTATGTCTTTAAATATATCATTTATGAAGCACTGAAATGTTGCTGGAGCATTACACAACCCGAAAGGCATGACTGTATATTCATACAGGCCATAACGAGTTCTGAAAGCTGTTAACCATTCATCTCCAGCCCTCATTCGTATGAGATTATAAGCCCCCCGAAGGTCCAGCTTTGTAAAGACCTTTGCAGTACGTAATCTCTCGATAAGCTCAGGAATGAGCGGCAAGGGGTAGCGGTTTTTCTTAGTTCTCTTATTTAACTCCCTATAATCAATGATAGGCCTAAGTGACTGGTCTTTATTCTTTACAAAAAAGATTCCAGCCCCAGCTGGAGAGGTGGAGGGTCTTATAAAACCCTTTGTGAGATTTTCTTGCAAGTACAGTTTTAAATGATCTAGTTCGGGTTTGGAAAGTGGATATATGTGACCTACAGGTATGGTTGCGCCTGGCAATAAGTCGATAGGACAATCATATGGCCTATGTGGTGGGAGTGTTTGTGCATCAACCTTATTAAAAACATCTTGAAAATCAGAATAATCATCAGGTATTATACTAGTGGTTGAAAGTAGAATGTTGTTAATAGGGTAGCATGTCTGTGAACAATAAGATGAAGATAAGTTAACAGTCATTTGTTCCCAATCAAACTCAGGTTTATGTATTTGTAACCAAGTGAGCCCAAGGATAATAGGGAAAAGGGGACTTGGTATAACGTCAAAGCTAAGTGACTCCCTGTGACCAGTGTTAGAATGCATAAGTAAAGGTATGGTTTCTAAAGTTATGGGACCTGTTGAAAGAGATGAACCATCCACCAAATTAATAGAGACAGGAGACTGTTTTGCTTGTGTAGGTATTTTATTACTTTTTACAAGATCAAAATCTATATAGTTCCCTGATGCTCCAGTATCGATAACTGCGTCAATCCTTATACTGTGTTGATCCCACTGTAATGTAAGAGGTATGGATATATGAGGTGGTGTTAACTTAGTAAATGATAGTGATACAGTGTTAGTGGTATTCTTACCTAATTTCATCTTCTTTAACAAAGGACAGGCGTTCACATCATGCTCTGGGGCAGCGCAGTACATGCACAATCTATGTGCTCTTCTCCTTCCTTTTTCCTCTGTTGAGAGGGGGCCTCTAATAAAGCCGATATCCATAGGAGTTTCAGTCTCCTTAGGAAGAGTTGAGGATGGATTGGAGCGTCTGTAAGAAGCTGGTGGGTTGTTTGCCCTTTCTTGTTTGCGTTCGCGCAACCTTCTATCAATAGTGGTACAATGGATGAACAAGTCTTCCAATCTCTCTGGGACACCAGTGCGGGACAGTTCATCCTTGATGTCCTCAGAGAGCCCAGATCTAAATTGGTGTTTAAGTAATGGTTCATTCCATTTAGAATCAACTGCATATATTTTAAACTGTGAGATGTAATTCTCAACGGGTTGTCTGCCTTGTCGCAGGGCCCTAAGAGAGGTTTCTGCGGTCTCCTGTTTAAATGGATCATCATAAAGTAATGAAAAGGCTGTTAAGAAATCCTGAATGGAATTTAATATGGGATTTTGTGTTTCAAACAGGCTGTCTGCCCAAGCACGAGGCTCACCCCTCAAATAAGAAATTATTGTTAGTACCTTTATTCTGTCATTACTGTACGTTCTTGGTTTAAGTTCAAACAGTAGGATACAAGCATTTCTGAATTCTTTAAATGTAGCTCTATTACCAGTGAATTTGTCAGGTAATGATACCTGGGGCTCAGGAAGTACTTCAGTATGTGCAGGTTTAGCTGTGTAAATCTCTCTAAAACAATCTTTCAGGACCTGGTTTTCTGTTTGTACCTCCCTGAGTGTTTGGGTAATTGTATCCATACGTTGTGTTAGAGAGGTAATCTGGTTAGCTAATTCATTCACATCCATAATTGCTTATAACCTCTATTTTTTAGGCTGGATTATTATATCAAACACTTTTATATATTTTGTTTGGAAGAGGATTTGCTATAAGCGTCTAGGATGTTATGGTAATCAAAGTAATAAGGTAAATGTTGTATTTGTATCAGAGGTGCTATTCCACATCAGATGATATAGACTTAACCCCTCTGAAGTTATTATATGCCAGAAGTGAGAGTTATGGTAGAGACACTAAGTCAGTATTAACTCAAATTAGGCAGGCATGTATCATATGACATAGATAGGTAAAATGAGGATTAGGCATACAATGTTATTACTTGCAACAGCATATGAATAATTTGGCGAAAGCCCAGCATACAACCTGACACCTAGTTCCCACTTGAATGAGAAGTCCGTTACTACAGGTATGAGGAAGGCAGTTGAGGCTTCTTTGCAAATAGAAAGTAGGCTTAAAGCGTTTCTCTGTGGTGTGAGCTAAGCAGTAGTTCCCTGAAAGCCGGGACCGGCAATAGCTGATGACGTCACAGGCAGGAACACAGGCAGCGTCTCTCACGCTGTGAAGCAGAGTGCTGACAGGAAGATTCAGTTCAAACGGCTGATTGCAGGAAGGTAGATCGTGAAGCCGGATTGGCTCAGAATTCACTACGGTTAGAGAATCAATAATCCAGCAAAAGGAATGGTAAGTGACAGGTTTAAATAGGATAAGAGGAGATAAGGGGCCAATAGGGAAAGGCAAAAGAGATTCTGACACACACTATGAGGCGCCCTCTTTGTTTTTTGCTATCTAATCTGAGTTTAGTAGGCATTTTACACTCTCTCTCTCTCTCTGCAATGCACCTCATTCATTACTGAAGCACCTCAAACTTGAAAACAGGAATAGGATAAGATTATATTCCGACCCCTACCATGTACACATTTATTTTTTAGCTTCGTGGTTAATGTTTTACATCCCCACATGTGTGTTCAGGAAAGTATATTTTAATGTTTCAGCTGATTACTTGAACCAGCTTTTAAACTGTAATTTGAAGATTGTCATATAAAATATTGATGATTTTCACAAACGCTTAAATATGATAAGAGCTAAAATAATACTGTATTAAGTGAAAAAAACTATATATATATATATATATATATATATATATTGTTTTATTAGGTACAGAACAATTTGTGCCTTGATTTTTTACTAAAATGATATTGTTGCACAGGTAATTATATGAACAATGGTATTATACATTACAAGTCTGCATGCTATAGTTTATGGTGCCTTAGTCATATGTAGGGTTGTGAATATATTTAAGGCAAAAATTGTGTGTATGTATGTATTATTGTGTGATGTGTGTCTATGGCCCATATTTATCAAGGTCTGTCGGACCTGATCCGACAGTGCGGATCAGGTCCGACAGACCTCGCTGAATACGGCGAGCAATACGCTCGCCATATTCAGCATTGCACCAGCAGCTCAGAAGAGCTGCTGGTGCAACGCCGCCCCCTGCAGACTCGCGGCCGCCAGCAGCGGGGTGTCAATCAACCCGATCGTACTCGGGTTGGATTGCGGCAATGTCTGTCTTTGTGACCGCTGCTTCATAACTGCTGTTTCTGGCGAGCCTGCAGGCTCGCCAGAAACACAGGGCATCAAGCTCCATTCGGAGCTTGATAAATATGCCCCTTTATATATATATATATATATATATATATATATATATATATATATATATATAGATATAAACACTTTTGAATTTATTAATTTCTCAATACAGAACCATACAACTATTGCAGGTAACCCTGATGACAGATGATACCTATAAAGTCTTTATTTATTTGTATTATTTGTTTTATCATTCTAAGTAATAGCCCGAGAGATGCTGTCACTTAGGTGCTTACATCTTAGACCAGAATTTCATGTTTTAAAACATATTATATATACTGTATATATATATATATATATATATATATATATATATATATATATATATATACTCCTAATAACAATTACATTTTCACATTGGTTTAATCTAAAGTGTAAAAGAAACCGTGGGTTAATGCCAGATTCTCTTTGCTTTCTACAATTTAAAAATGTCTTTAAATTGGGGATCTAATGTTAGATATAAGAAGAATGTTCTCAAATACATTATATAAAATCATATTTTGGCTAGGGATCATAAAAGTGAAGGTAAACTTTGGTGAATGAAAGCCCGTTTTTTAAAAATACTATTAAAAACAGGGGCACTTTCATTCATCAAAGTTTACAAAGCAGCCGTTTTGTTAAAAAAATTACCTTTTTTACTTTTCACTGCTACAGCAGCTTCCCCCAAATAGAGATCCTCTATTCACACGTCAGCAATGACTAATCCTGCTTCCTCCAATCACAGCTTTCCCCCCATGGTAGTCATTGCCTGAGGCCATGCTGTGATTGGAGGAAGCAGGATTAGTCATTAGTGTTAGGTTTAATTGTAACTTAGGTTAGGATTTATTTTACAGGTAATTTTGTATTTCTTTTAGCTAGGTAGTTATTAAATAGTTAATAACTATTCTAACTAGCTAAAATAAATACAAAGTTACCTGTAAAATAAATATAAATCCTAAAATAGCTACAATGTAATTATTATTTATATTGTAGCTACATTAGGGTTTATTTTACAGGTAAGTATTTAGCTTTAAATAGGAATAATTTATTTAATAAGAGTTAATTTATTTCATTAGATTTAAATCATATTTAATTTAGGGGGGTGTTAGTGTTAAGGTTAGACTTAGCTTTAGGGGTTAATACATTTATTAGAGTAGCGGTGAGGTCCGGTCGGCATATTAGGGGTTAATACTTGAAGTTAGGTGTCGGCGATGTTAGGGAGGGCAGATTAGGGGCTAATACTATTTATTATAGGGTTATTGAGGCGGGAGTGAGGCGGATTAGGGGTTAATAACTTTGTTATAGTAGCGGTGAGGTCCGGTCGGCAGATTAGGGGTTAATAAGTGTAGGTAGGTGGAGGCGACGTTTGGGGCGGCAGATTAGGGGTTAATAAATATAATATAGGGGTCGGCGGTGTTAGGGGCAGCAGATTAGGGGTTCATAGGGATAACGTAGGTTGTGGCGGTGTACGGAGCGGCAGATTAGGGGTTAAAAATAATATGCAGGGGTCAGCGATAGCGGGGGCGGCAGATTAGGGGTTAATAAGTGTAAGGTTAGGGGTGTTTAGACTCGGGGTACATGTTAGGGTGTTAGGTGCAGACTTAGGAAGTGTTTCCCCATAGGAAACAATGGGGCTGCCTTAGGAGCTGAACGCTGCTTTTTTGCAGGTGTTAGGTTTTTTTTCAGCTCAAAATGCCCCATTGTTTTCTATGGGGGAATCGTGCACGAGCACGTTTTTGAAGCTGGCCGCGTCCGTAAGCACCGCTGGTATTGAGAGTTGCAGTGGCGGTAAATATGCTATACGCTCCCTTTTTGGAGCCTAACGCAGCCCTTCTGTGAACTCTAAATACCAGTGGTATTTAAAAGGTGAGGGGGAAAAAAAGCCAGCGTTAGCTACGTGGGTCGTTACCGACAAAACTCTAAATCTAGCCGTTTGTCTTCTGGCTGTCTTTTAAACTGAGAATTGTGGTCCTGATTGTGGGACATATTGCACACACACACACACTATACTAAAAATTTCTATTTTGAAATGTTTTATTATTTCTTTATTATTCCAGACAGTATATGGGTTATAAAGACTTCTGTATTTGTGCATATCTAGTGCTGGAAGTGTTGGAAGTCATCCTAGTGTACTTTGTATCTTTTAGAAAAAAAAATTCTGTCTTATCAGAATTCTGTCTGCTCCTCTAGTCAGGGTCAAATGTGGCATGATGACACAGAGATCAGTATGGTACAGAGGACTATGCTTTACTCATAAAGCAGTGCAATCATAGGTATCTTATAAGTGTATCACAAATTACTCCCAACAATGCAAAAAATAGGTAGTATTTAAGTATCATACAATGAGGTTCATTTAATTGTGTTAATTTTTCATATGAAAATGCTTGTGAATGACAACAATAAATTAATTAAAAATGTCTCAAATGCAGTTGATTTTTTTTTTTTTTCACTTGTAGTGATAATTATATTGAAATTATATTTAAAAATACATGAAAAAAACCTTCCTGGATAGCAAAATTCAGTGGCAGTTCTAAAAGGTAATAGTGTCATTATTGCAGTACCATAATTCTAAAGGGTGTCATAAATTTGCAAGGCAGACAATTTTTACATGCCCTTTTCTCTAGCAGGAGAAGGAAAGAAGTAAAATTGGCATCTAAAGGAAAGATACAGGTATGAGCAACAAAAAATATTAGCATCAACAATGCCACCCTCTCACATTGACAATCAAAAGCATGTCTGAGTAATGTGGTTTATTTTTCAGATATTC
Organism: Bombina bombina; assembly: GCF_027579735.1. NCBI lineage: Eukaryota > Metazoa > Chordata > Amphibia > Anura > Bombinatoridae > Bombina > Bombina bombina. Next base: position 483,574,403 of record NC_069502.1, on the reverse strand, counting down.
AGAAATAGAGAGATGAAGTAGAAAAGGCGTGCCAAAAACTGGAGCACAAGATTATGACTTTATGTTTCTTCATTGTGTGCAAACACATATTTTCTAAGCCTAAGCATTTGCATACATACTTAGATCACACTGACAAACATCCAACTCCAACAAGTAGATTTGGTCTCAGTAAAATATGGATATCCACAAAGTAGAATCACTACAAAATGTTTTACTTTACTATCACTCAACATATGCACTACAGATAAGAGGCTTAGGGGCCGAATTATCAAACTCCGAATGGAGCTTGATGCCCCTGTTTCCGCGCAAGACTTCAGGCTCATCGGAAACAGTAGTTATGAAGCAGCGGTCTAAAGACCGCTGCTCCATAACTTGTCCGCTGCCTCTGAGGCTGTGGTCTTCAATCTGATTGACACCCCCTGCTAGTGGCCGATTGCCTGCGAATCTGCAGGGGGCGGCATCGCACAAGCAGTTCACCAGAACTGCTTGTGCAATGATAAATGCCGACAGCATATGCTATCGGCATTTATCGATGTGCGTCCCCTTAGCATGACATGGAGTTATGTTGAAAGTTTAATAAAATATGGATAAGTAGGCGATAGATTAGAAAAAACAAACGTGTTAAGAAACATAAATAATTTAATTAAAACCAAAATATATAATTATATTTAAATAAATTGCAAATGATAGATGTATTAGAAAGATAATTGCCATAATATTTATACACACACAATGATAGTGGAAGGCACTCTAGTGGGCCTGTAACAACATTAAGGGATTACCAACTTGAAGTCTGGAGAATGCTAGAATGTGTTTTGTTACAATGTTGCAGGTTGGGAGGCGGTGTATGTGCTTACCTTTATAGGGTCCTGCAGCAGTGTTTTCAGCCTCTTTCGGTTTCCAGACTTCAAGGAGAAGGTTTTTCTTTGGAGCCTAGAAGATTGGATGATGGATAGAGCCAGGAGGAAGTCCATGCCACCTAAAAGATACTGTGAGGTGGTTGAGATGGCTGCAAGAAAGAAAGGACCTGCAAGACAGAGAGAGGAGCCTGTGTCAGATGATCCGGTACCCCCCACACCCCAAAAAACACCACCCAGCAGGAGTTTTAATAAAGGAAAGGGAAAGAGAGGGGGTGAGAGTGGGGAGGCTGGTCCCAGTCTACAGGCCCAGGGTTGCAGGGGAGCAGGTTTAGGCCCCAGTGTAGTACAGCAGCCTTCAAATGCGGGTAGGCCCAATCCTGGGGAACAGGCCGGACCTAGCCGGGGGCGTGAGGCCTTGCAAGGGGAGGTAGGAGGCCAAGGGCAGCAAGTGGGTTGTGTCGGTGGGGAACCGTTAGGGGCATTACCCTCATTACCACCGGCGGCCATGGCGGCGGTCCTAGCCCTGGCGCAGTCACTTGTGGCAGTGATGGGCCCTTCAGGCCAGACGCAGGACCAGGTGGTCGCCGGGGCTTCAGGTGGGGGATCGGGTGCAGTGCGGCCTAGTAGGCCTGAAGCAGAGTGCGCAGGGCCACAATCTATTTAAGTATCAGGATACCATTGAGGATATCCATTCAAGGTTTAAAGAGGGCGCATGGCGGGAGTACGACATGGCCTTCAGAAGGAAAATGGTAGGGAATCCATTACTGCATTTTGGAACACAGGACATGCACCTGTGGTCCAAGTTGGGGCTGGAGGGGGGTGCCCCTCCCCCTGGCACAGTGCGGCCAGGGCAGAGGCGCCAGGGTGTGCGGCTTGGTAGGCGTGGAAGGGAATGCTGGAAATTCCAGGAGAAGTAGTGTGACAGGGGGAGCAATTGTTCCTTTCGTCACATTTGCAAATTCTGCTGGGGGCCGCATCCGGGAGCCGAGTGCGGGAGAAAAAAGGATCAAGGCCAGCTTAAACCAGCACCCAAGCCTGGAGTTGCGGTCAAGGGACCCAACCCCGCTTAAGTTGCCGGCCATGTTAACATGGTTTGCGAACTACCCTGAACGGGAAGCAGCAGAGCTGCTCCGGTCGGGGTTGGAAGGGGGTTTTAGGATCCCAGTGACAGTGAGGGTCACCGGGTCCATGGTGCATAAAAACCTGAAAACGGCTTACAAATTCAATCACGTGGTCAGGGAAAAGTTGTCTAAGGAAGTTGCAGGGTATCGGGCCCATTCACTGTTCACACGTGGGAAGATCTAGTGATCTCGCCACTGGGGGTGGTGCCCAAAAAAGAGGCAGGAAAGTTCAGGTTGATACATCACCTGTCTTTTCCGAAAGGGGGGTCGGTTAACGACACAATAGACCCAGAACTGAGCTTGGTGCATTATCAGTCTTTTGACAATGCGCTAGAGATAGTCAGGGCATGTGGGCCTGGTGCCCTGATGGTGAAGCTGGGCATAGAGTCCGCTTTCCGGCTATTGCCATTATACCCCTCGGCCTTCAGGCTAATGGGGATGAAGTTTGAAGGGTCATACTATGTGGACAGGTGCTTACCAATGGGGTGCTCCCTGTCCTGTTCGTTGTTCGAATGCTTCAGTTCGTTCCTCCACTGGGTAGTGCAGAAAGCTTCCGGTGGGGGTGCAATGGCCCACTACCTGGATGATTTTCTGTTGGTAGGGAGAGCAGGTTATTGCGAACAGCTCATGGAGGTCATGACGGACATGATGGTGAGGTTCGGGGTACCGCTTGCGGATGATAAGATGCAGGGCTCCTGCACGTGTCTCACATTTCTGGGGATAGAAATTGACATGGTGCAGGCAGAATGCAGGTTACCGGTGGACAAGGTATCGCGCATGTTGACTCTGGTACGGCCAGTCAGGGGTCGCGAGCGAGTGCCTATCAAGAAGGTGCAGTCATTACTGGGCCTCCTGAATTTTGCGGGAAGAGTCATTCCGATGGGAAGGGTCTTTAACCGCCGCCTGGAGGCACAGCTGAAAGGCCCGGCGGGCCAGGTGCGATAGGCACTCGTTACGGCAGACATGAGGGATGACCTGGGCGTGTGGACAAACTTCTTAGAGCACTTTAATGGGGTTTGCATCTGGAGGGGCCCTCCAATATCGAATCAGGTCTTGCACCTGTTTACAGATACGGCCGGTAGCTCAGGGTATGGGGCATACCTGGATGGGGAATGGAGCGCAGCTCCTTGGCCTTGTGAATAGGTGGAGGCCGTCTGGATCAGGAATTTAACACTACTGGAACTATTTCCAATAGTGGTGGCTGTTGAAATTTGGGGCGAAAAGTTAGCAAATAGGTCAGTGATATTCTAGACGGATAACCTGAGTGTGGTGTACCCAATTAACAGGTTGTCCGCATCATCACCAGGTGTGGTGTGCTATTTGAGGCATCTGGTGTTGCGCTGCTTGCAGCACCAAACACGTCCCAGGAGTGCAGAACGTGATCGCTGACACACTTTCTTGATTTAATTGGGGGCAGTTTAGGAAAACAGCACCCAGGGCAGCGAAAGAGGGTCTAACGTGTCTGTCTTCTCTTTGGCAGTTGTTGAAGGTTGGGCGAGCATCCTTCCCTTAGTCAAGGCATCATTGGCACTGAGGACTTGGTCGGCCTACGTGAGCCATTGGAACAGATGGGAAGCTTTCTGTCAACAGAAGGGTGTGCAGGTACAGGGGACGTCAAGGGTGCAAGTGTTAGATTGGTTGGAACAGCTAAGACGTGAAGGGGTCAGTAGAGCTGGCGCAGGAGGGATGCTATCTGCGATAGCCTTCTTCAACAAAGCGTTGGGGTATGAGGACCACTCTGGAGCATTCCTGGTCAGGAAGGGGCTGAAGGGGTGGGGTAGGCTTGCACCCCGGGCAAAGGACCGGAGGTAGCCTATCACACAGGGCAGGCTGTGGCTTCTAGCATTAGGGTTGGGCTCTGTGTGCAAATCTGAATATGAACTGTTGCTCTTTCATACAGCTTTCACAATAGCATTCTCAGGAGCGCTTCGCGTGGGTGAGCTAGTGGCATCGTCCAAGGTTAAAGGGACTGGGGGAGTCCTGGCGGAGCACGTCCGGTTGGCGGAAGGTGGTCTCCTCCTGTTTGTACCCAGGTCATAAACGGACCAGGAAGGCACGGGGGCATGGTTGCCTCTTGCACAGCAGGAATGTGCGGAGTGTTGTCCAGTGCGTTGCGTGGAACAATACATTAAGGTGAGGCCGGTAGGTGGGGTGCAGTTCCTGGTACACATAGACGGGACGGCGTTGTCGGCTTTTCAGTTCTGCAGGGTTCTCACCAAAATGGCCGAGAAGGCGGGGTTGGATCCCAATAGGATTGCCCCGCATTCCTTTAGGATAGGCGCAGCGACTAGCAGGTCGGAGAAGTGCCTTCCTGCGGCAGAAATTAAGCGCTTGGGAAGATGGAAATCAACCCAGTATAAGACATACATTAGACCCACAAAAGGGAAATGTTAAGTAACTTTTAGAGGTATGGGGGATGGTTACTGGGGTTGATGAGGTGAACAGGTAATGTTGGGTTGATAGGTCATTGTGGTGTACTCTGTTTTGCCAGGTTTTGTAGGTGAGAAATCCCCTCCAGTTCACATGTGGATTGAAGGGCATTCGTACATCCACTGGGCACACATCAGGGCGCTGTGGTCACCAGAAGGACAGCAGCTTGGATTCCCAACGTCCAGGGCAAACGTCCAGTGGTTAGGGCGCAGGGGACTGTGATGGGCTGATTTGCCAGCATTGTTGCAGGAAGCGCACAGGATGTGGTGGCAGCCTAATATTGTAGTGCTGCACCTTGGGGGGAATGATTTGGGGGCAATGCCTGCTTTGGACCTGATTAAGAGAATGGTGGAGGACTTGAAATGGGTTCACACGTGGCTGAAGGATGTGACATTAGGCTGGTCAAATGTAGTTGCTCGACTGCAATGGCGACACATCGTGACCCAGAAAGCTGCATATAATGTGCGTAAAAAGGTCAACAAGGAGTTGGGAAGGACGGTCACAGCTCTGGGGGGCTTTGTGATCGGCACGAAAATATCACGGCTGACAAGAAGGACCTATTCAGACCTGACAGGGTACACCTGACAGATGTCGGGTTGGACCTGTTCCTAAAGGACGTGCTTTATTGAGGGTTATTTAATTTTTTTTTAAAAAAAGTTATATTAATATGTGTTGTTTATTGTTATAATGTTAGTAGGTGATAGGTACCTGTTGTCTTTGTGTGGCGGCAAGAGGATGTTTGGCTCTTGTGGCAGGTGGTCAAGGCCCTGGGGAGCAGGCATGGAGAGAGAAGAGTGATGGTCCAGAAATAGGGGAGGGGTTACGCCTGCCAGGTGCCGGCCTAGGGGTCATCTCCCTTGCGGATGCGGGCTGAAGATCTCTTAACATCACAGCTCTCTCTGCGTGCCATTGGGCATGTACAGCTGGGTGTCATGCTGCAAGCATCGAAAGGGGCCTTGGCCATCTGCTAGTAGGGGCTAGGTTAGGGTGAGATGCCGCCAACTATGTTATGATTACGAACTTGTTGCCAAGTTTGATGTTAGGTTAATTTGAGTGCCTAAGAGTAATTAGAGTAACGCTTAGGCACTAGTTAAATCGTTTATTTTCAATAAACGTGGACCGTGACCGGTCTTTTTCTCCCAACGTTTTGTGTGTTATCTTATTTCTATATGATAAGGTTATTTACAGTACGTAGGACGGGATAGGGGGTTTAGACCTTAAGGTAAGCAACCAAACATAGAGAAGGAGGAAGTGAGGGTCAGATTAAATCGCACTTGATGACTGAAATGTGACGCAGGGCCTTCAGTTGGGAAAATCTCAAGTATATGTTACATTTGTCTCTTTTGTTCTTGCAAGAATTTAGTGAGTAAGACAGCTGCTTAAACAGTATATTGTATGTGTGAGCAATATCTGTCATATTAAACAAAACTCAGATGCCTGATAAACATGCTCATACTTTAATACTATCAACAGAATCCGAACAGCTCTACAGATGTTTTTCAACCAATGGTGCAGTATCACAGCACAAGTTAAAATCTACATTGTTGTATTCACTAACTAAGAATTAGGATATATGGTGCTCACTGGTACAATTTAATATATGCTTAGCCATCTTTTGTTCTTAAGTCATCATTTTAGTAATGGAGAATAAAATGGTATCACACACCAACTCACCTACATTTCATTTATTCTTTCCTTTCAGGAAAATGCTGGAGAGAGTGTGGGGAGGAAGGCACCCTCAGGCACATTTGGTGGGGTTGCAAGGTGAATCTTATCCTCTCCTCATCCTTTTAAAATATTCCCCTAATGTAACATGTAAATACAGTCTATCTTTATTTAAAATTATGTTAAACTGTGCTACATGCATAATTTTATTGTAGTATTACCTCCCAGGTTATGGTTGGGGGGTGAAGCAATCTTGCCTGGTATGACCTCATACACCCATGATACCCTTATCCTCATGTTAATAGTCTAATTTTCACCTTGGAAGGACCACAGTGTAATTTCACACATGCCAAATTTTACTTTGAAGCATTATACTCACACTGACATTGTAAATAAAAGATTATCCGCAAATTAAGTGTTATATGCACCAAAAAAGTATAAAGATATATTAAGCTTATCTATGCACTCTTTATTATCTTCCCACAATGAGGTTTTAAAAGATGATGAAAAGTTTATTCAAGCAAACATCACAGCTCCTCACAGACTCAATACGTTTCCTGTAAAAACCTTCATGAGAGCTCATAATTTTAGCAGTGGTTGCTTGTTCCCAAGGTCACTGAATGAAGTGACATTCCAAATATCTGCTCAAATTAAATTAATAGTTTCATGTGTGCTATAGGGATTGGGGCAGCCTAAGATTTTTTGTGCTACACCCCAATGTTATGGAAGATGAGTTTTGTGCAACCTACTCTTGTTCAGATTCTACTTTATAAGTAAGGTGGTATAGAAGTTTGATAACCATGACAGCCATCATGTGTCCAGGATCTTAGAATTTATTAGAAAAAAAACAATTACTTTCATTCTTCTTAATATCAGTTGTCAGAAATGAGTTCATACACAAATACTACGCCTGGTTAAACATTTATAAGCTTTATTATATATAAGCGAATACAGGTGAACAAAAATAGATCAGGTAGACAAGGAATAACAACAAGAAGAATACACAGGTAATGGCCAAATATTTTGAATTCACATTCGACTCTATTTGACCCTCTTGCCAATTTATCAAACATTCAACAGGTACGCTCACATCAATTACGACGCAGCGTACCTGTCGTTCAAACCGTCACCCTTGAGGCCGCGAATGCCATAGAAATCAATGGGAGTCGGAAAACACAGAAAGGTTATGTTCGATGCCGCAAGACAATGAAGCATATTAGATAATAAAAGTAAATTAGAAACTTTATCAAAATTGTATACTCTTTCTAAATCCAACAATATTATTGCTCCAAATTTGGTGTGAAGTATTGCTCCAAACTTGGTGCAATAGTAGATATAGAGATAAAAATTAAATAATTACATAACATAATATAGCTAACTTCCTTTTTTTGTTGAAAAATCTATTTGCACCATGTTTAAGGCATGTAATACAAGTCCCACTCTCTACTTCGCACCAAATTTGATGCAACACTTTTCGCACCAAATTTGACTTTTGATTGGTAAATGCATAATCACATGATTTATGCAGCAGCCAATCTGATTTAAATATTCATTTTCTACTATCACTAACGAATTAAATGACTTGATACTTGTGTCATTGATCACTCATCAGAACTTGTAAGTGCCATTTGTTACATTGTGTATTATACTTTGAAAGTATGTATATGTGAAATTAGTATTAAAGTTAAACATTGATGATGACATTAGGACATACAGTGTAATATAATCTTAAGATGATAGCACAAAGGGATAGTTTACCTAACATTAAACTGTCATGATTCAGATACAGCAGAAATTAAAATCACCTCTTTACTGTCATGCTATTTTCAGTGTTTTTCTTCCTTCTCTTGAATTTAATTTTCATGAAGACATGTCATCTTATATGCCAGCCCATTTTATAACCTGTGTAGGGGTGGTGTTTAAAACTAGACTGCAATCAGGACGGGTTACATAGGTGCAGAGAGAAAATTAGCCCAGCTCTTAAAATATCAATTAATTGCAAATAAATACATATGATACCCTGATTACATGTTATATTCGCATAATATTCTTGCTCAGAATAATAATATATTTACACTATATACATATAGTGGTATAAATAAACACAGAGATATGAAAGACAACATTGTTTAAAACAAAAAAAAAAGAATTTAGGGACATGTAAATATGTTTGCAAAAAATTTATGACAGAACACATTTATATATATGTACAAATTATAGCATTAATAATCATTTTAAAAAACAAAAAAACATGAGATAGGCATATCATAATTTCTAGAAATACAAATACTCATTAATTTATGTGGAAATATCATATATCAGTGTTTTGTATAACAAATACATAGAAAAATACTTTCTAAGAGATATTATTGTTTGTTCAGGTATAAATCTAGCTATTTCTTGGACATTCACAGATGAAAAATAAAAGATTAGCTTTAGAGGAATGTGCTTGTTCATGGACAGTAATGAAATGGTATAAATAAACTTGGAAAAAACAGAATATCCGTGACATTGATGACTCTTATTTATCAACAGTCTGATGCTCATCGCGTTGAACTTGACAGACCTTTTGATAAATAAGGTCGTCAAATGTAGACTTGCGGAAACCCCATGGCTGCGATTTTGGAACCCAAAATAGGACTTATTGCCTTCTTAGTAAAACTATCATTGTCCATTTTAAGATTTTAAAATGTGTTGGCGTATTTCTTGATACTTCTTGTTATAATAGAACATGTTCATATGAAATGATAGCGAGAACTAAAACTTGAAGCCAGATTATCTCATCAGAAAAAGAACAATTGTGTTTCTCAGGGGAAGAGAGATTAAGCACAATATTACAAATCACACTTTAAACTTTAGTGAATACAAGATGACATAATACATAATGGAATCATGCTAGCAATGGTAGTACTAGTATCTTATTTATATAAGTTTCTTAAAATATACAATGGATTATGATATAAATATTATACTGAGCCATCAGCGAACATTTGTCCTTCTGTTGGAGGGCAAAGACCATTTTAAATTTCCTTTTAGTGATTAAAAATATGACATTGAATTTATAGCAGACTTCAGCTAATATTGGCATTGCTTCTCCTATTTGATTTCATGTGAGCATAAAAGAAAGGTCAGTGGTTAACAAAAAGCCAGCTGTTTCTGAATCTAATACATTCACTTTGTTAAACTATTATAGCCTCAAAGAGCTCATAATAACTCGTGTATTAGTGATCATTACATATTACTTATATTTTTGCTTCAAAATCACATAATAGAAATGGGTTTTACACAGTTGTATTTAGTAAGTTCATAGTGACATATAGTTGATTGAGTGTAAGCAACAAAAATAATAATGAATCAATTATTACTACTAGCATGTAATATATGGGGTATTTAAATCTGGGCACAGCATTTATATTTTATATATATTTTATACTATATGTATGCACTGTAAACACTTTATCCACTGTATATATGTTTAGTATTGTGATGTATTAATTGTATTATATTAAAACAATGGACTATGGAATCTGACAGCAGTCATGTTTGAATGGTCATTTCCAGAACTTTTGTTTCTATTTTACATTAAGGGGTCGGACAGGTGGTGGGCTTACATCAGATGTTTAGTAGCCCGATAGGAAAGTCCACCTCTTGTCCTGAAATATGTTAGATAAAAACATTTCTTTCAATGAGGATTGGCAACGGATTTTCCGAGCCGTAAAAACACTGTCGGTCTCCGCCCGTATGCAGGAATCACATTATAAATTCTTGAGCCGATAGTACCTTACGCCGTCTAGGCTTAAGACAATTTACCCAAGAGTCTCTGAGAAATGCTGGAGGGGGTGTGGTGGCACAGGCTCGGTACTGCACATCTGGTGGGACTGCCCGCTCCTGCTGGACTTTTGGTCCTCTGTTTGGCAGGAGATTCAGAAATTGTTGGACATTGACATTCCGAAACTCCCGGAAATTCTGCTTTTCCATTTCCCTACCAAGGTGGAGAATAAGGTGAAAAAGAACCTTCTAATGTTGATGTTGTCGGGGGCTAAGAACCTGATACCTCAGCGTTGGAAATCCCCTCAAATACCTACCCTTGCGGATTGGAGACAAAATGTGCAGAGTATCCTCCTTTTGGAGAAATATCATTATGTTAAGACTGCGACATTGGGAGCATACACAGAAATGCTATTGCTGTGGGAGGGTGCCGGGACAGAGAGAGACTAGCAGGTCCTGTGGCTTCAAATAGCAGACCGTCCTGGAGTGGTGTATACCCTATGCTTTAAACTTATTTATTTTTATTTTTTTTTTCCCTCCCCCCGATTCCGCCCTCCCTTCCCCTTCCCTCTTTTCTCCGGATATCCTTCTCTCTCCCTCCTCTCCCTTGCTCAATCCTTTTCTACCCATCTATAACCTACTCTCCCTGGCCTCCTTGAATGTGTATATGATGAGAGGTTAGGGAAACTGGAACACAGGCACTGAGCGGCAGGCCGGGTAATATTTAATATTTAATATGTCTGTATATCTTAGACTTGTATTGTCTATGTCTGTTTTAGTCATTTAAGCATCATGTCTTTGCTGTAAAAGACATGTCATTAGTTGTTGGAAATTTTTTGAAAAATGTAAGTGAAGAGCTAATCATTACTCCTGATCTTAAAGGACATTCAATTGCTGGTAGATTGCTGTACTCATCTATTTACTGCTCGGAGACCCCGAGTTATTGGAGTCCCACAGACTGTTAAGCATAGCTACTGTCAGAATTGTACTTATTGTTTTCTGTAAGTTCCTTTTTCTCAATAAAGCTCTTTTGAAAAAAAAAAAAAAAAACATTTCTTTCATGTAAATGGCAAGAGCCCATGAGCTAGTGACGTATGGGATATACATTCCTACCAGGAAGGGGCAAAGTTTCCCAAACCTCAAAATGCCTATAAATACACCTCCCACCACACACATAATTCAGTTTTACAATCTTTGCCTCCTATGGAGGTGGTGAAGTAAGTTTGTGCTTGATTTTTATGATTTCTTCTATGATAAGTGCTTCTAAGCATTCTGAAGCCCAATTCCTCTCAGAGTACAGTGTTTGTAAGAGGGACGTGAAGAGAGTATTGCCTGTTGATTTTTATGGTTTCGCTCATGGGAAATCATTTCAAGGGCTCTCTGTTATCGGTCGTAGGGATTCATCTCCTCCCTCCCTTTTCAGATCGACGATATACTCATACCATTACCTCTGCTGATAGATTTCAGTACTGGTTTGGCTATCTGCTATATGTGGATGGGTGTCTTCGGTAAGTATGTATCATTATTTAACACACTCCCAGCTATGTTTGGCACTTTGTTTATTAATATAAAGTTTTAAATATATGTATTTACTTATATTTGCCATGAGTCAGGTCTATGTATATTTCCCTTTGCAGTCTAACAGTTTTAGTATAAAAATCATGTGTAAGGAAGGTATTTAAAAAAAAAATAAAATAAAAAAAAATTCTTTTTTCTTACCCGGGGTTTAGTCTTTTTTCCAATTTTACTTGTTTTATTCGCGGGCAAATCTAGGATCGCTAGGGTGCAAAATGCTGTTATTTTGTTAGCACAAATTTGCGTCTATAGTGGCGCAAGTTTCATCACCTCCTGTGTCTTAATTGACGTTAGTTTGTTGGCGCCGAGTTACGCTTGTTTTGATGTGAGTTGCGTCATTTCCGGATGTTGTCTGGTGGCAAAAATTTGTTTTCACTTTGTGTTGTGCATCATACTTGCCGCTAAAATATTGTTTTGGTTATATTACCCCACTTTCTTTATGCTCCCTGCTCTCTTTACATTCTAGAGGGTTATGCTGTTTGCTTTTCTGCTTATTTAGCATATGCATTTTTTCCCATTCCTGAAACTGCTATGTGAGGAAATTGGATATTTTGTTTAAATGTTATTTTTTCTTTTACATTTTGCAAGACGTCTCAGTCTGATCCTGTCTCAGAAGCTACTGTTGGAACCATGCTGCCTAAACACAGTTCTACCAAACCTATATTATGTAACAGTTATCATGATAAGCTTTTGCATGCCGATAATGTTTCTATTAGTACTAGTACAGCACCTGTTGTTCCCTCAACATCTAATGTACATGATATCCCTGTTGATATCAAACATTATATTGCTGATGCAATACAGAAGGCTATGTCTGCTCTTCCACCTTCTAATAAACGTAAAAGGTCTTTTAAAACTTTTCATATAACTGATGAAATGTGTGATGACCGACAACATACGGAAATATCCTCCTCTGAAGAGGATCTCTCTGCTTCAGAAGATCATACTTCAGACATTGAAATCGATAAATCTTCTTATCTTTTTAAGATTGAATATATTCGATCTTTGTTGAAAGAAGTATTGGTTACTTTGGGGATTGAGGAGTCTGATCCTCTTTATAATAAAACCAGTAAACGTTTAAATTCTGTTTTTAAACCTTCTGTCATTACTCCTGAGGTTTTCCTATTCCAGATGAGGTTTCTGATGTGATTGCTAAGGAATGGTCTAAGCCTGGTGCTTCTTTTAATCCTTCTTCTAGGTTTAAGAAGTTATATCCTTTACCAGTGGCTAATTTGGAGTTTTGGGGAAAAGTCCCTAAGGTTGATGGGGCTATTTCTACTCTTGCCAAACGTACTACTATTCCTATGGAAGATAGTACTTCTTTTAAGGATCCTTTAGATAGGAAGATTGAATCTTATCTAAGAAAAGCTTATTTACATTCTGGTTATATTCTCAGACCTGCATCAATATTTTGGTTGGATAGCTTAGCTCACCAGGAAACAGATCCTGATTTGTCTAGCATTATTCATTTGCTTAAACATGCTAATCATTTTATCTGTAATGCTATTTTTGATATCATCAAGATTAATGTTAAATCAATGTCTTTAGCTATTCTGGCCAGAAGATCTTTATGGCTTAAATTGTGGAATGCTGACATGGTATCTAAATCTAGATTACTATCTCTTTCTTTCCAGGGTAATAATTTATTTGGTTCTCAGTTGGACTCAATTATTTCCTCTATCACTGGGGGGAGGGGGAGGAAGTTTTTTGCCCCAAGATAAAAAGTTTAAGGGTAAATATACAGCTTCTAATCGGTTTTGTTCCTTTTGTCAGAATAAGGATGTTGGTTCCAATTGGAAGCCATCTTCAAGTTGGAATAAATCCAAGCCTTATAAGTAACCAAAGCCAGCCCCCAAGACTGCATGAAGGTGTGGCCCTCAATCCAGTTCAACTGGTGGGGGGCAGATTGAAATATTCCAAAACATTTAGGTAGATTCTGTTCAGAATCAGTGGATCCAGAGCATTGTTTCTCAAGGGTATCAAATAGGTTTCAGAGTAAGACCTCCTGTGAGAAGATTTTCTCTCTCACGTTCCAGCAAATCCTGTGAAAGCTTAGGCTTCTCTGAAGTGTGTTTAGTGTCCATGACTCTGTCTTTAACAGACAAGAGACGAATTAAATTGGTTTCCGCCTGTCGAAACCTTCAGTCTCGATTATTCCCTTCAGTGGTTATGTGCATGGAAGTTTTAGGTCTCATGACTGCAGCATCGGACGCGATCCCCTTTGCTCATTTTCATATGAAACCTCTGCAGCTTTGCATGCTGAATCAATGATGCAGGGATTATACTCAGATATCACAATTTATATACTTAAATCCCAACATTCAACTCTCTCTGTCCTGGTGGTTGGACCATCATCGGATTATTCAAGGAGCCTCTTTTGTTCGTCCTCCTGGTCTGTGATCTCAACAGATGCAAGTCTCACAGGTTGGGGAGCTGTCTGGGGGTCTCTGACAGCACAAGGGGTTTGGAAACCTCAAGAGGCAAGGTTACCAATCAATATTTTAGAACTCCATGCTATCTTCAGAGCTCTTCAGGCTTGGCCTCTATTAAAGAGAGAACTTTTCATTTGCTTTCAGACAGACAATATCACAACTGTGGCATATATCAATCATCAGGGAGGGACTTGCAGTCCTTTAGTAATGAAGGAAGGATACTTTCTTAGACATAATCCAGCTCTTGTCTATTTTCTGCGTTTCATATCCCAGGTGTAGACAATTGCAAAGCAGATTATCTCAGCCGTCAGACTTTGCATCCGGGGGAGTGGTCTCTCCATCCAGATGTGTTTTCTCATATTGTACAGATGTGGGGTCTGCCAGAAATAGATCTGATGGCTTCCCATCTAAACAGGGAACTTCCCAGATACCTTTCCATGTCCAGGGATCCTCATGCAGAGATGGTGGATGCATTAGCAGTTCCTTGGTCTTACCAACTTGCTTATATTTTTCCACCTCTAGTTCTTCTTCCAAGGGTGATCTCCAAGATCATTATGGAACAATTGCATGTGTTTCTAATAGCAACAGCATGGCCTCACAGGTTTTGGAATGTGAATCTTGTCCGGATGTCCAGTTGCCAACCTTGGTCACTTCCTTTACGCCCAGATCTTCTGTCTCAAGGGCCGTTTTTCCATCAGGATCTCAAATCGTTAAATTTGAAGGTATGGAAATTGAACATTTAGTGCTAAGTCATAGAGGTTTCTCTGACTTAGTTTTTAAAACTATGTTGCAGGCTCGTAAGTCTGTTTCTAGGAAGATTTATTATGTGGTTTTGAAAACCTATGTTTCATGCTGTTCTTCTCATAAATTCTCTCTGCATTCTTTTAGAATTCCTAGAGATTTACAGTTTCTTCAGGATGGTTTGGATAAAGGTTTGTCTGCAAGTACTTTGAAGGGACAAATCTCTGCTCTTTCTGTTTTATTTCATAGAAAGATTGCTAAACTTCCTGATATTTACTGTTTTGTTCAGGCTTTGGTTCATACCAAGCCTATTATTAAGTCTATTTCTCCTCCATGGAGTCTTAATTTGGTTGTGAAAGTTTTGCAGGCTTCTCCTTTTGAGCCTATGCATTCTTTGGATATTAAATTAATTTCTTGGAAAGTATTGTTCATTTTGGCTATCTCTTCTGCTAGACGAGTTTCTGAATTATCTTCTCTTTCTTGTGAGTCTCCTTTTCTGATTTTCCATCAGGATAAAGATGTTTTGTGGACTTTGTTTAAATTTCTTCCTAAGGTTGTGAATTCTAACAACATTAGTAGGGAAAGTGTTGTTCCTTCTTTGTGTCCGAATCCTAAGAATTCGCTTGAACGGTCATTACACTCTTTGGATGTAGTAAGGGCTTTGAAATACTATGTTGAGGCTACTAAGAATTTCCGGAAGACTTCAAGTCTATTTGTTGTCTTTTCTGGTCCTAGGAAAGTTCAGAAAGCCTCTGCCATTTCTTTGGCATCCTGGTTAAAGCTTCTGATTCATAAGGCTTATTTGGAGGTAGGACAGTCTCCCCTCAGAGAATTACAGCTCATTCTACTAGATCAGTTACCACTTCTTGGGCTTTTAAGAATGAAGCAGCAACTTGGTCTTCTTTGCATACATTTATTACATTTTACCATTTTGATGTAATTGCTTCTTCAGAAGCAGTCTTTGGTAGAAAAGTTCTTCAGGCAGCAGTCTCAGCGTGATTCTTCTGTTTATAAGAACTTATTTTGTGGATTTAATTTCTCAGTGGAAATAGCTGTTTTTATTTTATCCCTGCCTCTCTAGTGACTCTTCTGTGGACTTCCACATCTTGGGTATGTTATCCCATATGTCACTAGCTTGCCATTTACATGAAAGAAAACAATTTATGTAAGAACTTACCTGATAAATTAATTTCTTTCACAATGGCAAGAGTCCATGAGGCCCACCCTGTTTTTGGTGGTTATATCTTTTAGTATAAAAGCACAATATTATTTTCCAGTTCCTCTTTTTTGTATGCTTTTTTACTCCTTTTTACACCTCACTTCTTGGCTATACGTTAAACTGAAGTATGTGTGTGGTGGGAGGTATATTTATAGGCATTTTGAGGTTTGGGAAACTTTGCCCCCTCCTGGTAGGAATGTATATCCCATACGTCACTAGCTCATGGACTCTTGCCATTATGAAAGAAATTAATCTATCAGGTAAGTTCTTACATAAATTATGTTTTTTTATACTAATAAGGACACAGCACTCAAAAATGTTTTATCATATATAAGAAACACACTAAATATCTTGACACTTTTCCTGTCTGAATAAATATGAAGTAAAAGTTCTTTAAATATAAATTTAAACTAGTATACTATTATTAGTTATGAAATTCCTACTAATGCTTTTTGGCAAATATGTACTTTCTAATAGTACTCAATAAGCATTACAAGAAAGCAACTATAAACCAATTAACATTTACAGGAAGTAGTTGTATGTCAAACAATTAACAGTGAAGAGATTTCCAGCCAACTGTGATTACTAGAAAGGACACAACTGATACAACTGCCTAATTTCAATTTTAATACAATAAACTTTTATGCAAAAGAAAAAAATTAACGTGTTCAGATGCTGCTGGAAGAAAGATTTTTTTTTTAGTACAGTGTCCCTTTAAAGGGACAGTATACACCAATTTTCATATAACTGCATGTAATAGTCAAAACGATAAAGAATAATATGCACAGATACGATACACTGGAGTAGGTAGTCAACAGGAATGAGAGCAAATCAGACCAATATTATTTAAAAATAAGTGAAACTATACATTTAAAAAAAAAAAACTGTATGGGGGGCGGAGCCGGCAGCTGACATGAGCGCAGATTAACTCCGGAGCTCCGCCGCAAATAGCCCTCAATCACACAAATATCCTGGCCATCCACCTCAGAATCGCCTTCATAGGCACTGGCACTTAAATATCTAAACCCTAGAAAGGGCAGCGGGGCTAACTTGTAACGCTCCGGAGCACTTAGATCTCAGCATCCACACGGCCGCCACAGGCCGCACCTCGCACCAGACTCACCACCCACCTTTCCTGGGGCCTTACCGCCTGTCACGGAGCCCCTACAGAAGCGCCAATACAGCGGATCACCACCCTACAGCCTAACCTACCCTCCGGACTGATCTCCCACCAGGCCGCACAGTGAACCGGATAGCGGCCACAACTTTAGGCCGGGGATTGGGCCTACCGCGGCACTCAAAACGGACCCGGGTAAGCCAGCAATCATACAGCCTCTGCCCACAACACAGCGGTATTGCCGAGCAGGCCCCTGTACCCCCTTCATCAGCCTTCATAAACTCTCACACTAAAGGGCAACCTTATCTGGGGTTTGGGCCTATCATTAAAGACAAAACAGAAAACAGCAAGCTTTGCTGCCCACACTAAGCTAGTGTCTAAGCCTACCTAAAACTGCACCTTAGAAGCCTAAAATACCCTCACGGGAGGCCCCCCCTCATATGGGTTATTAACCTCTGACAGAGTAAAACAAGCATAAATCAAAAGGAGGGGAAAGAAAGGCAGGAATACAAAGACACAAAAGAAAAACTAAAAGAATAAGGGAGAATACAACAAAATAAAGACACTACCCTCTTTTAATTCTCCAGGAACCAGCTCCTCATATACACGCTGCCTTGTTCCACCTACAGCCTTAACCTAACATTTGCCAAACGTCCTCTATAAGGTGACACCATCCAGTGCAAGGTCACCCCACTTTCTTCTTTGTTTATCACCTTGCCACCTATCTGACCCACATACTATCCAAAATGACGTCAAAGCGCAATACAAAACAAGACAAATTGATCAAACCTGCAACAGGTAAATCCCTCACTATGTCCTCTTTCCTACAATGCCCTGACCCAATCTCTCCTACCAGCCGCAGGCCCAGGGAAAAATCCCCCCCTGCACACTCACAAGAACTGCAAGCAAGCAACACCCAGTCAGAAAACTGTCCACTCTCACCCACCTTCCTCAAAAATTTGCCGTCAAAACAAGATATTGCAGATATAGTACGATCCTGCATAAGAGAGGAACTTGCGGAAATGAAACAGGACATTCACACATTAGGTTTTCAAGTTGAAACCCTGGAGAGTAATCAGGACACTATCAAAGAAGATGTACATCAACTAAACGAGCAGCTCGCTTCCCAACATGAAACTATCCTCTCACTTCAAGAAAAATTAGACGATTTAGAGAACCGCAGCAGGCGCAAAAACATGCGCATCAGGGGGGTACCTGAATCAATTCTACCTAGAGACTTTCCAGTCTATCTCCAAGACCTATTCCGCCATTTAAAAGACTCATCCTTTCCAGATGATATCCAATGGGTCAGGGCACACAGGACATTACGACCAAAGCCACCCGACTCAGCCCCACCTAGAGACATTGTGATACGCTTCAAAGTATTCCAAGAAAAGGAAATGCTCTTGAATCAATCTCGCAAAAATCAACCTATACGTTTCAGGGGCAACGTATTACAATTCTTTCAAGATTTGTCAACTCGGACCCTGCAACGCAGGAAAGAATTCTCACCCCTTACAACCCTACTCAGGAACAAGAAGATTCCATACAGATGGGGCTTCCCTACGAACGTCTGGACCATCAGCAACAACACCCACGTAGTCTGCAAATCTCCAGAGGACATTCAATCATTTTGCACATCACTTGGACTGGACCCTCCTAAAGAAACACCCCCTCCGGGGCAGAAAACACCCCAAAACCCCAAGAGACTAAGCAATCCTGCAGAGTCTTGGCACACCGCCATTCACAAAAAAACCAAGCCTTCGAGTACAGCAGCTAGAAGCCAACTCCCCTCTAGCCCTACCTCCTCCTGCAGCCAGTCGCCTTAAAGACGAACTACCTATATTCCAAAGCTCAGAGACGTTGCACATCACTTTGAACTTTGGGTAATGTTTTCTTTTTAATTTGGATGAATATAATTGAATGCTATGCCCTCTGTTCTCTCCCATCTACCACTTACCTTCTCACCCCCCTCCTAACACCCTTTCCCCACTGCCCCCCCCCCCCCTTCCCTCCCTCCCTCCCTTCCCATCACCTACCCCAAGCCAGGATGTCTGTCAAATTAACCCTAAGCAACAAAAAAAAAAGGACTATTAGGGCTCTTTGCGGTATTACCCCCGCACTGCTCTCAATTATGCCCTACAATAGGATGAGAGACTTTTTCCCCATTTGTTTGTTGTTCTTCATAGTTCAGTTCATGCTTGTTACAATCATCAATGTTATAATGTTAACCATGATTTATTGTTCATATTGTTGTACTTTTTATGCACCTTTTTATTCTCCTGCAGGTATTCTATCTGTCACACAGACTGTACCCTACCATAACAGGTCCACATTTACTATACTGTCTCATCTTGTCAAAACATCAACCATCACTACACCATGACGTCCAAAGACACCATTGACCAGACAAGAACACTAACCCTCCTTACGCAAAATGCAAAGGGACTGAACTCTCCACACAAAAGATCAAAAGCCTTACTTGACCTATCCAAAAGACAGGCCGATATCTTGTTTCTACAAGAAACCCACTTCAGACGCAATAGGGAACCCAAGTACTTTGGTAAGACCTACACCACACACTACCACAGTTCTAATACTTCTAAGAGCGGTGGGGTCAGCATTTTAATTCACAAATCGCTCCCCTTTACCCTGTTACATGCAGCGAAAGACTCAGATGGCAGGTTCCTCGCCCTAGTGGGACTGCTTTTTGGCAGGCCAATCACATTAATCAACATTTACGCCCCAAACACTAATCAAACCCCCTTCTTCAAATATATACTTAATAGAATAGTCAACATCGCAAAGGGCCCCACTTTCTTCGCTGGCGACTTCAATGTACCATTGCAACCCATAAAGGATAGCTCTAACCCCAATGTTGCTATCTCCAAAAAAATCACAAACACACTTTGGGTAGGACTACGAAACCTTAACCTACACGACACTTGGCGCTTCATCCACCCGGACACCAGGGATTATACTTTCTTTTCACATCCCAACAAGACGTACAGTCGCTTAGACTATATCTTTTCCAACCAGGCATCTTTAACCTTGGTTAAAAGATGTGATATCTCCCCCACATCATGGTCTGACCACTCCGCAGTAAAACTCAAAATCTCTTGGCCAAATACACCCGTAACACCATACATATGGAAACTAGATAATAACTTACTAAACGACCCAGCCACCATAACAAAGATTAGCTCCACCATACAGGAATACTTCCACCTAAATACACTCTCGGTAGACAATAAATACACAATCTGGGAAGCACATAAGTGCGTGATCAGAGGGGAGCTAATTAAACTTAAAAATCAATACCAGAAGTCGCAGAGACAATTATATAAAGAGCTCTCAGACACGTTTGCCCGCCTAGATTTAGCCCATAAATTGTCCCCAACTGATCCGCTAATAACTGCTAATCTACAAGATGCCAGACAAGCTTTAGATAACTTTCTTCAAATTGAATACCAGTCACTTAGGACGAAAACCAACAGCATGTTCTTTCATGAGAGCAATAGATCAGGAAAGCTTCTAGCCAGGGCCTTAAAAAAAAAGAGACTAAAAGCATATATAAACGAAATTAAGCGACCCCACCCCCCCCGCTACTCTCACTACCACTACCGACATCTTACAATCTTTCCACGACTATTATTCAAAACTCTATAACATCAACAAAAATTCCACACCAAATGGGCCCTCCCCGGAACTACTCTCTTATCTGGCGCAAGCACGGTTACCCAAAATAACACCTGAGCAAACTCGACATCTTAACAGCCCTATTTCCCAATCCGAAATGCTTGTGGCTATTAAATCACTTGACAACGGGAAGAGCCCCGGCCCAGACGGCTTCACAGGGAAATATTATCACACCTTCTCCTCCCTACTCCTACCCCATCTCACTCTGCTTTTTAACGAAGTATCAGAAACTAACCCTTTCCCTCAATCAATGCTAGAAGCACAAGTTGCAGTGTTACCGAAACCAGGCAAACCCCCCACCACACCTGCCAATTTCCGCCCAATATCCCTTTTAAACACAGACATCAAGTTATACGCCAAGATACTTGCCACCCGTATCAATAACATACTGCCGCCAATCGTACACATTAACCAAGCTGGATTCACCCCCCTTAGAGAAACCAAAGACAACACCACCAAAATCCTTCTTCTAATGGAATACGCTGCCACTAACGGCATACCCTCCGCATTCATCTCCATGGATGCGGAAAAAGCCTTTGATAGGCTGGATTGGCTTTTTTTACAGACGACCCTAAAACAATTTGGCTTTGAACAATCGTTCATAGGAAAAATATTCTCCCTCTACAACCGCCCCCAGGCAAAAATCAAACTAAATGATACACTCTCCCAACCATTCGACATCACAAACGGCACACGACAGGGATGCCCTCTCTCCCCTATTTTGTTTGTCCTCGCCATGGAGGTCCTTGCCTCCTACATCAGGCACAATGAGGCTATACATGGAATCAAAATAGCACACCAAGAATACAAAGTCACTCTGTACACTGACGATCTCTTTCTTACCATCACACAACCCGAATTGTCACTTCCATCACTTATGCAAACCCTCCACACTTATGGCACCTTCTCCAACTTTAAAATCAACATCACAAAATCAGAATTACTGCCCATAGGGCTACGCGAGAACGACCTGGATGCAATACGATCAATAGCCCACTTTCGCCTTCAATGCCAATCCATCAAGTATCTAGGTGTCCACATCTCCCCGCACTTACAGGTCATACTCGACTTAAATTTCAAAGCCATTTTTAACACAACAACTGCTTTACTTAGATCTTGGAGCAACAAGCCTATCTCTTGGCTGGGTAGGATCAATTCAGTGAAGATGACCCTCCTTCCCAAGTTATTATACCTCTTTCAAACTCTACCAATTCCCACCCCAAACCCCCTAATTCATAAACTTCAAAAATCTATTATCTCCTACATCTGGCAACATAAGAGACCTAGAATAGCCACTACCACATTATACCGCCCCAAGGAACTAGGCGGCCTAGGGATCCCAAACTTAATGCAATACAGACTAGCTTCCTTCTACTCCCGAATTATCCACTGGAGTAGACACTCAGAGCATAAAGAATGGGTGCTCCTCGAGCACTTACTATCCTCCACCACCCACCTGAGCAGCAAATGCTGGCTACCATCCAATAAACGAAACCTACCAATACACCTCCCAACTATAACCAAAGAGACATTCAAGATGTGGGACTCGCACATGAAACGCCAAAACCACATATCAACAATACCCTCCCCACTAACCCCCCTCTACGACAATCCCGACCTCCCTGTTAAACTCCTCCCACAAGTAACCCAAACCCCCTATATATCCAGGGGCTTCCCTTGCCACGCAATACTTATAAACGGGAAACCCAAGACTCTACCCGAAATCATATCAACACTAGGGACCACACAATTAAACTGGTTCCAACACCAACAGCTTTCAGACTTCATTACTAAACACCCCAAGAAAACCCAACTCACACGCCCTTTAACCAGCTTCGAAAGCAGCTGCATTAACGAAACATTGAATAAAGGCTTTCTTTCATTCACACATCGACTACTCATGCAACCGTTTCAACTCTCCCTCCCCTCTTATATACAAAAGTGGGAAAAAGAGATCGGCTCCACTCAAACCCATAAAGATTGGCTGCAGATCGTTCACTATATGACAAAATCTTCATCCTCCATTTATATAATGGAGATGAACGTCAAACTTCTGTACAGATGGTATTACACCCCATACCGACTACATGCCATTCTCCCCGAGCTCTCACCAAACTGTTGGAGGGGCTGCAACGACATAGGCACCCCAACACATATATGGTGGACATGTCCTGTCGCCCAAGAGTAC
This sequence comes from Bombina bombina, assembly GCF_027579735.1. Lineage (NCBI taxonomy): Eukaryota > Metazoa > Chordata > Amphibia > Anura > Bombinatoridae > Bombina > Bombina bombina. The sequence goes on along the minus strand of NC_069502.1, from coordinate 483,551,588 downwards.
TGGGAATCAATCAAAGTAGAATTTGAAATTTTCTTATCAACAAATCTTGAACTAAATATCTGGTTTTTCCTTTTTAACAAGTTCACTAAAATAAAATGTAAACTAAGACTGGCATTACTAACTATTATTACAAACTCGGCAAAACGATTGATACCAAAGCACTGGAAAAACCATAGCCTCCCGTCAGTCTCAATTTGGATAGAAACTACCTCTCAGTCCCTCAAACTAGAAAAACACCACTATAACCGCAATAAACAGACAGACGACTACCACTCCATTTGCTTCCTATGGGAAGAATACCTCAATCACACACAACCCCCACATACCACATAAGGAACCCTACAATACCTTTCCTTTACATACCTACCTTTACATTCCATTGCTTGCAAACGACAATGGACCTTTCAGCCCCAACCGACTCTCCACCTATCTTCTCGACCTTACAACCCTTCTCTTTTCTACCTGCAGGAATCATGCAACCAGACTATATTTTACACAGTTAAATACCTAATTAGATACTTTCTTTTATTTAACCAATAATTACTCTCACCGTTGTTGACCCATAAAGGGTATCTTATTTACTATAAAAGAAAAAAAAAAAGAAAAAAGGGAATTACCTTTCTCTCTGTATGTCAATTAAACTTTCTTTGTTATTCCCTTGTAACTTATAGAATTGCCAAAACAAAACAAAAGACTGATGCATATGTACCATTTTGCAAATTCTCATGTTTGTATCACGTTTTTCAATAAAGCATTTAAAAAAAAAAAAAAAAAAAAAAAAAAACTGTATAGGCTATATACCGTAAATGGATCATCTACAAAACATTTATGCAAAGAAAAATCTAGTATATAATGTCCCTTTAATGTTTGACATTATTATATGCTTTATACCGGCTGGTATCCCAGTAGTATACAAGAAGATGGAACTATTTGAACCCATCAGGTTATTGAAAGAATGGGTTAATACATATTGCTCTACGGATTTCTATACCAATAACTCTGCGCATCTTACCAACACCTAGCTATTTTGGGAGTCTTTGAAAGTTAATTTGGCAGGCAATATAATTTCATATAAAAACATAAAATGACACAACAGAAATATTTTCAGTTGAAGCAACAATTTGGCCATAGCTATCAGATGTATTGTGATTCAAAATTTAGAGAGTGTTATGATGGGTATAATGATGGTAAAGAAGAACTATGATGCCTTATTAAAGGGATATTAAAGCCACATTTTTATTTCATAATTCAGATAGAGGGGTCGATTTATCAATGTCTGCCCGAAATGATACGCTGTATCATGGTGAACTGCTTGTGCAATGCCGCCCCCTGCAGATTCGCGGCCAACTAGCAGGGGGTGTCAATCAACCCGATCGTATAGGATCAGGCAGATTGCAGACTGCAGCCTCAGAGGCGGCGGACCAGTTATGGAGCAGCGGTCTTATGACCACTGCTTCATAACTGCTGTTTCCGCCGAGCCTGAAGGTTCGCACAGAAACAGGGGCATCAGGGGCCATTCAGCCCTTGATATATTATCCCCAGAGCATGCAATTTAAAGCAACTTTCTAATTTATTTCTACAAAAAAAAATATCTTGTTCTCTTGGTATCTTTATTAGAAAAAGCAATAATTTAAGCTTAGGAGCCGGACCATTTTTGGTTCAGTTCCCTGGTTAGCACTTGCTGATTGGTGGCTACATTGGCTACACCAATCAGCAAGCGCTACCCAGGTGCTGAACCAAAAATGGGCCGGCTCCTAAGCTTAAATTCCTTAAATTCAAGAGAACAAAGAAAAATTGACAATAGGAGTAAATTAGAAAGTTGCTTAAAATTGCATGCTCTATCTGATTCATGTAAGGAAAGAATTTGGGTTTAATATCCCTTTAAGGCACCAGGCAGCCTCAGGTCTCCTAAAAATGGATTGTAAGTTTAACAGATTCAGAAACAGATCTAGTCAGCTCTTAGTCTCTCTGGTTAAGGGTACGTACGGCAAAATAGATACAGTGAGGTAAAAAATTATTCGATCCCCTGCTGATTTTGTACGTTTTGCCCACTGACAAAGAAATGATCAGTCTTAAATTTTAATGGTAGGTTTATTTGAACAGTGAGAGACAGAATAACAACAAACCCAAATAAACACATTTTTAAAAAGTTATAAATTGATTTGCATTTTAATGAGTGAAATAAGTATTTGACCAGTGCCACTTTGCAAAATATGACTTAGTACTTGGTGGCAAAACCCTTGTTGGCAATCACAGAGGTCAGACATTCCTTGTAGTTGGCCACCAGGTTTGCACACATCTTAGGAGGGATTTTTTCCCCACTCCTCTTTGCAGATCCTCTCATTAAGGTTTCGCGGCTGACGTTTGGCAACTTGAACCTTCAGCTCCCTACACAGATCTATGGGATTAAGGTCTGGAGACTGACTAGGCCACTCCAGGACCTTAATGTGCTTCTTGAGCCACTCCTTGTTGCCTTGGCCATGTGTTTTTGGTCATTTTCTTGCTGGAATACCCATTCACAACACATTTTTAATGCCCTGGCTGAGGGAAGAAGGTTCTCACCGAAGATTTGAAGGTACATGGCCCCGTCCATTGTTTTGTTGATGCGGTGAAGTTGTCCCCCATAGCATAATGTTTCCACCTCCATGTTTAACGGTGGGGATGGTTTCCTTTAGGTCATAGGCAGTATTCCTCCTCCTCCAAACAGGGTGAGTTGAGTTGATGCCAAAGAGTTTGGTTTTGGTCTCATCTGACTACAACACCAAATTCTCCTCTAAATCATTCAGATGTTCATTGGCAGACTTCAGAGGGGACTGTACATGTGTTTTCTTGAGCAGGGGGACCTTGCGGGCGCTGCAGGATTTTAGTTCTTCACAGCGTAGTGTGTTACCAATTGTTTTCTTAATGACTATGGTCACAGCTACCTTGAGATCATTGAAAAGATCCTCCCGTGTAGTTCTGGGCTGATTCCTCACCATTCTCGTGATCATTGAAACTCCATGAGGTGAGACCTTGCATGAAGCCCCAGACCAAGGGAGATTGACAGTTATTTTGTGTTTCTTCCATTTGCGAATAATCACACCAACTGTTGTCACCTTCTCACCAAGCTACTAAACGATGGTCTTCCAGGCTTTTGTTGGTCTACAATCTTGTCCCTGACATCCTTTGACAGCTCTTTAGTCTTTGCCATGGTGGAGAGTTTGGAATCAAATTGATTGATTGCTTCTGTGGACAGGTGTCTTCTATACAGGTAACAAGCTGAGATTAGGAGCACTCCCTTTAAGAGAGTGCTCCTAATCTCAGTTTGTTACCTGTATTATATACACCTGGGAGCCAGAAATCTTGCTGATTGATAGGGGATCAAATACTTATTTCACTCATTAAAATGCAAATCAATTTACAACTTTTTGAAATGTGTTTTTCTGGATCTAACTTAGACATTGCAAATTGTTTTGCGCAATATTACTCTCAATTATACTATAAACAACCCACAGGCTCAGCTGGAGTACAAATATCTTTCTGGGAGTCCTCAGTTACCACAAAATAAGTTGGACCAATTTAACACACCTATTTTAGTGTACAAACTAAACCACACAATATCTTCTTTAGCAGTTGGGAAGGCTACGGAACCTGATGGTCACCCCATATAATTCTATTGGTTAGTCAAATCACAGATTTACCATAATCTCATCAAACTCTTTAATGGCTACTTTCAGGATGGCATCCACCCATTTAAGGACCTTTACTTCTGCCCATATAACTCTCATCTTCAAGTCAGATAAGGATCAGATGCTACCAGAATCTTATCGCCCCATATCTTTGCTCCCCCTGCTCCTGCATTCTGACCAAACGGGTTTTGTTCATAAGAGAGCATCTGTAGTTAACTTGAGATGTGCACATTATAACTCACTGTTGGAGTCGCAGAGATATTGGATCTTGTGGACAAGAATCGTTGGCCTTCCTGCTGGAGAAGTCCTTCAATCAGGTTGGATGGGAGCATCTATTTAATTTGTTAAGGCATTTCAATTTTAGGGGCCCTTTTCTGGATATGATACAAAACATGTATTCCTTACCTACAACCTGTATTTTAATAAATGGAATCATGTTGCCTTTCCTTCTCCCTAAGGACCTGATATTGAAAAGCTTGCCGCTCAGGTGAGATGATCTAAGAAATCTCATCAGTATGGCTAGGCCCTTAAAAAAATTTAGAGACACAAATTTTATCTTGATAAATGTTTATGTTGCTGTGTAGTGTTCTTTATGTGAAACAGAGACTCCTACTTTACATGACAAGATCTAAAAAAAATCCCAATGATTTATCTCCTTGCCAGCGAGGTTTTGACTATCAGGCACAAAGAGGGACCTTGATACATTCAATAGAGCTATTAAAAAATGTATTTGGTATGGTTGAAAACTGTGTGTAGCTGCCAGAAAAATTCACCTTTCATATTTAAATGGAGGCTTGGGAATATCTAATCTCAAACTGTACAATTGGGCAGCTCTACTCCATTTGGTAACTGACTGGCAACTTAATAGTAATATTTTTTATGACATAGAGTTGGAAAGTGCAATATTGAAGCCCTGTGATATTGCATATATTCCATATATCTCCCAGCAAGATATACTATCACATATACGCTGTCACATATTATGTAAGGATCCATTAAGAGCATTGTCTTTCGTGCATTGGTTACTAAAGATTCAAAATCAAACACCTAGTTATGTACCTTTAGGGCTAGATTACAAATGGAGCACTAGTTTATGGTTCGTCTGCAAATTGGCAAATTTGCTAGTTTGCGGGCACGTGATAAATAACCAGCCATTACAAATTAGACCTCATAAAATTATCCAGATCTCTGGTCAATTTTAGAAATGCGCCCCAAATACCACCAAAATACAGTGGTATGTATTTTTAAAAAAATAAAAAAATAAAAATTGTAACGTTTTCATTTTTTAATAAAATAACTGTACAAAGCAGTTTTTAATGCGCCTTTACATTGCGGTCTATGGGAACTGTGGCCTAGATTTAGAGTTTGGCATTAGCCGTGAAAACCAGCGTTAGAGGCTCCTAACGCTGGTTTTAGGCTACCGCCGGTATTTGGAGTCACTCAAAATAGGGTCTAACGCTCACTTTCCAGCCGCGACTTTTCCATACCGCAGATCCCCTTACGTAAATTGCGTATCCTATCTTTTCAATGGGATTTTTCTAACTCCGGTATTTAGAGTCGTTTCTGAAGTGAGCGTTAGACATCTAACGAGAAAACTCCAGCTGCAGGAAAAAAGTCAGTAGTTAAGAGCTTTCTGGGCTAACGCCGGTTTCTAAAGCTCTTAACTACTGTACTCTAAAGTACACTAACACCCATAAACTACCTATGTACCCCTAAACTGAGGTCCCCCCACATCGCCGACAATCGAAAAAAATTTTTTAACCCCTAATCTGCAGACCGCCACCTACGTTATCCTTATGTACCCCTAATCTGCTGCCCCTAACACCGCCGACCCCTGTATTATATTTATTAACCCCTAATCTGCCCCCCTCAACGTCGCCTCCACCTGCCTATACTTATTAACCCCTAATCTGCCGACCGCAAAGCGCCGCCACCTACGTTATCCTTATGTACCCCTAATCTGCTGCCCCTAACACCGCCGACCCCTATATTATATTTATTAACCCCTAATCTGCCCCCCACAACGTCGCCTCCACCTGCCTACACTTATTAACCCCTAATCTGCCGACCGGACCTGAGCGCTACTATAATAAAGTTATTAACCTCTAATCCGCCTCACTAACCCAATAATAAATAGTATTAACCCCTAATCTGCCCTCCCTAACATCGCCGACACCTAACTTCAATTATTAACCCCTAATCTGCCGACCGAATCTCGCCGCTATTCTAATAAATGTATTAACCCCTAAAGCTAAGTCTAACCCTAATACTAACACCCCCCTAAGTTAAATATAATTTAAATCTAACTAAATTAATTAACTCTTATTAAATAAATTATTCCAATTTAAAGCTAAATACTTACCTGTAAAATAATTCCTAATATAGCTACAATATAAATTATAATTATATTATAGCTATTTTAGGATTTATATTTATTTTACAGGTAACTTTGTATTTATTTTAACCAGGTACAATAGCTATTAAATAGTTAAGAACTATTTAATAGCTAAAATAGTTAAAATAATTACATATTTACCTGTAAAAGAAATCCTAACCTAAGTTACAAATAAACCTAACACTAGACTATCAATAAATTAATTAAATAAACTACCTACAATTACCTACAATTAACCTAACACTACACTATCAATAAATTAATTAAATACAATTGCTACAAATAAATACAATGAAATAAACTAGCTAAAGTACAAAAAATAAAAAAGAACTAAGTTACAAAAGATAAAAAAATATTTACAAACATAAGAAAAATATTACAACAATTTTAAACTAATTACACCTACTCTAAGCCCCCTAATAAAATAACAAAGCCCCCCAAAATAAAAAAATGCCCTACCCTATTCTAAATTACTAAAGTTCAAAGCTCTTTTACCTTACCATCCCTGAACAGGGCCCTTTGCGGGGCATGCCCCAAGAAATTCAGCTCTTTTGCCTGTAAAAAAAAACATACAATACCCCCCCCAACATTACAACCCACCACCCACATACCCCTAATCTAACCCAAACCCCCCTTAAATAAACCTAACACTAAGCCCCTGAAGATCTTCCTACCTTGTCTTCACCATACCAGGTTCACCGATCGGTCCAGAAGAGCTCCTCCGATGTCCTGATCCAAGCCCAAGCGGGGGGCTGAAGAGGTCCATGATCCGGCTGAAGTCTTCATCCAAGCGGGCCAGAAGAGGTCTTCCATCCGATTGAAGTCTTCATCCAAGCGGCATCCATCCGGAGCGAAGCGGCAGCATCCTGAAGACCTCCACCGCGGAACATCCATCCTGGCCGACGACTGAACGACGAATGACGGTTCCTTTAAATGACGTCATCCAAGATGGCGTCCCTCGAATTCCGATTGGCTGATAGGATTCTATCAGCCAATCGGAATTCGAGGGACGCCATCTTGGATGACGTCATTTAAAGGAACCGTCATTCGTCGTTCAGTCGTCGGCCAGGATGGATGTTCCGCGGTGGAGGTCTTCAGGATGCTGCCGCTTCGCTCCGGATGGATGCCGCTTGGATGAAGACTTCAATCGGATGGAAGACCTCTTCTGGCCCGCTTGGATGAAGACTTCAGCCGGATCATGGACCTCTTCAGCCCCCCGCTTGGGCTTGGATCAGGACATCGGAGGAGCTCTTCTGGACCGATCGGTGAACCTGGTATGGTGAAGACAAGGTAGGATGATCTTCAGGGGCTTAGTGTTAGGTTTATTTAAGGGGGGTTTGGGTTAGATTAGGGGTATGTGGGTTGTAATGATGGGGGGGTATTGTATGTTTTTTTTTACAGGCAAAAGAGCTGAATTTCTTGGGGCATGCCCCGCAAAGGGCCCTGTTCAGGGCTGGTAAGGTAAAAGAGCTTTGAACTTTAGTAATTTAGAATAGGGTAGGGCATTTTTTTATTTTGGGGGGCTTTGTTATTTTATTAGGGGGCTTAGAGTAGGTGTAATTAGTTTAAAATTGTAATATTTTTCTTATGTTTGTAAATATTTTTTTATTTTTTGTAACTTAGTTCTTTTTTATTTTGTGTACTTTAGCTAGTTTATTTCATTGTATTTATTTGTAGCAATTGTATTTAATTAATTTATTGATAGTGTAGTGTTAGGTTAATTGTAGGTAATTGTAGGTAGTTTATTTAATTAATTTATTGATAGTCTAGTGTTAGGTTTATTTGTAACTTAGGTTAGGATTTCTTTTACAGGTAAATTTGTAATTATTTTAACTATTTTAGCTATTAAATAGTTCTTAACTATTTAAGAGCTATTGTACCTGGTTAAAATAAATACAAAGTTACCTGTAAAATAAATATAAATCCTAAAATAGCTATAATATAATTATAATTTATATTGTAGCTATATTAGGATTTATTTTACAGGTAAGTATTTAGCTTTAAATTGGAATAATTTATTTAATAAGAGTTAATTAATTTCGTTAGATTTAAATTATATTTAACTTAGGGGGGTGTTAGTATTAGGGTTAGACTTAGCTTTAGGGGTTAATACATTTATTAGAATAGCGGCGAGATTCGGTCGGCAGATTAGGGGTTAATAATTGAAGTTAGGTGTCGGCGATGTTAGGGAGGGCAGATTAGGGGTTAATACTATTTATGATAGGGTTAGTGAGGCGGATTAGGGGTTAATAACTTTATTATAGTAGCGCTCAGGTCCGGTCGGCAGATTAGGGGTTAATAAGTGTAGGCAGGTGGAGGCGACGTTGTGGGGGGCAGATTAGGGGTTAATAAATATAATATAGGGGTCGGCGGTGTTAGGGGCAGTAGATTAGGGGTACATAGGGATAATGTAAGTAGCGGCGGTTTACGGAGCGGCAGATTAGGGGTTAATAATAATATGCAGGGGTCAGCGATAGCGGGGGCGGCAGATTAGGGGTTAATAAGTGTAAGGTTAGGGGTGTTTAGACTCGGGGTACATGTTAGAGTGTTAAGTGCAGACGTAGGAAGGGTTACCGCATAGCAAACAATGGGGCTGCGTTAGGAGCTGAACGCGGCTTTTTTGCAGGTGTTTGGTTTTTTTTCAGCTCAAACAGCCCCATTGTATCCTATGGGGGAATCGTGCACGAGCACGTTTTTGAGGCTGGCCGCGTCCGTAAGCAACTCTGGTATCGAGAGTTGAAGCTGCGTTAAAAATGCTCTACGCTCCTTTTTTGGAGCCTAACGCAGCCTTTATGTGGACTCTCGATACCAGAGTTATTTTTATGGTGCGGCCAGAAAAAAGCCGGCGTTAGTTTTTCGGGTCGTTATCGACAAAACTCCAAATCTAGGCCTGTGTGTTCCCAGTAAATATATATGTATATGCTTATATACATATATATTTAGGTGTTAATATGTGAATATACACATATTAACACATGAATATTTATGTATAAGAATATACATATATATATATATATTTACAATTTGCTGCCCATCGCTGCGTGACTTACTCCCGTGTATGACGGCATCAGAATGAGGCTCCCATTGCTCTCATAAGCACAATGCTTCTGTGCAAAGTTAGCAGTGCCCCTGGAATCTGAAGCAGTGGAAAGTGTTCTCTGGAGTGATAAATCACACTTTGATATTTGGCAGTCTGAAGGAAGAATCTGGATGTGTTGGATGCCAGAACACTACTGACCTGGATGCATAGTGCCTATTGTAAAGGACGAGGGAACATGGCCTGGGAGTTTTTTTTTTTTTTTTTGTTTTTTATTGAAGTTGTGAGAATTACAAACATACGGCTAGATTACAAATTTTGCGTTATGAGGGGTGCGGTACGGTATTACAGGTTTTTCTAAACCGGCGTTATTAGGCAAGAAGTGAGTGTAGAGCAATATTGTGCTCCATACCGCACTCCAAAACCAGCGCTGCTTTAGTCAGCGGTGAGCTGGTTGTAAGTACTCGTGCACGATTTACCCATAGACATCAATGGGGAGAGCCAGCTGAGAAAAAGTCCTGCAAAAAAGCAGCGTAAAGCTCAGTAACGCAGCCCCATTGATTCCTATGGGGAAACTACATTAATGTTTACACCTAACACCCTAACATGAACCCCAAGTCTAAACACCCCTAATCTTATACTTATTAACCCCTAATCTGCCGCCCCCGACATCGCCGACACCTACATTATACTTATGAACCCCTAATCTGCTGCCCCCAACATAGCCGACACCTACATTATATTTATTAACCCCTAATCTGACGCCCTTAACGCTGTACCCCTGCATAGCAAACACTAGTTAAATATTATTAACCCCTAATCTGCCACCTCTAACATCGCCGCCACTATACTATATTTATTAACCCCTAAACCTAAATCTAACATTAACCCTAACAACCCCTAACTTAAATATAATTAAAATAAATATAAAAACTTACTATCATTACCTAAATAATTCCTATTTAAAACTAAATACTTACCTATAAAATAAACCCTAAGCTAGCAACAATATAACTAATAGTTACATTGTATTTAGCTTAGGGTTTATTTTTATTTTACAGGCAAGTTTGTATTTATTTTAACTAGGTAGAATAGTTACTAAATAGTTATTAATTATTTAATAACTTCCTAGCTAAAATAAATTCAAATTTACCAGTAAAATAAAACCTAACCTAAGCTACACTAACACCTAACCTTACACTACAATTAAATCAATTACCTAAATTAAATACAATTAACTAAATTAAATACAATTAGCTAAATTACAAAAAAAACACTAAATTACAGAAAATAAAAAACAAATTACAAGATCTTTAAACTAATTACACCTAATCTAATAGCCCTATCAAAATAAAAAAAAGCCCCCCAAAATAAAAAAAACCTAGCCTAAAGTAAACTACCAATAGCCCTTAAAAGGGCCTTTTGCGGGGCATTGCCCCAAAGAAATCAGCTCTTTTACCTGAAAAAAAATACACACAACCCCTGATCCGATCAGCCAATAGGATTGAGCTCGCATTTTATTGGCTGATTGGAACAGGATGAAGAAGAGAAAGAGGATGCTCCGCGCCGGATCTCTTGAAGATGGACCCGCTACTGTAAGTGGATCTTCGGGGGTTAGTGTTAGGTTTTTTTTAAGGGTTAATTGGGTTTTAATTTTAGATTAACAATATAATAAAGCACAGAAAGAGGTGTCAATGGTGCAGATCAATGGTGCAATATGAGTTGTAGATGGAGGAAATGCATGCAGGGTACTCACTTTCAGGAAATGCATTCAATCATGCCCATAGAAGCAGGCTGGATTTCTGCAGCAGTCCAGCTAGCTGATCATCTTCCAGATGGACATCCAAGATGCAGGACCCCAGCAGATCAGAGAAACAGGAAGGCAGCCAAATTAAGGGAAAGGCACCCCATAGGTAGCATAGGCTCAGAGATAAATACTTAGCACTGAGAATTTAAAAACGTAAAAGTGGTTTATTTAAAACACAGTTTAAAAACAGCTCATGCTTGTGAAAGTATAGTCTCTAGCAAGTGTAGAGAAAGAATGCAACGCATTTCTCTGTAAAGACCGTTTCATCAGACCCTTAAAAGAGCAACCTGCCCAAAAAACACTAATCTAAAAAAAAAAACACCCAAAAAATAAAAAAAAGCCTAATACTAAGCTCCAAATAGGTACTCACCATTCCTGAAGTCCAGCGGAGAAGGTCTTCTTCCAGGCAGCTCCATCATCTTCTATCTTCATCCGGAACGAATGTGGAGTGGAGGTGTGGCGCGGAGTGGAGGTGCGGAGCTGTCTTCCCCGATGCGTGGATCCTCAGCGGTGGCCCTTAACGACGGTGGTCCTCGGTGGCGTGGAGACTCCACTACATCTGATGTTTGTCGTACACTGAAGATTGAATTGAAAGTACCGCATTTAATTTGGGGTACCTTGCATTCCTATTGGCTGACATTTTGAAATCTGCCAATAGGATTAGAGCTACTGAAATTCTATTGGCTGTTCAAATGTGTTAACACAGCTTGGCCTCGAGGCCAAAAACTTTCAGGATGGGTGGGGATACCACAGGCTAAATAAACTAATTCAAATGCCAATATAAGGTTAATGGAAATACTTGTAAACAATTTAATATACTCCAGCAGGTAAAGTGGATCATTGGGAACAAATTAAAGGGGAGAACATTTTTGAATAAACTGTCTCTTTAATCTTCAGTGTGTGGCGGACGATCGCATGAAGAGGAGCCTCCACACCACTTTGGACCACCGCCGTTGAGGACTCATGCATCAGGGAAGACAGCTCCGCACCTCCATTACGCGCCACCTTTGCTCTGGATAAAGATAGAAGATGATGGAGCCACCTGGAATAAAACCTTCTCCGCCGGACTTCAGGGTTGGTGAGTACCTATTTGGGGGTTAGACTAAGGATTTTTTTTGGGGGGGGGGTTATTTTTAAGATTAGGGATTTAATGGGCTTGTAAAATAGCTGAGTGCCCTTTTAAGGGAAATGCCCACACAAATTTAGGGGCAATGGGTAGTTTAGGTTTTTTTAGTGTTAAGTTTTTTATTTTGGGGGATTTGGTGGGTGGGTTTTTATTACCGTTAGGGGGGATTTAGTAATTTTTAAATGTAAAAGAGCTGTTTAATTTAGGGCAATGCCCTACAAAAGGCCCTTTAAGGTCTATTGGTAGTTAAGCATTAGATTAGGGGGTGTTTTTATTTTGGGGGGCTTTTTTCTTTTCATAGGGATTAGGTATACATTTTTTTATTTTTGATAATTTTGTTTATTTTTTCTGTAATGTTAGATTTTTTTATTTTTTCTTATTTAATGTTAGGATTTTTTATTTTAATTGTAATTTAGTAGTAATTGGGGTTAATTTAGTGGGTGTTAGGTTAGGGGACTTAGTAATTAAATTAGTTATTTGCGTTGTGGGGGGGTTGGGGGTATAGGGGTTAATATATTAGTTAGGTTTATTGCAATGTGGGGGGGTTGGCAGTTTAGGGGTTAATAGGTTAATTAGGTTTTTTGCTATGTTGGGAGTTGGTGGTTTAAGAGTTAATAGACAATATAAGAACACAGAAGCGCTACATGGCCCAATATTGTAGAATGCAAATAAAGGTGTTTGGTTATATAGATACACTCACATTAAGTGAGGCACCCCTGATGGTGCAGAAGGAGCGGTCTGGGATCAAAAAAGCCACCCAGGAGACTGTACTCCGGTAGATGTTCAGTATTCTTCAGAATGTGATATAGAACACAAAAAGGCGCCTATATGGTCAAGTATTGTCTATAAAGACAGATAGTGCATAATGAAAGTAAGTATTTTCACTCACATTTAGTAGAGCACCTCCCTTGGTGCAGTCAGAGCAAGCTGGGATCAATCTAGTCACCCAGTAGACTTATATACGGCAGTCTGGAACTCCCAAAGGTCCAAAGGTCAGGTGTTAATAAAAGTCCAGCAGCAAGTGGTAAGTATATAAAACTTACTTTATTAAAAATTTTAAATAATAGCAACGCGTTTCTCAGCCAACCAGTGGCTGTTTCATCAGGCTTAACAAAATGAATGCTTCACACTTGCTATATATGCCAGACAAACAAAATTCAAGCTTAGATAATGAGCAACACCTGAGATGGGTGTCGCTCAATTAGACAAGTCATGGGGGTCAGTAGAACCAATCAAAAATTATGTGACATCACAATGTAAACAGAGTTCAATGTCAAGACTAAATAACATAGAATAAGGTATTCACAATACAAAAATAATCATTATTTTAACATATTGTATATTTAAGATGATGCAGATTAAATAACATATAATCTATATATACTAACACTATATGATATATACAATATATACTACACAAAATGTGGTTATAAATCCATTCTGAGAACTAGAATGGATTTATAACTACATTTTGTGTAGGGTGGTGAAAGAATCCACCTTTGGTTAATAGGTTAAATAGGTTTATTGCGATGTGGGGGTTTTGCGGTTTAGGGGTTAATAGATCAATTAGGTTTACTGCAATGCGGGGGTTGGAGGTTTAGGGGTTAATATTTTAATTATGTTATTTGCAGAATAATTACTTTATTGTTTTGCGATGTGGGGGTTGGCGGTTTAGGTGTTTGCTAATACTTTGTGCGTGAGGTTAGGTTTTATTTTGTTACACCTCATGCTAGCGGTTACGTGTTTTGTTGCTTTTATTTCTTGCGGGCGGTTACGTGTTTTTTAGTTATTTCGTGCGGGCGGTTGCGTTTTGTTTTTTTAAGGCTTCGGGTTTGCCTACGCTGCATCCAGGTGGATTCCGAAAATGGCAGGGTTGTGAAAGAATCCACCTGACATTTTCGGAATCCACTGGGATGAAGCGTAAGCTGCATCCAGGTGGATTCTTTTGGCTGCGTGCGCAGCCAACATTCTTTTGGCTGCCTCGCGCAGCCAACATTCCTTTGAGAATGCATTCGCAACTGGCGACAGCGACGGATGCGTTACAAACGCAATTATAGTATAGACTAGTTGATAAACCTGCCCAGAGGGCAGTCTAATATTTTTTAAACTACAGATGTAGAAACAACCTATTTTGTAACTCTTTTTTTATATAAATATTTAAGCTACAGGTGTAGCAATACTATAATATAATGGACTACTGTCTTAAATAAATTAAAAATATTTTCTATATAATAAACTACAGATACAGCCACACTCTATTTGGACAAACTACTGTCCTAAATAAATACAAAATTTCTTCTCTAACCTAACACCCCCTTAAATTAACCCAAGTTACCTAAACTAATACATTCCAAAGTTACAAAAAAAACAAAAAACTAACACCTAGATTACGAGTTTTGCCTTAGAAGCTGTGCGGTGCTAACGAGCAGTTTATGCTCACCGCTCACTTACAGACAGCGCTGGTATTACGGGTTTTTAGAAACCCAGCGTTAACCGCAAAAAAAGTGAGCAAAGAGCAAAATTTTGCTCAACATCTCACCTTTATACCAGCGCTGCTTACGTTAGCGGTGAGCAGGTAAAACGTGCTCGTGCACGATTTCCCCATAGGAATCAATGGGGGAGAGCTGTCTGAAAAAAAACACCTGCAAAAAAGCAGCGTAAAGCTCCTAACGCAGTCCCATTGATTCCTATGGGGAAATAAAAGTTATGTCTACACCTAACACCCTAACATGAACCCCGAGTCTAAACACCCCTAATCTTACACTATTAACCTCTGCCGCCCCCGACATCGCCGACACCTACCTTATACTTATTAACTCCTAATCTGCCGCTCTGGACACCGCCGCCACCTACAATATAGTTATGAACCCCTAATCTGCCGCCCCCAACATCGCCGAACCCTACATTATATTTATTAACCCCCAATATCACCGCAACCTAACTACATTTATTAACCCCTAATCTGCTGCCCACAACGTCGCCACCACTATAATAAAGTTATTAACCCCCTAAACCTAAGTCTAACCCTAAACCCCCTAACTTAAATATAATTACAATAAATCTAAATAAAATTACTACAATTAACTAAATAATTCCTATTTAAAACTAAATACTACCTATAAAATAAACCCTAAGATAGCTACAATATAACTAATAGTTACATTGTAGCTAGCTTAGGGTTTATTTTTATTTTACAGGCAACTTTGTATTTATTTTAACTAGGTACAATAGTTATTAAATGGTTATTAACTATTTAATAACTACCTAGTTAAAATAAAGACAAATTTACCTGTAAAATAAAACTTAACCTGTTACAATTACACCTAACACTACACTATAATTAAATAAATTAACTAAATTAAATACAATTAAATACAATTAAATAAAATTATCTAAAGTACAAAAAAAACACTTTACAGAAAATAATAAAATAATTACAAGATTTTTAAACTAATTACACCTACTCTAATCCCCCTAACAAAATAAAAAAGCCTGCCAAAATAAAAAAGGCCCTACCCTACACTAAATTACAAATAGCCCTTAAAAGGGCCTTTTGCGGGTCATTGCCCCAAAGTAATCAGCTCTTTTACCTGTAAAATAAAGTACAAATCCCCCCCAACATTAAAACCCACCACCCACACAACCAACCCTACTCTAAAACCCACCCAATTCCCCCTTAAAAAAAGCTAAAACTAACCCCTTGAAGATCACCCTACCGTGAGACGTCTTCACCCAACCGGGCAGAAGTGGTCTTCCAGATGGGCAGAAGTCTTCATCCAAGCGGGCAGAAGTAGTCCTCCAGATGGGCAGAAGTCTTCATCCAGATGGTATCTTCTATCTTCATCCATCCGGCGTGGAGCGGGTCCATCTTCAAGACATCCGACGCGGAGCATCTTCTTCATCTGGAGTCTTCTTACTAAATGATGGTACCTTTAAGTGACGTCATCCAAGATGGCGTCCCTTCAATTCCAATTGGCTAATAGCATTCTATCAGCGAATCGGAATTATGGTAGAAAAAATCCTATTGGCTGATGCAATCAGTCAATAGGATTGAGCTCACATTCTATTGGCTGATTGGAACAGCCAATAGAATGCCAGCTCAATCCTATTGGCTGATTGGATCAGCCAATAGGATTGAACTTCAATAGGATTTTTTCTACCTTAAGTCCGATTGGCTGATAGAATTCTATCAGCCAATCGGAATTGAAGGGACTCAATCTTGGATGACGTCACTTAAGGGTACCGTCATTTAGTAAGAAGGCTCCGGATGAAGAGGATGCTCTGCATCGGTTGTCTTGAAGATGGACCCGCTCCGCACCGGATGGATGAAGATATAAGATGCCGTCTAGGGGTTAATAACTTTATTATAGTTGCGGCGACATTGGGGGCAGCAGATTAGGGGTTAATAAATGTAGGTAGGTGGCGGCGATCTTAGGGACGGCAGATTAGGGGTTAATAATATTTAACTAGTGTTTGCGATGCAGGAGTGCGGCGGTTTAGGGGTTAATATATTTATTATAGTGGCGGTGATGTCCTGTTCGGAAGATTAGGGGTTAAAATGTTTATTTTAGTGTTTGCGATGTGGGGGGGGGGCTCGGTTTAGGGGTTAATAGGTAGTTTATGGGTGTTACTGTACTTTTTAGCACTTTAGTTAAAAGTTTTATGCAACGGCGTTGTACCATAAAACTCTTAACTACTGACTTTAAAATGCAGTACCAGTCTTGACAGGAGAGGGTCTACTGCTCACTTTTGGTCAGACTCGTAATACCGGCGCTATGCAAGTCCCATTGAAAAAAGAGGATACGCAATTGACGTAAATGGATTTGCGGTATTTCCGAGTCTGGCCAAAAAAGTGAGTGGTATACCGGTACCTGCAAGACTCGTAATACCAGCAGGCATTAAAAAGCAGCGTTAGGACCTCTTGACGCTGCTTTTTAAGGCTAACGCAAGACTCGTAATCTATCCGTAAGTTTACAAAAAATAAAAAAAGGCTAACATTACAGAAAATAAAAAATCAAATGACCAAATTTAACAAAAGTAAGCCTAATCCCTATGAAAATAAAAAAGCCCCCCAAAATAAAAACACCCCCTACTCTAAGAATAAACTACCGGTATCCCTTAAAAGGGCTTTTTGCAGGGCATTGCCCCAAGATAATCAGCTCTTTTACAAAAAAAAGCACAAAGTTCTACCTAACAGTAAACACCCCCACCCCCCCAAAATAAAAGAACCTAACACTAACAAACCTAAACTACCCATTGCCCTGAAAAGGGCATTTGTTTGGGCATTGCCCTTAAAAGGGCATTTAGCTCTTTTACTGCCCATCCCTAATCTAAATAAAACAACCCCCCCCCCATAAAAAACCTTAAAAAAACGTAAGTCTAACCCCCAGGTTGCTACTCACCGTTCCTGAAGTCCGGCGGAAAAGGTCCTGTTCAGTACCAAATATTTAGCAGAAGAGGAAAATAATATTAGATATGTCTTCCATAAAACGTAACCCTTTTCATTTTGCTTATTTGGTATAAAATAACCAGACATCCCATTGTGAGTCTTTAGATTAGGTATTAGGCCTCAAAAAGAAATGAAAAAGAAAAAAAAGAAAATTAAATTGTCTATGCATAATATTCTTTAGCTGCATACATACATTATGTTACTCACAGTTGCGAGGCGGTGGAAGGTTTACTGTTAACTCTGTCCATGTTATGGAGAAGCAGATAAGACTGCTTCCTGTACTAGGTAAAGTTAAACATGGATATTGACAATGCCACATATTTAAGGTTTAGCTCTAGGGGCTTAGGTTGATTTAGCCTTGGAACTTTTGGATCCTGCTGTTGGGTTGGCGACTGTCTCCTGGGATGTTTTTCTGGTACTTTGGACCAGTTACGTTCTGCGCTTTGCGAAAGTGGCCTAGGAATCTCTGGGGGTGCAGAAAGAGCAGGTAAATCTGGGAGATTTAGTCCCAGTGTGTCACAAAACTTTTGGACATCCGTCCAAATCAAGCGTTTATCCACACGGATAACTAAAATTTGTGTTGGGAATACTTTTTGATATTGATATGGTATCCGCTTGTTACGTAGAAACTGGGTGAGTGGAGAAAATTCTTTCTGCTTTTATAGGGTCCTCAGTGAAAAATCAGCATAAAAATTTAAAATAGTTCCACAGAATCTAATTGGTGGAATTTTTCTGGAGAAACCCAGGAGTTCTTCTTATCTTTGTAGTTCTTGAATTTTATAATTATATCTCTAGGTGGTGTGGATTCTGCTGGGCTGGGTTGGGAAGAAGTGCTCTGTGGGCCCTCTCCCATGAAATCTCCTGCATGTGTTATTGCCTTTTAGATGGTTGAATAGGACGGGAAGATATGGTAAGACCGATTCTGGCACCCTACGGAAGCAAAGGTTTATCTTCGGCTCCTGTTTTCCAGGTCTTCCATTTTATTATGTAAAGAGTCCATAGATGATTGGTAGGAGTCTAATTGTGACTGCAGGTCATTAAACTCTTCCCGCATGTTGTCAGACCCATTCTCCAAGTCTTCCATATGGAAATAAAAGGGTATTTATATCTTGTTTGAGATCGGCAAGTTCCTCGTGGATACATGCATGTACAATATCTGCTATGTCTTGTTTAGACAGCAGGGAGGAAATGACTGCAACTGGAACCTGAATTATTTCTTGTGTAGAAATATCGATTGAGATTTGAAATTCAAGGTAGAATCAGCCTTGTGTGGGAGGAGAAACATGCTCTGTGGAGTTTAAAAATATTTGGCCTTTGGTTGGATGGGATTTAGGCATTTTATCCTGTTTGAGGACATTTTTGGATGCCATGTTGTGGATGGTAGGTTATAACCAGGGGAGAGGTGCAATGAGCTTGGTAGATTCTAAGTGAATATGTTTATGCTCAGTAACGCACCATAAGTCCCATAACTAATTACTCTTATATTGGCTGAGATGTGGAGTCCCTTGAATGCCTTGAATATGAGGTAACCAAGTCAGTTGTGGCTTGTTCTACTGTAGCAGGTCGGGAAGGGTGTAAAGCTTCCTTGGGAGTTGAGATTACACTATGAACGATAGATACACAAGTCATGCATGATCACAGCACCATTTTCAGGGTTGGTATGTGAATATGGTTTTGTAAGACCCTTAAATAGGTGACTGCAAAATAAGTATCAGTATAGGAAGACTATTGGGTGCCCAGCGTATGGTATTCTATTGGTGATATAAGTTCAGTTAACAGCTCAACCCTGCATGCATTAAAGTTCTGTTCTGATCCAACAGAGTGTGGACTTGTATAATGGTGAGCTAAACGTTCTAGAAATCACTGCTGTAGTCATGTAGTACCTGGATATTTGGAACTCAATAAGCTTAAATTATCTTTTTAATACAAATAGTCAAAAACACAAAATGTCAATTGATATAACACATTCACTCAAAACACACACAATTGCAGATGTATATAAAATCAAACAGTTAAAAGTAATTTTTTTATGAAAAGTCCATGTATACTGAACGTTACACAAAGCTGGAAAGCAGGTCAACAAAGCATGGATTGATTAGTATGCCAAAAGCTGATTATCAAGGGAGTATGGAGATGTACTGTTGTTAGCTGGAGACAAAACAACAGAGGAATGGTCCTTTTACAAGAGTGAAAATCTTTATAGGCAGATGGTGCACACTTTTACTTACACCGGCTGCTCAATGATGTCGTCCTCAGATTTGGAAGGGGACCTTCGTAACTCTGTGTACTCTCAAAATTACTTTCCTCAGCGTTATCCTGGTGAAACAGTTCACCGCCGTTAGACAGACAACGGTAGTCGGGATAGGACAAAAAAGAATGTGAGAGCAACGCATTTCGGCTTTACACAACCTTTGTCAAGCTCTACTTTCTTAGCATAGCCATGCCTTATTGATACCAAAAGTCTTAAACGGATATATATTATGTGTACATAAATTATCGTTTTGTTAAAGTATAATACCATTTATATAGGTACCAGTAATATATAGCCTGGCAGTAATCTGTAAAATAACTTTACAAACATAAACTCTAAAAAGGCCATAATTTATCCCTAAGTTATTTTCATACTTAAAACCTTAAAGGGGTATTAGTTATGTAAGAAATGTACACATAGATAGCGCTATAGAGCATGGATATGTTAAAACCTATGTCATATTCATATAAGCAGATAATACATAATGCATAATATAAAATTGATAGCACATAATATAAAATTGATTTCTTTAACATCAAATTTTAGACTTAAAATTCTGTGTATTATAGCTGCCTAGTTGGATATAAGCATATCGTAACGAGAATGCATATTAAATATTTGCAAGCAATCTATATTTGCATATACATTTTCAACAATTTATTTAAATATTCAAAAATGAATTTCTATAGAATCCCTAAGTAATTGAATAATAAAAATTATATTAAATAAGTGAATAACATTAAATAACAGCTCAGATCCAATTCCTGATTTAGACCTTGAGGAGTGAGAGTACTTAATTGAAATATCCACTTACCTTCTATTTTTTAAATATCACAAAAAGAGGGAAGAAAAAGAAGGGCCTCAGAAAGAGAGGAAAAAGAGGAGGCCATAGGGGACACCAAAAAGACAAAAATATAATAGCTAAGGAATTAAAAAAAATAATGGTATTTTTAATCTGAGTACAAAAACTCTCAAAAAGTCACAAGAAGAATTGTTAAATAAAGGTTTGATATTTGCTCCACCACTAAGCTAGATAAGTTTAGCACTTAAATTGATGCTCATAAATTTGTTAGTAAACTCACAGTAAAAAGGTCGTTACATACATACGAATCTAAAACAAAAGTCAAACTTTTACCCCAAATATGACAAAGGAACCTCCACTGAGACATTCGACAAATTAGTTTTAAAAGATATTGAGAACTTGTCAAAAAAGAAAATTAATAAGGTTAAGAATAACTTACCAAATAAAATAAGTAATAAGTTATACCGGATTTAGAACAAGATGAAGATCTTATAATAAAACCTGGAGGGATAGTGATATTGGACAGAGTTAAATATATCAAAATATGTCAGGATATTCTGGGGGATACTAATACATATAAAAAATTAAGTAATAATCCCACCTCCAAATATAGTCAAGAATTACAAATATTTCTAAAGTCAGGGGAAAATAAAGGAATCTTAACCGATAAAGAAAGTAAGTATCTAATGCCACAGTATCCATAAATACCATCAATAACAGCCAAAGTACTGTATTAAATCTGATCAGTAGTTTAGATTGGAAGGATGAATATTTACTAATAACGTGTGACGTTTCTTCCTTGTCTACCTGTATAGGATGGAATTGAGGCTGTAAAATATTTTCTGGAATTAGATGAAGAACTCAGATGTTATCAAAAGAGTTTATCTTAGAAGGTATTAGGTTTATTCTAAACCTTAATTATTTTTCTTTTATGTGCAAATTTTATAGTCAAGAACAAGGAACTGCAATGGGGACCAGCTTTGCCCCCAGTTATGCAAATTAATTTATGTGCCTTTGAGAACATTTTTCTTTTTTTTAAATAGCATGCTGGGGACAAACCTGGTCACTTACAGTTGTTACATAGATGATATTCTAATTATCTGGCAAGGGGGGGAAAGTTTTGATGAATAATAACTCACATGTGGAAAAAAGTAAGTCTGACATTCACTTTTTAGACCTATAAATATTTGTTTTGGATAATAAATTGCATTCTAAAACCTTTTTTAAACAGGTAGATGCAAATAATTATATACATCAGATGAGTTGTCATCACAAACAATGGGAGAGAAATATCCCAAAGGGTCAATTCCTTCGAATTAAGAAGAATTGCAGTAATATTTCAGACTTCGATAACCAATTTAATATATTAAAATAAAAATTTATAGATAGGGGATATGATGAGTAAGAATTGGAATTAACAAGAAATTCAGTATGTATGCAAAATAGGGAGGAAATACTGAATAAATCCCAAAAAAGATAAGTACAGACAATATTTTCCTACCCTTTATTACCTCTTTTAGTGGGAATAAACATCTAATAGAGAAAATAAAAAAAAAACACTGGAAGATACTAAAGAGTGATGATAAGATAGGAATGTTGCCACAGCGACCCCAAAATAGTATATAGAAAAGCAAGAAACCTAAAAACAAGATTAGCACCAACAGAACTAAAGAAAAGTCATGTCAGTAAAAACAAGGACACCTGGGGAAAGAATTAAAAGGCTTCTTCCCCTGTTTTATGTGTAAATCATGCCAATACCCTATGAAAAAAGAAAGAAAATCGAACATAGACATATGAAATACAACAGATCGAATAGGAATGTACGATAGCGTGCAAATGTGGTGCCCAATACGTAGGTGAGTCGGAAAGACCCCTACGAGACAGGATAAGGGAACAAATCCTGTCTATTGAGCATCATGACACAGAATGGAATAAAGATCTGCCTATCCAGAAACATTTGCTTAAATGTAACAGTGCTGATTTGAAAAGCTTTAAATATATAGGAATAGACAAATGCAAAGGAAATTGAAGAGGGGGAAATTTACATAATGACATTTTAAAAAAAGAGGGTAAATGGATATTTCAATTAGGTACTCTCACTCCTCAAGGTCTAAATCAGGAATTGTATTTGGGCTGTTATTTAATGGATTAGGTCTTTCACTTATTTAATATTTATTTTTTTATTCAATTACTTAGGGATTCTATAGAAATTAATTTTTGAATATTTTTTTTTGAATATTTTTTCTGTATATTGTAAGAAATTTTAAATAGTTGAGAATGTATATCAATATATAGATTGCTTGCAAATAGTTAATATGCATTCTCATTACAATATGATTGTTTCCAATTAGGCAACTATAATACACAGAAAGTGTAAAAATTTATGTTAAAGAAAGCAATTTTAAATTATGTTCTATCAATTTTATATTAATATTTAGACAAGCAGGACCAGCACTCACTTAATCCTTAATTTTTCCAGTAATTCGAGTTGGTGCACACCAGGGGGACTCCCCTAACCAAAGTCCAGTGACAAGTATAATAAAACAACACACTGGTGGCACTCAAAAAATGGCAACAGTGCCTTTATTACAGAGCAACGTTTCGGGGCTCCTGCCCCTTTATCAAGCTAACATATATGAAGAAAAAACACACATTTATGTACATAGGAGACCAATCACAAACTCAGAGGGAGGGGTCACACACCTGTTAAGGTCTCACCTGACCTAACAAATAAGTGAGTAATTCTCACATAGTCATAGTCCCCCTTGTGTGCACCAACTCGAATTACTGGAAAAATTAAGGATTAAGTGAGTGCTGGTCCTGCTTGTCTAAATATCAGTATTTTCCCTTTCGAGGAATACAGGACCTCATATTGTTGTTTCTGGATTACTTTTTGTATACAACAGTTGCCTAAAGATAATTACACCATGGCCTGTGAAACAGGCAGCTTTTCTTACACAGATGAAGAGGCAGCATGGATTGCTACCCTGACTCTGGGACCAATGGAATTTCTGACTGCCCCAGATAAAGATTTACAAAAGCGGGAGTTGGAGAAACTTATGAAAAGGCAAGTGAATTTACAACTGCATGCCTCTACTTTGGCTGAGTATTATAAAGTTAAACGTATCCCCCGAGGTATGAGGTCCCCCCTCCAACCCACCTTCTTCTCAGAGAACCCAGAGTTTTGTACGAAATATCAACAAATTCTGAACAAAAATTCCATGGACCTCATGATTCTTAACATTGAATTCTCTAACCGTGAACTGCAGGAGCTGTCTGGGAAAATAGAAGTACAAAAGAATAAGCTACAGGACACGATGGGCGAGGAAGAGTTCCAGCGTACTCACCAGGAGGTGGTCGAAGGGGTTAATTCGGCTAAGGCAGAGATAGAGGAACTGAAAAGACGGAAGTTCCGACGCGACGAACAGGATTACACTTCCGGTAATGTGTATAGATGGACCCGCCCACGGAGACGTCCGACGCAAACAGGCTCAAGATGGATGATGTCACGGAATCGCCAACAGAAGGCGACGGATAGTGATACGAGTACCGACAGCTCCGGCGCAGCACATGCATCTGTTGCCGGTGAAGGCACATCAAGTTCTTTTTTATCAGGAACAATGGGGCCAAACGACAGAGGAGGTACAACACGAGAAGGGGCGGCAGACGGAGGAGGAGGAGGAATGGGGACCCGACTGAAAACAAAGTCCAAACTAAAGAGGTAAATGTAATTAACTTGTCCTCATATGCATTGTCTACAGATGAAGTAACAGTACTGAATATGGGCTTATCTTTTTGCCCCACCACCACTCCTGACTCATTTTCCATCATGACAGATCTGACACGTATCTTTAGGGGACTACGTCTTAAGGCATTCTTTAACAATCCAAATAGGCAGTCCTTTACACAAAATATACGGGACATTCATAATGAAGGTGCTTTTGATTTAACTCCCTTGGGTCTGCACTCAAAAAGTTCCTTTAACCCTTCAGGGGACAATGTGGCTGTTGAGACTTTCATTAAACTTGTGGACACCGACTTTAAGAAATTAATCAGTAATCACAAAGATGACAATAGACACAATTTGAGCAAAAATCTATACCAAGCACTCACAACCCTACAAAATAACAAAACTCTCACCATTAAGCCCGCCGATAAGGGCGGTGCGGTGGTTGTAATGGACACAGTGAAGTACAAAAAGGAAATTATGCGACAGCTTGATGATTAACCCCTTAAGGACCAGCGACGTACCCTGTATGTCACTGGCCTTTTTTTGGGACTTGATTGTTTTATAGCGCGGTCTTGCCACCAGCGTTGAGACTGCTCTATTCCACAAAGCCTGCTGGAGGGAGGGCATTAATAGCGTGTTCTTGCTAGACTTGTGCTATTATGTCCTGAAAAAACCCTTAACGACCAGTGACATACAGGATACATTGTGGTCATTAAGGGGTTAAACCACTTATATGAAACTGGACTGTGACCCCACTAACAGTGTCCACCAAGATTTGAAGAGAATGTTAGATATGGGTTTAACTAATGAATTGTTAACAAAGAAATTGTATGATTTTTTGCTTCCTGATCATCCTATTGTGCCTGTGTTTTATGTGGTGCCAAAAGTCCACAAGTGTTTGGTAGATCCCCCAGGGAGACCCATTGTGGCTGGGATAAACTCCCTGCTTAGTCCCACAGCCCAGTTTTTGGATAAGGTTTTATCCCCTATGGTTACTCAAGGAAAATCATATATTAGGGACACAGGTCACTTCATTGAATGTATCTCTAAGTTTAAATCACTGGGAGATGATGTTATTCTTTCCACATGGGATGTAAATTCTTTATATACTGTCATACCGCATAGTATGGGGATTAATTGTATTAGCAATACACTAGCCAAGAATGGCCAACATAGTCGACAACAACAAGAATGGCTTATCCAGTTGTTGGACCTGGCATTGACCAATAACTTCTTTTTGCATGACAAGCAGTTTTACATGCAAAAGAATGGGACGGCTATGGGGTCCAATGTGGCCCCAGCCTATGCCTGTTTGGTCATGGACCACATTGAAGAAAGAGTAGTTTACAATGACCCCTTGTTCAAGGAGCATTGTCAGGGGTGGTTCCGCTACATAGATGATCTGTTCATCGTGTGGCGGGGCCCCCCTGAAAAATTAAGGGATCTCCAGACCAACATTGAGAATGCTGTTCCTTTCCTAAAATTCAGCTGCAAACATGATTGCCACAAGGTGGAGTTTCTGGACACTACTGTTCTCAAACAGAATGGGTCCTTAACTACTGATTTATTTGTGAAGCCCACAGACCGCAATACCTTATTGCATCGTACCAGTTTTCACCCCCCTAAGGTGTTTGACAGTGTCCAAAAATCCCAATTAATGAGAGTGGACAGAATAGTCACAGACCCCCAAAAGAAAACAGCCAGATTTGCAGAGATGAAAATAAATTTATCCAAAGGGGTTATGATAGTCAGCAATTAGATGTAGTAGAACAATCTATTAAAAGTCCCCATAAGTCACATACTATATCTGCTAATAAAAGAATGAATTTTGTTACATCTTATAACACCATGAACCAAAAAGTGTTCAATATTATCAAGAGGAATTGGCCTTTACTTAAGGAAGCTTGTCCAGAAATTGAAGAATTCCAGATTATCCCTAGAGCAGCTTATCGTAGGGGTAAGACCATAGGTAAAAGGCTGGTTAGAGCCATGTCTAGTTCTGATGCCACTAGAAGAGGAGATCAGAGATTCCTTGGTAAACCGAAGGAGGGCACATTCCCCTGCCTAGGTTGTGGCTAATGTGGAAATGTCATAAAGGGTGGTAGCATCTCTCATCCATACACAGGGGAAAAATTCTCAATTAAAGAGTATTACACATGTAATTCTACACATGTGGTGTATGCGTTAAAGTGCCCATGTGGGCTGTTATATGTTGGCGAGATGACCCAACGGGTCAAGGACCGCATATGCCAACATAAATCCACGATTAGAAATGAGAAAACTGCTAAACTTCCTGTACCTGCACATTTCATTGGGAAAGGCCACCAAATCAACCAGCTCAGATACATGGTAATAGACCAGGCCCCTACACAGATTAGAGGGGGTGATAGGATTAAGGACCTCCTATATAAAGAGGCCAGATGGATCTGGAAGTTAGATACTATGCGCCCCAAGGGATTAAATAGGGAATTTGATTTACTTCCTTTTATTTAAGGCCTCTGTTCATTTTGTTTTTGTTTTTGTTCTAGTTGATCAATACACTATGGATATTTTACATGTAGCCAAATATTTAGCCATATAGCATAGTTTATATAGCAACTCGCTGCATCTGTTTTTAAATGGAGTCTTTTTCACATGAGGTTCTGAAGGGGTTAAAATTTTGACTATGTGAGAATTACTCACTTATTTGTTAGGTCAGGTGAGACCTTAACAGGTGTGTGACCCCTCCCTCTGCGTTTGTGATTGGTCTCCTATGTACATAAATGTGTGTTTTTTCTTCATACATGTTAGCTTGAAAAAGGGACAGGAGCCCCGAAACGTTGCTCTGTAATAAAGGCACTGTTGCCATTTTTTGAGTGCCACCAGTGTGTTGTTTTGTTTTATCAATTTTATATTATGCATTATGTATTATCTGCTTATATGCATATGACATAGATTTTAACATATCCATGCTCTATATATCGCTATCTATGTGTACATTTCTTACATAATTAATACCCCTTTAAGGTTTTAAGTATGATAATAACTAACATTATGGCCTTTTTAGAGTCTATCAGCTAGAATACGAGTTTTGCGGTGAGGCTAAAATACCTGCGTTACACCCTAAAACGACAAGATCCGTAACGCCATCTGAGAGCAGTAGTTATGAGTTTTACTCTACAAATCTGTTACATAAAACTCATAACTAAACTGCACTAAACATCCATAAACTACCTATTAACCTCTAAACCGAGGCCCTCCAGAACTGCAAATACTATAGTTATTAACCCCTAATCTGCCGCTCCCAACATCGCCGCCACTAAAAATAATTATTAACCCCTATTCCACCGCTCCCCGACATCGTCACCACTATCATAAAGTTATTAACCCCTAAACCGCCGCCCTTCCGCATCGCAAACACTATTTAAATATTATTAACCCCTAATCTGCCGTCCACCCCCACTATACTTAAGTTATTAAGCTCTACACCGCCGCCACTATAATAAACCTATTAACCCCTATACCGCAAGCCCCCCACAATGAAATATATTAAAATAAACTATTAACCCCTAAACTGAAAGCTCCCCACATTGCAATAAACTAAATTAAACTAACCCCTAAACCTAATGCCCCCCTAACTTTATATTAAAATTACAATTTCCCTATCTTAAATTAAATTAAAACTTACCTGTCAAATTAAAAAAAACTAAGTTTAAACTAACAATTAAACTAATATAATTATTAAACTAAAATAAAACTAACTACTAATTAAATTAAACTAAACTACAGATTAAAAAAATCCTAACACTAGTCTAAAAATTACAAATGATCTAATCACAAAAAATAAAAAAGACTAAATTACAAAAATCAACAAATGAAATTATGCAAAATAATAGCCCTATGAGAATAAAAAAGCCCACCCAAAATAAAAAAAACCTAGCCTACAATAAACTACAATAACCCTTAAAAGGGCCTTTTGTAGGGCATTGCCCTAAGTTAAACGGCTCTTTTACCTGTAAAAAAAAATACAAAGACCCCCCAACAGTAAAACGCACCACCCAACCAACCCCCCAAAATAAAAAACCTAACTCTAAAAAAAAAACCTAGACTACCCATTTCCCTTAAAAAGGCATTTAGCTCTTTTGCTGCCCAAACCCTAAACTAAAAAAAAAAAACACCCAAAAAACCCTTAAAAAAACCTATCACTAACCCCCGAAGATTCACTTACAGTTTTTGAAGTCCCACTTGAAAAATCTTCATCCCGGAGGCGAAGTCCTCATCCAGGCGGCGAGAAGTCTTGATCCAGGCAGCCTCTTCAATCTTCATCCCGGGAGCGAAGTCCTCATCCAAGCGGCGAGAAGTCTTCATCCAGACGGCCTCTTCAATCTTCATCCAGGCGGCATCTTCTATCTTGATCACGGCGGCGCGGAGCGGGGCCATCCTGAAGACATCCGGCTCAGAGCATCCTCTTCATATGGTAACCGTCATACACTGAATCTTCAATGCAAGGTACGCGATCAGCCAATAGGATTTAAGCAGCTCTCATTCTATTGGCTGATTCGATTTTGGGTGGGTTTTTATTTTAGATTAGGGTTTGGGCAGCAAAAGAGCTAAATGCCATTTAAGGGCATTCATTTATTTGTTATTTTGTGTAATGTATTTTTTCTGTTTTGGGGTGTTTTGTTTTTTTTAGATTAGGGCTTAGGCAGCAAAAGAGCTTAATGCCATTTAAGGGCAATGCCCATCCAAATGCCCTTTTCAGGGCAATGGGTAGCTTAGGTTTTTTAGATAGTTTTTTTTATTTTGTGGGTTTGGAGGGGAGTGGGTTTGTAATGTTAGTGGGTGTTTGTATTTTTTTTACAGGTAAAATAGCTGTTTAACTTAGGGCAATGCCCTACAAAAGGTCCTTTTAAAGGGCCATTGGTAGTTTATCCTAGATTAGTTTTTTTATTTTGGGGTGGGTTTTTTTTTTAAATGGGTATTAGAATAGGAATAATTGTTATTCTTTTTGATAATTTGTTTGTTATTTTGTTTAATGTATTTTTTTTTGTTTTGGGGTGGATTTTTATTTTTAGATTAGGGCTTGGGCAGCAAAAGAGCTAAATGCCATTTAAGGGCAATGCCCATACAAATGCCCTTTTCAGGGCAATGGGTAGATTAGGTTTTACTTTATTTTTATTTTTGTGGGTGTGTATACTGTTAGGGAGTGTTTGTTTTTTTAGCAAAAGAGATGTTAACGTTAGGGCAATGCCCTACAAAAGGCTCTTTTAAGGGCCCTTTGGTAGTTTGGGGGTGGGGGTTTATATACTGTTAGGGGGTGTTTGTTTGTTTTTGTAGCAAAAGAGCTGTTGACTTTAGGGCAATGACCTACAAAAGGCCCTAGGGCCCCCCAAAAGGCCCTTTTAAGGGCCCTTGATAGTTTATTCTAGATTAGGCTTTTTTATTTCTGGGTGGGTTTTTATTTTTTTAAAGGGTATTAGAATAGGAATCATTTTTATTTTTTTGGATAATTTCATTTTTTATTTTTTGTAATGGTATTTTTTTTGTGATTTTAGTGTTTTTTGTATTTTCTGCAATTTTAGGTAGCTTAGGTTTTATTTGACAGGTAAGTTTGTATTTATTTTAACTAGGCAGTTATTAAATAGTTAATAACTATTTACTAACTAGTCTACCTAGTTAAAATAAATACAAACTTACCTGTGAAATAAAAATAAAACCTAAGCTAGCTACAATATAACTATTAGTTATATTGTAGCTAGCTTAGGTTTTATTTCACAGGTAAGTATATACAGGGAGTGCAGAATTATTAGGCAAGTTGTATTTTTGAGGATTAATTTTATTATTGAACAACAACCATGTTCTCAATGAACCCAAAAAACTCATTAATATCAAAGCTGAATATTTTTGGAAGTAGTTTTTAGTTTGTTTTTAGTTTTAGCTATTTTAGGGGGATATCTGTGTGTGCAGGTGACTATTACTGTGCATAATTATTAGGCAACTTAACAGAAAACAAATATATACCCATTTCAATTATTTATTTTTACCAGTGAAACCAATATAACATCTCAACATTCACAAATATACATTTCTGACATTCAAAAACAAAACAAAAACAAATCAGTGACCAATATAGCCACCTTTCTTTGCAAGGACACTCAAAAGCCTGCCATCCATGGATTCTGTCAGTGTTTTGATCTGTTCACCATCAACATTGCGTGTAGCAGCAACCACAGCCTCCCAGACACTGTTCAGAGAGGTGTACTGTTTTCCCTCCTTGTAAATCTCACATTTGATGATGGACCACAGGTTCTCAATGGGGTTCAGATCAGGTGAACAAGGAGGCCATGTCATTAGATTTTCTTCTTTTATACCCTTTCTTGCCAGCCACGCTGTGGAGTACTTGGACGCGTGTGATGGAGCATTGTTCTGCATGAAAATCATGTTTTTCTTGAAGGATGCAGACTTCTTCCTGTACCACTGCTTGAAGAAGGTGTCTTCCAGAAACTGGCAGTAGGACTGGGAGTTGAGCTTGACTCCATCCTCAACCCGAAAAGGCCCCACAAGCTCATCTTTGATGATACCAGCCCAAACCAGTACTCCACCTCCACCTTGCTGGCGTCTGAGTCGGACTGGAGCTGGTCTGCCCTTTACCAATCCAGCCACGGGCCCATCCATCTGGCCCATCAAGACTCACTCTCATTTCATCAGTCCATAAAACCTTAGAAAAATCAGTCTTGAGATATTTCTTGGCCCAGTCTTGACGTTTCAGCTTGTGTGTCTTGTTCAGTGGTGGTCGTCTTTCAGCCTTTCTTACCTTGGCCATGTCTCTGAGTGCTGCATCCCTCTGCAAGATATCTCACTATTTTTGACTTTTCTGAGCCTGTCAAGTCCTTCTTTTGACCCATTTTGCCAAAGGAAAGGAAGTTGCCTAATAATTATGCACACCTGATATAGGGTGTTGATGTCATTAGACCACACCCCTTCTCATTACAGAGATGCACATCACCTAATATGCTTAATTGGTAGTAGGCTTTCAAGCCTATACAGCTTGGAGTAAGACAACATGCATAAAGAGGATGATGTGGTCAAAATACTCATTTGCCTAATAATTCTGCACTCCCTGTATTTAGTTTTAAATAGGTATTATTTAGTTAATAATTGTAAGTTTAATTTAGCTCTATTGTAATTATGTTAAAGTTAGGGGGTGTTAGGGTTATGGTTAGGTTTAGGGGGGTTAGGGTTAGGTTTAGGGGTAAATAGATTAATTTAGATTTTTGCAATGTGGGAGGCCAGAGGTTTAGGGGTTTATAGCTTTATTTAGCTGCGGTCATGTCGGGGAGCGGCAGAATAGAGTTTAATAGTTTTATTATAGTGTGGGTGATGTTGGGGTGCAGGGGAATAGGGGTTAATAACTTTAGTATAGTGGCAGCGATATCGGGAGCGGCAGATTAGGGGTTAATA
The DNA here is from genome assembly GCF_027579735.1 of Bombina bombina. Lineage (NCBI taxonomy): Eukaryota > Metazoa > Chordata > Amphibia > Anura > Bombinatoridae > Bombina > Bombina bombina. The sequence continues at coordinate 483,519,883 of NC_069502.1, read as the reverse complement.
GTTTTATTTAGGCGGCAGCGATATCAGAGGCAACAAATTAGAGGTTAATAACATTATGTAGGTGGCGGCAATGTCGGTGGGGCAGATTTGGGGTGTTTAGACTCAGGGTTTATGTTAGGGTGGTAGGTTTAAACGTTAGTTTTTTTCCCCATAGACATCAATGGGGCTGTGTTACGGAGCTCTTCTTTCCGCGATCGCAGGTGTTAGACTTTTTTCTGACCCGCTCTCCCCATTGATATCTATGGGGAAAGCGTGCACGAGCACATCAAAACAGTGCTTGTTTCTGGTGCGGTATGAAGCTTAAAAGCACCATATCGCATGCACAAGCCGTGTTTTTAAAACCTTGTAATGGCTGCGCTATAGGGGGTTAAATAACTCAACTTTTGTTGCCTTCGTTAATTTCCCTATATCGCGCATAAATCGTAATCTAGCTGACAGTTTGTAAAGTTATTTTACAGATTACTGCCAGGCTATATATTACCGGTACATATATAAACGGTATTATAATTTAACAAAACAAGATTTTTTTATTCTTTTATTCAGGTATTTTTTATTGGGTTGTTGCAGATTTTTTTACAGTCTTACATATCATAGTACACAGACACAGTGCATTCAGTAAAAAACAAACAAACAAACAAACATATAATTAGACATTATGTACTAAGAAAGAAAAAGGAAAAACCCTCATTTTGTTATAAGTGGTATGTTCAAAAAGTAATGGAAGAATGAGGAATGGGGGTGCAAGGAAAAGGGGGAGGTGGATTGGTAAAATCAAAAGGGTTATGAGGAAAGGGTAAAGAATATCCTTTAGTATTATGCATACTTTTAGGGCATTGTTATATAAACACATGAGTAAGTTACGGGATTATTGCCATAGTACATGGCCTTTGCTCCCACAAAAATAAGAACTGCTAGTGTAATGATAAATGCTGACAGTGTATGCTGTCAGCATTTATCGGTGTGCAGCGGACATGATACCCTACATCATATCATGTCCGCTCGCACCATGATAAATCCATCCCAGTAGCTATTGTCAGTGGCACACTGGGTGACGTTTAAGCAGATTATATTGTTTTTATCCATTTTAATAAATGTTTTCAAGTCTGGAAGAGTTCACGTTTACAGTTGGTTTTCTGACTTGTGCTTTTATCTGAGAACAATGGTAGCTCTATACTACATGAGTACTAACTTGACTGATGTTTAAAATGGCTCAGAGTTAAACATGTTTAAACAATTTTTTTAATGAAACAAAAGGTTAAAGGGCCATAATACCCAAATGTTTAAACACTTGAAAGTGATGCAGCATAGCTGTAAAAAGCTGACTAGAAAATATCACCTGAACATCTCTATGTAAAAAAGAAAGATATTTTACATCAAAAGTTCCTCAGTAGGCACCTCCCCTTGTAAAGGATTTCTAAGCAGCACATTAGTATGTCTGTCCTGGGACAACTGAAAGGATGAGCTTCGTGCAACCTCTTATTATTTCACCAATCAGGTAAAGGAAGCTTACTATGAAATCTCATGAGAGTTAAGTCAAATCTCATGAGATCACAGTAAGAGTTCATGACCTCAGCAATGCTGATGCTGATTGGCTGCTGTTCATTTCTTCATTTTTTAATTTTTTTACCTGCAGCTGGGAGCAGCTGAGTATAACTTTTTTACACAGAACTTACTCTGGTGAGCTGAGGAAATTGTGAGGTAAAATATCTTCTTTTTTTACATAGAGATGCTCAGGTGATATTTTCCTGTCAGCTTTTTACAGTTATACTGCATCAGTTTCAAGTGATTTAGCATATGAGTATTATGTCCCTTTAAGTACTTTTTAATACTTGTTTTGAAACTGACAAGAAATGTCTGTGTTCAACTGGTCCTTACAGACTAATTCCTGTCTGACTTATAAGCAGAACTCCCACTGCTTTATTGGTGAATAGTGACAGGTTTCACAAAAGCATATTTTTAATCAGTACAGGATTATCCATGTTATTAAAAGAGGTAGCATTTAAAAGGACATTCCAGTCAAACATTTTCATGCACACAGATGAATTACATCTTTAAATAGAAACATATTTCCAGTATACTGTACAATGTATTGGCAAAAATGCTTCTATTAAAAGTCATCAATGTTTTAATGTTAAAGGGACAGTCTAGTCAAAATTAAACTTTCATGATTCAGATAGTGCATGCAATTTTAAACAACTTTCCAATTTACTTTTATTATCAAATTTGCTTTGTTCTCTTAGTAATCTTTGTTGAATGCTAAACCTAGGTAGGCTCATATGCTAATTACTAAGCCGTTGAAGGCTACGGGGCCGAATTATCAAGCTCAGAATGGAGCTTGATGCCCCTGTTTCCGTGTGAGCCTTCAGGCTTGCCGGAAACATCAGTTACGAAGCTCCATAACCTGTCCGCCTGCTCTGAGGCTTGGGACATCAATCCGCCTGACCCTATACAATCGGGCTGATTTACATCCCCTGCTAGCAACCAGTTGGCCACGAATCTGCAGGCGGCATTGCACAAGCAGTTCACAAGAACTGCTTGTGCAATGCCAAATGCCGACAGCGTATGCTGTCGGTATTTATCGATGTGCTGCGGACATGATACGCTACATCGTATCATGTCCGCTCGCACTTTAATAAATCGGCCCCTACCTCTTATCTCAGTGCATTTTGACAGGTTTTCACAGCTAGATAGTGTTTGTTATGTGCCATTTAGATAACATGGTGCTCACTCCCCTGGAGTTATTTATAAGTGAACACTGATTGACTAAAATGCAAGTCTGTCAAAAGAACTGAAATAAGAGGGCAGAGGCTTAGATACAAGGTAAAAAGAATATAATAACTGTGTTGGTTATGCAAAACTGAGGAATAGGTAATAAAAGGATTATCTATCTTTTTTAAACAATAACAATTCTGGTGTAGACTGTCCCTTTAACATTCTTCTCTGCATGTGCATATGAAGCATAGCTAGATATTCTCAGCGCACCAGCATTTTAAATATTCCAGCTGCTCAGAGAGCGCCAGCGGGGCTTGTTTCAAGTCAGCAGTTAACAAATGAGCAAGTGCTGTTTTTAAAATGCTGTTGCACGGTGCATACTGAAATACACATTTGATCTATAGCTTTTATTAGAAGCATTTTTGTTAAAACTAATTTTACAAAAATGCTTCCATTCAAAACTGAAATGCATCCATGTGGATCCCAATTTTGTCTGGAATGTCCCTTTAATTCGACATTTCATCTCAGCATCAACCAACATTTTATATTTCAACTCTCCTTCCACATTTCACTTTACCTACACTTACTACCCAAACATTGCAAGTAACTTCAGTATAAAGAAATCTGATTAACAATAATAGTAAGTATTAAAATGTAATGTCAGACACATAAACAGTAGGGGGTCAATTTATTATTGTGCGGACGGACATGATACGATGTAGCATATCATGTCCGCTGCACATCGATAAATGAAGACAGCATACGCTGTCGGCATTTATCATTGCACTAGCAGTTCTTGTGAACTGCTGGTGCAATACCGCCCCCTGCAGATTTGCGGCCGCCAGCAAGGGGTGTCAATCAGCCGATAGTATTCGATCGGGCTGATTGCTGTCCGCAACCTTAGAGGTGGCGGACGAGTTAAGGAGCAGCGGTCTTAGGACCGCTGCTTCTTAACTTCTGCTTCAGTCGGAACTGAAGCGGAGTGGGTCGGAAGCAGCGTCCACTGCTTCATGAATCGACCCCTATGTATACATATATGGCTTTAACTAGAAATGAATGCACTTGCTTTCCTTCATTCACTGCAGGTCTAGAAAATTTAAGTGGAAAATATTTGCATAATATTCAGAATTGTTCCTCTCTACTGATGGGAAAAGAGGTCACGTGTGTAAAGTCTGTTAGATGTTTATAAATTGTGTGGCTTGGGTTAGTCAACACAGATTTTAATCCAGGGAGTAAAAAGCATTTCATAATGCAAACAGGGTGAACAAGGACTTATTGTGCTCTGACTACAGTAATAATATAAAACCTAAGTATGACCTTGAGGAACACCTCTTACTTACTTCCTTGAAAGGGCAATCTATTGTAAAAATAAAATAATCCTTTTGTTAGAACATTTTGGGCCAGATTACAAGTGGAGCGCTAAATATCGCTTTCCACTGTGTAATACCAGAACACGTTAATGTGTGCTGGTATTACAAGTTTTCAGCAATGCGAACACAAGCTCACGTTCGCATTGCTGGGAAGCATTGCGCTCATGAGAGCACGCTTCCATAGGCTCCAATGGGAACCTCATTCTTATGGCCTCACAGACGGCATCAGAACCCAAGCACATTAGCGCAGCAATGGCAGCAAATGTAATTATATGCAGGTATGTATATGATTATATACATATATATTTATAGGTTAATATGTGTATTTACATATATATTTATAGGTTAATATGTGTATCTCTCTCTCTCTCTCTCTCTCTCTCTCCTCTCTCCTCTCTCCTCTCTCTCACTCCCTCTCCTCTCGTTCAATCTCTCTCTCTCTCCTCTCTCCTCTCTCCTCTCTCCTCTCTCTCACTCTCTCTCTCTCCTGCGCATGACGGCTTCAGACAAACTCTTGTCTTTTATAATATAGGATATGTGTATATACATATATATTTATAGGTTAATATGTGTATTTACATATATATTTATAGGTTAATATGTGTATTTACATATACAGGTGGCCCTCATTTTACAACAGTTCAATTTACACCGTTTCAGAATAACAACCTTTTTTCCAGTCATGTGACTGCTATTGAAAAGCATTGAGAAGCAGTGCATTTTTAAAAAATAGCCAGTATGTGGAGCTGTCCGCTTGTGTTGCAGCAAAGCCAAGCAAGCTGAAATTAATCAGTTTAACCAGACCTGAGCTATCGAGCAGATTTCAAAGGAACAAGATCTTCCTGTCTATAAATCAGTCCAGATTGGAATGCATAGAAAGAACTGTTTGCAGAAAAATGCAAGTGAAGTCTGTGTTGTTATAATTTTATTAGGTTTATAATGCTGTTTAGCAAATGTTTTTGTTCATTTAACTTAGTTTAATTATATATTCTGTGTTGTGTGATTATTTAATTAGGTTTATAATGCTGTTTAGCATTTACAGTCTTCATTTTAAAGCTTTAAAAATAATGTATTAGGTGTTATTTATGACAATTTTGAAAGGGGCCTGGAACCTATCTCCCTCACTTCCCATTGACTTACATTATAAACTGGGTTTCAATTTACAACGGTTTCGATTTACAACCATTCCTTATGGAACCTAACCCCGGCGTAAACTGAGGGCTACCTGTATATTTATAGGTTAATATGTGTATTTAGATATATATTTATAGGTTAATATGTGTATTTACATATATATTTATTGGTTAATATGTGTATTTACATATATATTTATAGATTAATATGTGTATATACATATATATTTATAGGTTAATATGTGTATATACATATATATTTATAGGTTAATATGTGTATATACAAATATATTTATAGGTTAATATGTGTATATACATATATATTTATAGGTTAATATGTGTATTTAAATATATATTTATAGGTTAATATGTGTATATACATATATATTTATAGGTTAATATGTGTATTTACATATATATTTATAGGTTAATATGTGTATTTACATATATATTTATAGGTTAATATGTGTATATACATATATATTTATAGGTTAATATGTGTATTTACATATATATTTATAGGTTAATATGTGTATATACATATATATTTATAGGTTAATATGTGTATATGAGCAAAACAAAGAGTTGTTCACTTCACAGCGCTGATCTCACAATATATAGTGTACTGTTTCAGTACACCTAATGTAACAAAAATAATTGCGTGAATGTATTTAACAATAATTCCTAAAAAGTGCACATCGCTACAATGTATATATACGCTAGATGGGAAATGACCCGTCTAATTAAATATTAACAACTAGTTTCAATATTGCGGTGGATAATGAAGAGAGAATATTTAGTTCCCAAATATGTTGATCGAGTCTTAAATAAGCAAGGGTGTTCTATCTTCAAAAATGCACGTTCAGTCTTGCAAACATAAAATTACAGCAATCCCAAAATGGTTTCACAGGCTACTCACAATGGGTGACCTCAATCATATGAGGTAAGGAACGGGCGTTGTTGATGTGCCAGGCCCCAGCACTGATCCTCCAGTAGCAAGCTTGTGATCCTGTGCGTTGTCCTGGATAGATTTTCTGTTTGTCAGTTGGAGCCACAGAGCGTAGTTTAATTCAATTCTCTCCACTTCCCGGGTTCTCCAATGTTGTTGTCAGCAACCGTTCTATGTTTCTTTGATAACTCCAACGTATTATGTAGAAGAAACAAACACGGCACATAGCATAATACTGTTTAAAAGGTAACACGAATTTATTTACAGAACAAGAATGATACTCACAAACGAGACCTCAGTTAGTATGAGGTATCAATATAGCATCTCACTAAAAGGACCGTCGTCCCACACTGTGATAAAAAGTTTCCACTTCAGTAATAAGTGGTATACATAAAAAAGTCTTTAAGGATGAGCAGCCAGATTCAACACTCAGCCTAGTGGAGAGAATTGAATTAAACTACTCTCTGTGGCTCCAACTGACAAACAGAAAATCTATCCAGGACAACGCACAGGATCACAAGCTTGCTACTGGAGGATCAGTGCTGGGGCCTGGCACATCAACAACGCCCGTTCCTTACCTCATATGATTGAGGTCACCCATTGTGAGTAGCCTGTGAAACCATTTTGGGATTGCTGTAATTTTATGTTTGCAAGACTGAACGTGCATTTTTGAAGATAGAACACCCTTGCTTATTTAAGACTCGATCAACATATTTGGGAACTAAATATTCTCTCTTCATTATCCACCGCAATATTGAAACTAGTTGTTAATATTTAATTAGACGGGTCATTTCCCATCTAGCGTATATATACATTGTAGCGATGTGCACTTTTTAGGAATTATTGTTAAATACATTCACGCAATTATTTTTGTTACATTAGGTGTACTGAAACAGTACACTATATATTGTGAGATCAGCGCTGTGAAGTGAACAACTCTTTGTTTTGCTCATATACACATATTAACCTATAAATATATATGTATATACACATATTAACCTATAAATATATATGTAAATACACATATTAACCTATAAATATATATGTATATACACATATTAACCTATAAATATATATGTAAATACACATATTAACCTATAAATATATATGTAAATACACATATTAACCTATAAATATATATGTATATACACATATTAACCTATAAATATATATGTAAATACACATATTAACCTATAAATATATATGTAAATACACATATTAACCTATAAATATATATGTATATACACATATTAACCTATAAATATATATGTAAATACACATATTAACCTATAAATATATATGTATATACACATATTAACCTATAAATATATTTGTATATACACATATTAACCTATAAATATATATGTATATACACATATTAATCTATAAATATATATGTAAATACACATATTAACCAATAAATATATATCTAAATACACATTGATTGTCAAATACAAAAAATAAAAACACTCAGGGCACTCAAATACAAAAAAATAAAAACACCCAGGGGACATATATATATATATGCGGATAAGGAGACAACAGGTCTTAATCTTTTATAACTCAGATGCAGTACAAGCAAACCAATATAGATGACACTACATTTCCATAATAGGCATATTATAAATACATCATACTTTATCTACCCTTACACAGAAGTTGTCACTGTAATACTGTCTGACTGCTGCCAAAACATAGTAACATAAGTCATATTCAATTAAAACCACCTATGAAGCCAAGATAAATACCCTATAGCTACAGATCAGCCACTTATTGCCCACTTTATTTATAGGCAAGTAGCTACTACACAAAAGCGCAATCGTTTTCACAACAAGGTATATAAGTGAATTCTTTACAATGTTTAATGGTTTATTCAATGTAGGTCTTAGTGTTAATTGTTTAATGTTACATACTAGTTCTAAGCAGGTAAACCCCAATATTAGCATTTCTGGTTTTCTTTTTTGTTGTGGGATCCAAGAAAGGTCTCCCCAGCTGGGGTATAGATAGAGCGTTCAGTAATCACAGCCCACATATCCTGCCCATGGGCCCCAACAATACCCTTTAACACAGGAATATCCTTCCTCTACTTATAAATCAACCAACATCTTATCGGGTCTCCATCCATCCTTTCTTAAGCTTATTATATAGATTTATAAAAGTCATGACCAGTTGGATAAGTGGGAATACAGCAAAAGTACATGGTTTTATTACACAACCAGTAATATGCAGTACATTTTTATATGCCAATGTGTAGTATAATATGTTGATTTCATACTTGCTGTAAAACATCAATATTTTTCAATAAAGCTCTATAAACATTCTAAGTTATGCTTTCACTTCTGTATTTTGACAAATGTATCCTACTAAAGGGCACGATTACAATTAGAGGGCTAACAGTTAAAGGTGTGCGATAAGGGGTCTATTGCGGGTATTTGCGCTCGTCTGGTTTACTGCTCGTATTACAAGTTGAAAGTTTACGCTAAAATGATTACCACGTCCTCCGAGCTCTGGTTAACTGTTTTTCAAAAAAAAAAAGGGGCACAAAACACATTAAAAAATGTATTACAAAGTACACACACTCATAATAACACTGTCATGAGATGCAGGACACATGCAGGATACAGCAAAGATGGTACAACTCTATTTTATTGTGGAGCATGGAAATATACATCTGGTAGCATTGATCTCACTAAGTAACTGAGATCAGTTACTTAGACCCCGCCCCCATCTGGTGACGTCACTTCCCACTCTCATCACATCTTGCCCCTTTTGAAAGGACAAGGTATACATTTTTTTCTCATTTGAATACAACAAATAACAAAGTATACAAAAAGCATACAACAACAGTTTTGAACAGTATATAACAAGTAACACGTTAAAGAGAATTACATCCTGACTTGAACATCGGGGTAGACTACCCTAGTCCACAGTGACCATGGGATTATTCTGCCCATACTCTCAGTCACTGCTCTAACTAATGTTAATCCCGATATCGGGCCGGACGTTTCACCACTCTTCCGATTGATGTAACTCTACATGAACTGTCCTCTGATACAGAAGAAGGTGATTGAGAGTCCGCTGGAGGCAAAGACATATCCCCACTGTGATCTTGCTGAGGGGAAGGTACCCCTCTTAAAACAGGAGATCCCATCAGCGGTGGTACTTAGGCATCCAGTTCCAGACTCTCAGGTACAGGCTGAAGATGTTTTTGATTACAGCATGTAACTGTCCCTCCATCAGTAAGGACTACATAAGACCTTGGTTCTGGAGAGCATCCAATTACTGTAGCAGTCTTCCATTTCTTCTCATCATCCAGTTTAATTGTGACACTTTGCCCAGCATTCAGCTCCTGCAAGGGCCTCACAGAATGTCTCCTGTCATAGAACAATCATCTATGCCTCTTCATCCCTCCTAAGGACTTCGCCCCGAGGAATAGAGCTAGTTGGCTGGAAGACACCCTCAGAGGGTAAGGTGGTAGGAATCTGGCGTCCTAGCATCAGCTGTGCCAGGGCTAAACCCCGTGGCTTGAATGGGAGTCGCCCTATAGGACAAGAGGGCCAGGTACGGCTCAGATTGCTTCAAAATGAATTTTGTTGTTTGAACTGCCCTTTCAGCCATTCTGTTAGCCTTCGGGTAATGTGGACTTGATGTGGAATGTATAAAATCATATTCTCTACTGAAAGAACTGAACTCTGTTGAAGGGAACTGCATTCCATTATCACTCACCAACTCCATTGGTATGCCCCACCGGGTGAACAAGCTCTTGAGACGAGTGATTACGGCTTGACTTGTGATTTCATTCAAAGGTGCAATTTCCAAATACCTGGAATAGTAGTCGATCATGACTAGGAACTTTTTCCCTGCAGTTCGCACAAATCACCAGCTATTTTCTGCCACGGGCCTGCAGGCAGCGGAGTAGAAATTAAGGGCTCCCTTCTCTGAGTAGGCCGGCGTTCCCGGCAAAAGGCACATTTAGACACATGGCTTGCAATGTCGGAACTGATCCCAGGCCACCATACTGCCGTAGCTGCCCTTTCTCTGTACTTTGTAATGCCTAAGTGGCTATCATGAATCCTGTTTAACATCTCCTGCCGCATGCTAACAGGAATAGCGATGTGGTCCTGGAACAGCACCAACCCATCCAGCTCCGTGAGTTGTGACCTTTCTGACTGGTAAGAACTTAAAGACATACAGGCTGCCCAACTCTAAGGCCAACCTTCTTTTATGTACTTTATAACTTCTTGAAGGTCAGTATCTAAATATGTCTCTTTCTTTATTTGTTTTAGCTTCCCTGAAAAAATGGATTTGGAGGCCAGAACTGAATCTACATACACTTTCACGTCTGATTCCATTGAAGACTCTTCAGCAGCAGTCAGCGGGAGCCTGGATAGTGTATCTGCCACAACCAGTGTTTTCCCCGGCACATGCACTGCCTGAACGTTGAACCTGAGCAGCCTCATTAGAAGTATCTGGCATCTTAGGGGTGTTTTGTCAATATCATAGGAGTTGATTAGAGAGACTAGCGGTTTATGATCAGTCTCCAGACTAAATTTCTCTAAACCCACTAGGAAACGCTGAAAGCGCTCTCAGGCCCAAACTGCAGCCAGGCACTCTTTCTCAATTTGGGCGTATTTTGACTCAGCAGCCGTCAGTGTACGGGAACAGTAGGCGATGGGGTGTAGTTTGTTTTCATTCAGCTGCAGGAGGGCTGCCCCTAATCCATAACTGCTTGCATCACTAACCACAGTCTTTTTGGAAGGGTCGTAGAACCCCAACACTGGGGCAGACCCAGGGGCGGACTGACAAGTCGGGCAAATCGGCCCTTGCCCGAGGGCCCCGCACCTTAGGGGCCCCATGCATCATGTTGCTGCAAAAAAAATTTTTAACAAGTTGTAATATAAAATTTTGTAATATAACATTTTGTAATATAAAATTTGTAATATAAAATGTATTATATATATTTTTAGTTTGGCTTTGCATTCCGGACTGGGGGGGCGGGCCCGGGGGGGGGGGGCGCAATCACATGTGCGGTGGTGCCGGTGGAGAGGAGTTTGACTAAGTGGGGTCGGCACTCGGGTGACTTGGGTCATCAACTCTGCTGAGCTTTCATGATCTAAGACACAGGCAGATCACATCAGGATGATCGTGCCGTGTGAAGACAATGGAAAAAGCCGGTAAGTGAGTGACATCACATGTCACATGTTCTGGCCTAGCATATAGCTAGGCAGATGGAAGTCATGCGCACACAGCAGTTAGAGGCAGCACTGCGGGGCATAGAAGAGTGGGTACATGTGGTCGAGGTTGTTTGCAGGCGAGCAGGAAGCTGGAGGCAAGTAAGAATAACTTGCACTACGGGCAGGATAAGGCAGCGATCTGACTACACTGCTACTGTCTGCAGCAGGATAACAGGTTATAAATCTAAACAAGCTCCGGGCCGGGGAGGGGGAGAGAGGCTCAGTGGAAGTGAAAGCAGTGAGTCTGAATAACACATGTGGCAATGGCATATACTTATGCCTGGAGATTTATCCAATAAAATATTTGTTTTATATATGTCATGTAGATGTCTGAAAATAAAACAATTATTTTATTGAATAAATCTACAGAAATAAGTATATGCAGCAAGTTATTCAAATAATTCAGACTGCTTTCACTTTCACTGAGCCTGTCTCCCCCCTCCCTCTCTCCCCCTCCCCGGAGTTTAAGATTTATAATAACCCTGCAGTGTGCCGTGTGTTTAAGTTCCCTTTAAAGAGACAGCACTCTTGTAGTTGTCCTTCCATAAAACAAGCTTTTGGCAGCTGTGCAGTCATCTCTGATAGCCTAGGGGTTAAATGTAAGTGTAAAAGAATATGGTGAGCGCATATTACTAGAACAAAAAGGTGTAAATTATCTTCTAAAGAAAAGCCTGTTTATGTGTTTTAGTAACACCTCTTCATTGCCATTTCTGTATTTTAATCAGTGGCAATGAAGAGGTTAACAATTAAGCAAGTGCTGCTTTGCGTTTTCAGAAACATGTCTGATATTCCTCTTTATGTGACATCATTGACATGCCATATATTTGGCACTTGGAAAAGGTAATTGCAATGGGATTTCATCAGTGTCCTAGTGAAAGAATAGAAGAGCACGTGGGCTTCCTTAGCAGTTGCTGAGATACTTTCAGTTGTGCTCTGAATGGGATTGAAGATTTTTAGAATTGTCATATTTCCTATTGTGAGACATTACTTCCTCCAGGGATTTGCTCCTATATAAGATAGATTGCTGGTCTCTGAGAGCTGAGAACCTGAGCTAACATGAAAAGCACAGCAAGTTGTTTCAAGGACATTGTTGGCTTAGAACATACTTATTTGGGGAAACAGTTACCTTCCAGGGTATTCGCTGTAGCTACATCCTTTATGGCCTGGGGAACTGTAAGCAATTGTAGCAGTGGATTTATAAAAATGTCATTTTGTCTCCTGTGTGAAAACCATAAATGGACAGTGTAGGTTATTACCCCCCAAAAATGGTCTATTATAACATATTATTTATATAATCATTTCTATATGAGCCTTAATCCTCCTTTATTGTCATGTTTAAAAAAAGTTTATCTTGTTTTTTTCCTGTAACATTTTATCTCTGTCCTTGTCGTATCTTATGTTCAGTATCGCAGTATTCTATCAAGGTAAAATAGTGGGAGTAATTGATGCCTTTAAAAAAAATACAGATTTTAAGGATTGTTATAGAGTTAAAGGGACATGATATTGCAATTTAGTGAAGGAGCGTGCATGTGTCTGGCGCACTATATGACAGCAGTATTGCAATAATGTTATCCGCAAGAGCCCTAAATGGCAGCGCTGTTTCCTACCATGTAGTGCTCCAGACACCTACCAACGCTGGTCTTCAACCCAGAATAACATGGGAACTAAGCAAATGTTATCATAGAAGTAATTGGAGTAGTAAAGTAAAATGTAGCAGGGTTAGCCTTGTAAAGTCAGCAGCGTGCATACATAACAATATAGAAAAATCTTAAGGTATTTACCGTCCCTTTAACCTCCTTGCTATGTGGATTAGGAGAAAGGGGCACTTTAAAACTATGCTTCCCACATAAAACACAGTAGTATAAATTTCTAGTTTAGAAAGATATGAGTCCCCTCTTCAATTGTTTAGTTTTGAGTTTTAGAACTATATTTTCTCATTTTAGCAATATTTATCTGACTCATTACCATTATAATATCACATTATAAGTGTGAATATTATAGCCCATGAGTCCATGACCCCTTAAAATAACTTAAAGGGATAGTCAACACCAGAATTTTTGTTGTTTAAAAAGAAAGATAATCCCTTTATTACCCATTCCCCAGTTTTGCATATCCGACACAGTTATAATAATACACGTTTTACCTCTGTATTTATCTTGTATCTAATCCTCTGCTGACTGCCCCCTTATTTCAGTTATTTGACAGACATGCAGTTTAGCCAATCAGTGCTCACTCCTAGGTCACTTTACGTGCATGAGCTCAATGTTATCTATATGAAACATGTGAACTAATGCCCTCTAGTGGTCAAAATGTATTCAGATTAGAGGCAGTCTTCAAGGTCTAAGAAATTAGCATATGAACCTCCTAGGTTTAGCTTTCAACTAAGAATACCAAGAGAACAAAGCAAAATTGGTGATAAAAGTAAATTGGGAAGTTGTTTAAAATTGCATGCCCTATTTAAATCATGAAAGGTTTTTTTGGACTTGACTGTCCCTTTAAAGGGACAGTAAACATAACAAATAATGTTATATAATTCTGCACATAGTGCAGAATTATATAACATTAGCTTACCACCATGTTTCTAAAACAAAGGGTTATATAGATATTTTGCAGCAAAAACAGAATGCCCCTCCTGGCTCTACTGAGCTGGTCTGTTTTCTTCTCCTAAGCGCATCTGGGCATACTGTCTAATCACAGCCGGCCTGATCGTGCTATTAAACTCAATGTAGCTCGCTCCCACTACCAGACCAGAGTGGGAGCGAGCTACATTGAGTTCAATAGCGCGTGCCCGCGATGCGCTTAGGAGAAGAAAACAGACCAGCTCAGTAGAGCCAGGAGCAGCGTTCTGTTTTTTTTGCGAAATATCTATATAACCCTTTGCTTTAGAAACATGGCAGTAAGCTAATGTTATATAATTGTGCACTATGCAGAATTATATAAAATTATTTTCTAGGTTTACTGCCCCTTTAAAGGGACATTAAACCCCCCAAAATATCTTTCATTATTTAGATAGAGAATACAATTTTAACAAAGTTTCCAATTTACTTCTATTATCAAATTTGTTTTGTTTTCATGTTATTCTTTGTTGAACAGATACCTAGGTAGGTAGTGTGCACTTGCCTGAAGCACTACATGACAGGAAATATGGCGGCAAATCTGCAGCCATATAGTGTTGTAGACACGTGCACACTCATGAGCTTACATCCTAGCTTTTCAACAAAGGATAACAAGAAAACAAACACAACTTGATATTAGAAGTAAATTGAAAAGTTGTTTAAAATTGTATTTTACAATATTTAGTTCATGGTGGGGGAGGGGCATATGAGGTGGTAGGGGCAATATTGTGGAGGAGGGGCAGAAGAGATAGGTAGGCGGCACAAAGGAGGTGGGGGGCCCTGCCACACTTTTGCCCGGGGGCCCTGGTTGATCTCAGTCCGCCCCTGGGCAGACCCCAGCAGGGACTTGACCTGCATAAAAGATTCTTCCTGTGAAGGTCCCCAGACCCAGGCAACTCTGTGATAGGGTGTATTATTGTGGATAAATCTGGAAGTAATCTGCCCACATAATTTACAAGGCCCAATATTTGTCTCAGCTCATGTACATCAGAAGGACTTTTCATCTGTTCGATAGCACAAATTTTCTCGGGTCTGGCTTGATGCCATCTTCATTGATGATATGCCCAAAGTAACATAACTCAGCTTTCCTAAAGCTTCAGCCCGGACTCTCTGATAGTCTGCAGCACACAGCTCAATCACTGATCATGTTCCTCCATTGTAGACCCATACACTAAGATGTCATCCATGACGACTGCCGTGCCCACGTGGTCTCTTAGGAGAGAACTCATTTCTCTTTGGAAGATTTCAGGAGCAGAGGATATCCCGAAAAAGCAAAACCGACCTACTGGTGTAATGAAGGTAGTCAGTTTGCGGCACTTTGGATCTAGAGGTATCTGCCATAAGCCGCTAGAAGCATCCAATGTAGAGAATAACTTCGCCCCAGCCAATTTCGGAGCTATGTCTTCAAGTGTCGGCAGCACATATCTCTCTCTCTCTTCACCGCCTCATTCAGCCTTTTCAAGTCTACGCAGATGCGTACCTTCCCATTTTTCTTCGCAACAGGCACAATGGGGGCACACCAGTCAGTTGCTTCAACAACCTCTTCAATAACCTCCATATTCTTCATACGCAGAAGCTCCTTCTCCACTTGAGGCATGAGCGGGAATGGAATTCTACGGGGAGTGGTAATGCTGTATGGGACTGCATCACCTTTAAGTGATATACGGACTGGGTTGCAATTCAATAGGCCCAATTCACCAAACATATCTTCTGAGATCTCATTCACTCTGGCTACTAGGCCCAAACCACAGGCTGCTTTTCTGCTCAATAAGTTAACACACTGACCTCTAATCACATGCACCCACATGGTGAATTTCCTTTGCTTGTACTTGCAGCTGGCAAGAAATTTCCCTGCACAATCAATGTGGCCACCAGGACTATGGACTTTTGTTGTGACTTTCGCCAGCTGGGGCTGTCGAGGCAGTTTTATAAATGCTTCAAGAGACATTACAGTAATATCTGCTCCTGTGTCAATCTTAAAGGCAACTTTGGCTCCCATTACAGTAAGAGTAACCCTCCAATCATCTTCTGAACCCGGCCGTTCAACAACAGACCCCACAAAGGACACTTCTTGACCCTCCTGATTCCTATTCACCTGCATCTCCTTAATATATTCAGTCTTACACACCACTTCAAAATGGCCCATCCTGTTACATTTTCTACATCTTTTGTCTTTAGCAGGGCATATGACACTCTGATCATGGGCACGGTTGCACCGTGTGCATCGGGCATGCTGCACCCATCCACTTCTGGGCCTATCTGTTGCCCTTGGTCTACCGCTCACACTGTGCCTTTCACTAGCAACTCTCCTGAACTGCTGCACTTCATCCACAATACTCTTAGACCTCAGATCAGCACTTTGCTTTTTCACCAGTTCACTCTGGCGGGCCATCCTAATAGCCCCATCTAATGTTAAATCAGACTCTAACTGTAGCTTCAGTGAGACTTCAGCATCTGCAATTCCTATGACTATTCTGTCTCTGATTTGCTCTTCTATAGCAACACCAAACTCACAGAATTCAGCTAGTTCATACAGGCTGTGCACAAATGACTCTACAGATTCTCCCACACGCTGAGCACGTTTGTGAAAACAAGCTCTCTCATGAATCACATTTCTTTTGGGCACAAAGTGGGCACTGAGTTTATTCATAACTATTTCAAAGTCAAATTCTTCCCCTTCTTGGAAAGTAAAGGCATTGAACACTGGCTCCACATCTTTCCCCATAGAGTATAAAAGAGAATTAACTTGTACTTCACCACTCTCCTTGTCCAGCTTGGAAGCAATCCTGAAGCGCTGAAACCGCTGACGCTATGTGGGCCAAGCTGCAGGCTGAGAGAAATCAAAAGGCTCAGGTGGGGTAAACTTTGACATTGTCATCGATCAGGAAACAGAAGCGCAGGCAAGAACTTCTGACACCATGTCATGGGATGCAGGACACATGCAGGACACAGCAAAGATGGTACAACTCTATTTTATTGTAGAGCATGGAAATATACATCTGGCAGCATTGATCTTACTAAGTAACTGCGACACAGACAAACGGCCTAAGCAAAAAACATATTGCACAAAAAAGTTATAAGGGCTCAAAGATATGAGGTTTCAGGTGTTTAAAAAAAAAAGCATGCAAAGGGCTTTAACATAGATATACATACAGATATATGTCTAAATATGTATATGTATGTATAAATATATGTGTCTATATGTGTGTACATATCTATTTATGTATTTATATGTGTATTTATGTATTTACAGACATATGTACAGATATAAACACATAAATACATATGTACACATATACTGTATAGACATATATAGAAGTGCATTTTAGCCCTTTGCAGTTAAGTAGATGAAAACATGTAAAATCATATTTACGCTATATTCATATATAGTAAAGGTTTTAACTGTATTTACTGAAAATATTTCACATTCCAATGTTCTTGATATAGCAGAAAATGTTCTAAAGGGACACTGAACCCAAATTTTTTCTTTTGCGATTCAGATAGAGCATGCAATTTTAAGCAACTTTCTAATTTACTCCTTTTATCAAATTTTCTTTGTTCTCTTGCTATCTTTATTTGAAAAATAATGCATCTAAGCTTTTTTTTGGTACAGAACTCTGGACAGCACTTTTTTTATTGGTGGATGAATTTATCTACCAATTAGCAAGAACAACCAAGGTTGTTCACCGAAAATGGGCCGGCATCTAAACTTACATTCTTGCATTTCAAATAAAGATACCAAGAGAATGAAGAAAATGTCATAATAGGAGTAAATTAGAAAGTTGCTTAAAATTTCATGCTCTATCTGAATCACAAAAGAAAAAAATTGGATTTAGTGTCCCTTAAGTATTTCTAAATATATATTCATATATATCTGTATATATCTATACCTCTACCAAAACTACCAAGGAGCGTTACACTTACTAATGAAGTGCTGCAGAGAAAGTATCAGAGGCACTCCCTGCTTATCCTGCGAAACGACTCCAGGTAAAAAGTTTCCTTTATTACAATATCTCAGGATGCTACGTAGTAGTACAGCGTTTAATCAATGACATGGGAAATTGATCTCAACATGATTTCTTGCCAGGGGTAATACCGTCACAACATAATGGTTGGATATATCATTTTTTTATATATCATAATTAAATAGGATTGCTGAGTAACTTTTTATACATATACTGTATATATATATAGGTACAAATATATATTGTACCAATACCATCAGATATAAATAGAACATATTCTTCTATGTGAAGAACACTGGAATGTGAAATATTTATATTTTCATGTTGAGTTAGCGTAAATGAGAATATGCGATCGGGTTTGTGCGCGAGTTGGGTGTTAGGGTTTTTTATTGCTCCATTGACTTCTATGGGGGAATACGTGAACACGCACGTGATATTCTAAGTTTGGCTTTTAACGCTCATTGAGTTAGAGCGGGAGCAAAAGCACTTTATTTTTAACTCATAATATAAGCGCAACCCAACGAGCGCAAAAAGCTTACTTCTAGCGCAGTTAACGCTTGAGCGGGAGCATTAAATAATGCTCCACTCGTAAGCTAGCCCTAAGCCTTTATGCTCTAGGGGACTCATGGTGTGATGCCTCTTCTACTTAATTGTCAGGAAAATATAGCATTTTTTGTTTAATTGTAGAAAACTGATTTCTTTCAAACACACATCACAAACACAATAGTTACCTCAAGGTTAAGAAGTTTCATGAGAAATGCTGAATAAAGTCTATACTGTTGGACAATGCATATACCAAAATACAGTTTATTAGTTTGAGAAGGTATTTCACAGAGATATTAAAAGACAGGTTAAAGTAACAGATTTTGGGATAGATTGGATTATTTAGAACTCCGGAGATATGATTGTCAACACCCAAGGGTCCTCAACTGACCTTTCCCAAACCTCTTGAAAAAGATTCACTCTCCCCCTACAGAGATTCACATGGGGGCCTCACCTTCATGCTGACTTTGAGGCAGGAGTGAGTTTCTTTGAGTGTTTGGATTTGGGCCAGGCAGTTTTAGCTTTCCAAGAGGCTTTAGGTGAGCCTGTTATCTGGGTATACAATGAGGGAGTTTTATAAATCTAACGGCTAGATTTAGAGTTTTGTCGGTAACGACCCGCGTAGCTAACGCTGGCTTTTTTCTGGCCGCACCTTTAAAATAACTCTGGTATTGAGAGTCCACAGAATAGCTGCGTTAGGCTCCAAAAAAGGAGCGTAGAGCATATTTAACGCCACTGCAACTCTCGATACCAGAGTTGCTTACGGACGCGGCCAGCCTCAAAAACGTGCTCGTGCACGATTCCCCCATAGGAAACAATGGAGCTGTTTGAGCTGAAAAAAAACCTAACACCTGCAAAAAAGCCGCGTTCAGCTCCTAACGCAGCCCCATTGTTTCCTATGGGGAAACACTTCCTACGTCTGCACCTAACACTCTAACATGTACCTCGAGTCTAAACACCCCTAACCTTACACTTATTAACCCCTAATCTGCCGCCCCCGCTATCGCTGACCCCTGCATATTATTATTAACCCCTAATCTGCCGCTCCGTAAACCGCCGCTACTTACATTATCCCTATGTACCCCTAATATGCTGCCCCTAACACCGCCGACCCCTATGTTATATTTATTAACCCCTAATCTGCACCCCACAATGTTGCCTCCACCTGCCTACACTTATTAACCCCTAATCTGCCGAGCGGACCGCACCGCTACTATAATAAAGTTATTAACCCCTAATCCGCCTCACTCCCGCCTCAATAACCCTATAATAAATAGTATTAACCCTTAATCTGCCCTCCCTAACATTGCCGACACCTAACTTCAATTATTAACCCCTAATCTGCCGACTGGAGCTCACCGCTATTCTAATAAATGTATTAACCCCTAAAGCTAAGTCTAACCCTAACACTAACACCCCCCTAAATTAAATATAATTTTAATCTAACGAAATTAATTAACTCTTATTAAATAAATTATTCCTATTTAAAGCTAAATACTTACCTGTAAAATAAATCCTAATATAGCTACAATATAAATTATAATTATATTATAGCTATTTTAGGATTAATATTTATTTTACAGGTAACTTTGTATTTATTTTAACCAGGTACAATAGCTCTTAAATAGTTAAGAACTATTTAATAGCTAAAATAGTTAAAATAATTACAAATTTACCTGTAAAATAAATCCTAACCTAAGTTACAATTAAACCTAACACTACACTATCAATAAATAAATTAAATAAAATACCTATAATTATCTACAATTAAACCTAACACTACACTATCAATAAATAAATTAAATACAATTCCTACAAATAAATACAATGAAATAAACTAACTAAAGTACAAAAAATAAAAAAGAACTAAGTTACAAAAAAATAAAAAAATATTTACAAACATTAGAAAAATATTACAACAATTTTAAACTAATTACACCTACTCTAAGCCCCCTAATAAAATAACAAAGCCCCCCAAAATAAAAAAATGCCCTACCCTATTCTAAATTAGTAAAGTTCAAAGCTCTTTTACCTTACCAGCCCTGAACAGGGCCCTTTGCGGGGCATGCCCCAAGAAGTTCAGCTCTTTTGCCTGTAAAAAAAAAACATACAATACCCCCCCCCCCCAACATTACAACCCACCACCCACATACCCCTAATCTAACCCAAACCCCCCTTAAATAAACCTAACACTAAGCCCCTGAAGATCTTCCTACCTTATCTTCACCATACCAGGTTCACCGATCGATTCAGAAGAGCTCCTCCGATGTCCTGATCCAAGCCCAAGCGGGGGGCTGAAGAGGTCCATGATCCGGCTGAAGTCTTCATCCAAGCGGGAGCTGAAGAGGTCCATGATCCGGATGAAGTCTTCTATCAACAGCATCTTCAATCTTCTTTCTTCGGGAGCCATCATCTTCCATCCAACGCGGAACATCCTCTTTTCCCGACGCCTACCCGCCGAATGACGGTTCCTTTAAATGACGTCATCCAAGATGGCGTCCCTCGAATTCCGATTGGCTGATAGGATTCTATCAGCCAATCGGAAATTAAGGTAGGAATATTCTGATTGGCTGATGGAATCAGCCAATCAGAATCAAGTTCAATCCGATTGGCTGATCCAATTAAAATAAATACAAAGTTACCTGTAAAATAAATATTAATCCTAAAATAGCTATAATATAATTATAATTTATATTGTAGCTATATTAGGATTTATTTTACAGGTAAGTATTTAGCTTTAAATAGGAATAATTTATTTAATAAGAGTTAATTAATTTCGTTAGATTAAAATTATATTTAACTTAGGGGGGTGTTAGTGTTAGGGTTAGATTTAGCTTTAGGGGTTAATACATTTATTAGAATAGTGATGAGCTCCAGTCGGCAGATTAGGGGTTAATAATTGAAGTTAGGTGTCGGCGATGTTAGGGAGGGCAGATTAGGGGTTAATACTATTTATTATAGGGTTATTGAGGCGGGAGTGAGGCGGATTAGGGGTTAATAACTTTATTATAGTAGCGGTGTGGTCCGCTCGGCAGATTAGGGGTTAATAAGTGTAGGCAGGTGGAGGCGACGTTGAGGGGGGCAGATTAGGGGTTAATAAATATAATATAGGGGTCGGCGGTGTTAGGGGCAGCAGATTAGGGGTACATAAGTATAACGTAGGTGGCGGTCGGCAGATTAGGGGTTAAAAAAATTTAATCGAGTGGCGGCGATGTGGGGGGGCTCGGTTTAGGGGTACATAGGTAGTTTATGGGTGTTAGTGTACTTTAGAGTACAGTAGTTAAGAGCTTTATGAACCGGCGTTAGCCCAGAAAGCTTTTAACTACTGACTTTTTTCTGCAGCTGGAGTTTTGTCGTTAGAATTCTAACGCTCACTTCAGCCACGACTCTAAGTACCGGAGTTAGAAAGATCCCATTGAAAAGATAGGATACGCAATTGACGTAAGGGGATCTGCGGTATGGAAAAGTTGCGGCTGAAAAGTGAGCGTTAGAGCCTTTTTTGAATGACTCCAAATACCGGCGGTAGCCTAAAACCAGCGTTAGGTTTTCATGGCTACCGCCAAACTCCAAATCTATGCCTTAGATTGCTGAAAAGAGTGAAAGTGTCCTGCAGATCTAATTCTGCCTTTGGACTTTTTTCTTGACAGGGAAGCTCCCTTACCTCTAGTAATTGTAGCAAAAATTGCATCAAGACCTTTTCCATACAAAACTGCTCCCAAAATATGGCAGCCTGTTTTTAGAAACCAGGACTTGAGCCATAATGCTTGTCTTGCAGAACAGCTATAGCAGCATTTTTTAGCATTAATGCTTATCATTTCCACAGCTGTATTACATAAAGCTGTTTGTGGTCTTGATTAAATTCAAGTGGATCTCTTGCAGAGAAGCATCCTCAGAAATTACTTTTAATAGTTGATCACACCTGACCACAGTAGCTGCATCAAAACAAGCTACATTAATAGCTGCCCTAAGCATAAAGCCTGCAAGCCAGAAAGGTCGCCTTTAAAAGTCTTCAAGCTTTTTGTCCATAGGATCCTTAAAGAAAGTGCTATCCTTAAAAAAAATTGTAGACCACTGAGACAGACTTCCAAGCTTGTAATAGGGAACATATTTTTTAATTTGTCAGACGGAATAACAGGAATTTATTCCATTCCTTAGTTATGAAGAGTCAGGAATAGGAAAGGCGACTGCTGTTTGGGAGCTAATTTACAGAAAGATTCTTTGGATGCTTATCAGTAATGACAGTATCATCTACCTATAAGGCAACCAAGACTTCCAGTAATAGGGTATGGATATGTTCCATCCTAAAATTAAAGGACACATGGAGTATTGAGTTTCTTTAAACACGTTCTCACAGGAGGAAACATTGACTTCTATAGTACCCCCCTCTTTGTGGAATATTTAGGGCTATTTTACGAGTGGAGCGCTAAATATCACTTGCAATCGATATTATCGCCCCACTGAGTAATACCAGCGCATGCTAATGTGCGCTGGTTTTACAAGTAAAACGCAATGCACACAATGCACATATATTAAACATAAATATATATGTTTATATTCATAAACATATATACTCACCGGCCACTTTATTAGGTCCACATTGCTAGTACCAGGTTGAACATTTTGGTCCATTTTGACATGATAGCATCACACAGTTGCTGTAGATTTGTCGGCTGCACATACATGATGCAAATCTTCCGTTCCACCACATCCCAAAGGTGCTCTATTGGATTGAGATCTGGTGACTGTGGAGGCCATTGGAGTACAGTTACCTCACTGTCATGTTCAAAAAACCAGTTTGAGATGATTTGAGCTTTGTGACGTTGTGCATTATCCTGCAAGAAGTAGCCATCAGAAGATGGGTACACTGTAGTCATAAAGGGATGGACATGGTAAGCAACAATACTCAGGTAGGCCGTGGCATTTAAAAAATGATCAATTGGTACTAAGGGGCCCAAAGTGTGCCAAGAAAATATCCCCCACACCGTTACACCACCACCAACAGCCTGAACCGTTGATACAAGGCAGGATGGATCCATCCTTTCATGATGTTTACACCAAATTTTGACCCTACCTTCTGAATGTCGCAGCTGAAATCGAGACTCTTCAGACCAGGCAACGTTTTTTCCAATCTCCTATTGTCAAATTTTGGTGAGCCTCTGCGAATTGTAGCCTCAGTTTCCTGTTCTTAGCTGACAACACTGCCACCCGATGTGGTCTTCTGATGCTGTAGCCCATCTGCTTCAAGGTTCGACATGTTTTGTGTTCAGAGATGGTATTCTGCATACGTTGGTTATAACGAGTGGTTATTTGAGTTACTGTTGCCTTTATATCATCTTGAACCAGTCTGCCCATTCTCCTCTGACCTCTGACATCAACAAGGCATTTTTGTCCACACAACTGCCACTCACAGGATATGTTCTCTTTTTTGACCCTTCTCTGTAAACCCTAGAGATGGTTGTGCATGAAAACCGCAGTAGATCAGCAGTTTTTGAAATACTCAAACCAGCCCATCTGGCACCAACACCCATGACACGTTCAAAGTCACTTAAATCCCCTTCCTTCCCCATTCTGATGCTCGGTTTGAACTTCAGCAAGTCATTTCACGACATCTAGATGCCTAAATGCATTGAGTTGCTGCCATGTTATTGGCTGATTAGCAATTTGTGTTACCAAGCAATTGGACAGGTGTACCTAATAAA
This sequence comes from Bombina bombina, assembly GCF_027579735.1. NCBI lineage: Eukaryota > Metazoa > Chordata > Amphibia > Anura > Bombinatoridae > Bombina > Bombina bombina. The sequence continues at coordinate 483,495,663 of NC_069502.1, read as the reverse complement.
GTGGCCGGTTAGTGTATACTTACTGAGAACACACAGTTCCCATAGATCGCAACATAAAGACACTTTTCAGTACCGTTTTTTTTCTAACACCCCACTCCCACCAACTTTAGACCCCAAAAATTGCCTACTGCTGTTGTTTTTTGTTATATTGAATTTGAAGATATAATAGGGGGTTGCTCGCATTGACTGTTCAGTGTGCGGCTGGAGACCGTATGAAGACTACCTCCATGTTGAAGCTTGCAAGAGGAGGACCGTCGCCGCCGCCATCACCTGAATGAAGAAGATGGAGTTCTACCATCATCATCATCGGTGAGTACCTTTAGTGGTTAGTTTTTTTGTTTTTATTTTATAGATTAGGTTGGTTTTTTTAATTTGACAGCAAAAGAGCTTGCCCATCCAAATGCCCTTTTCAGGGCAATGGGTAATTTAGGTTTTTTTAGTTAGGTTTTTTATTTTGGGGGGTTGAAGGTGGGGGGGGTTAGCATTTTTATTTTGTTTGTTTTTTAAAGAGCTGAACGCTTTAGGGCAATGCCCTACAAAAGGCACTTTTAAGGGCTATTGGTAGTTTATTTTTAGAATAGTTTTTTTTAGCAGTGTTTTTTTTGGGGGGGTTTAGAAAAGGATTAAATATTTTTTTTGGTAATTACTTTTTTATTTTCTGTATGTTAGTTTTAGTTTTAGTAATGTTAGTTTTTTTATTTTGTGTAATGTTAGTTTTTAGGATTAGGTTTTTATTTAATTTTACAGGTAAGTTTTTTTTTTTTTTTTAAAGGTAGTTAGGATTTTATTTTCGTAAATTTAAGGGTATTTTAATTTGGCTTAAGTTAGGGGGTGTTAGGTTAGGGGTTTTAGATGTTAGTTTATTACTTTGCAATGTGGGGATGGCGGTTTTATGGGTTAATAGTTTATGTAGTTTGCAATGTGGGGGGATGGTGGTTAAGGTGTTAATAGTTTATTTATTTATTTTGCAATGTTGGGGGATGGAGGTTTAGTGGTTAATGGTTTATTTAGGTACTTTGCGATGTTGGGTAATGGCGGTTTAGTGGTTACTAGTTTATTTATGTAGTTTGCAATGTGGTGGGATGGAGGTTTAGGGGTTAATAGCTTATTTAGTTACTTTGTGATGTGGGGAGATGGCGGTTTAGGGGTTAATAGTTTATTTATATAGTTTGCGATGTGGCAGAGAGAGCACCCACAGCAGAGCTGTCTATATAGCTCCTACCTTAGCTCCACCCCCCAGTCATTCGACTGAAGGCTAGGAAGAAAAAGGAGAAACTATAGGGTGCAGTGGTGACTGAAGTTTTTTAAATAAAAATATACTACCTGTCTTAAATAGACAGGGCGGGCCGTGGACTCGATACATCACAAGAGAAAGAAATTTATCAGGTAAGCATAAATTCTGTTTTCTCTTGTAAGATGTATCGAGTCCACGGATTCATCTATTCTTGTGGGATACCAATACCAAAGCTTTAGGACACAGGTGAAGGGAGGGACAAGACAGGTTTCTTAAACGGCAGGCACCACTGCTTGTAGAACCTTTCTCCCAAAAATAGCCTCCGAAGAAGCAAAAGAATCGAATTTGTAAAATTTGGAAAAAGTATGAAGCGAAGACCAAGTCGCCGCCTTACAAATCTGTTCAACAGAAACCTCATTTTTAAAAGCCCATGTGGAAGCCACTGCTCTAGTAGAATGAGCAGTAATTGTTTCAGGAGGCTGCAGGCCAGCAGTCTCATAAGCCATACGGATGATGCTTTGCAGCCAAAAAGAAAGAGAGGTAGCCGTAGCCTTTTGACCTCTCTGCTTACCAGAATAGACAACAAACAATGAAGATGTTTGACGGAAATCTTTGGTTGCTTGTAAGTAGAACTTTAAAGCATGAACCACATCAAGATTGTGCAACAGACGTTCCTTCTTTGAAGAAGGATTAGGACACAGCAAAGGAACAACAATTTCCTGATTGATATTCCTATTAGAAACAACCTTAGGAAGGAATCCAGGTTTGGTATGTAAAACCACCTTATCTGCATGGAAAATAAGATAAGGTGAGTCACACTGCAAAGCAGATAACTCAGAAACTCTTTGAGCCGAAGAGATAGCTACTAAAAACAAAACTTTCCAAGATAGAAGCTTAATATCTATGGAATGCTTAGGTTCAAACGGAACCCCTTGAAGAACTTTAAGAACCAAGTTTACGCTCCATGGTGGAGCAACAGGTTTAAATACAGGCTTGATCCTGACCAAGGCCTGACTAAACACTTGAACGTCTGGGACATCTGCCAGACGTTTGTGTAAAATAATAGACAAAGCAGATATTTGTCCCTTTAAGGAACTAGCTGATAATCCCTTCTCCAATCCTTCTTGGAGAAAAGACAAAATTCTAGGAATCCTAATCTTACTCCATGAGTAACCCTTGGATTCACACCAACAAAGATATTTGCGCCAAATCTTATGATAGATTTTCCTGGTGACAGGCTTTCTAGCCTGAATCAGGGTATCAATGACCGACTCCGAGAAACCACGCTTTGATAGAATAAGGCGTTCAATCTCCAAGCAGTCAGACGCAGAGAAATTAGATTTGGATGCTTGAACGGACCTTGGATTAGAAGGTCCTGCCTCATTGGCAGAGTCCACGGTGGAACAGATGACATGTCCACCAGGTCTGCATACCAAGTCCTGCGTGGCCATGCAGGCGCTATCAGAATCACAGAAGCTCTCTCCTGCTTGATTCTGGCAACCAGACGTGGGAGGAGAGGAAACGGTGGAAATACATAAGCCAGATTGAAGAACCAGGGCACTGCTAGAGCATCTATCAGTACCGCCTGGGGATCCCGGGACCTGGACCCGTAACGCGGAAGTTTGGCGTTCTGTCGGGACACCATCAGATCCAATTCTGGTGTGCCCCATAGCTGAGTCAGCTGGGCAAATACCTCCGGATGGAGCTCCCACTCCCCCGGATGAAAAGTCTGACGACTTAGGAAATCTGCCTCCCAGTTCTCTACCCCTGGGATATGGATTCCTGAGAGATGGCAAGAGTGATCCTCCACCCATCGGATGATTTTGGTTACCTCCATCATTGCTAGAGAACTCTGTGTTCCTCCTTGATGATTGATATAGGCTACAGTCGTGATGTTGTCCGACTGAAATCTGATGAATTTGGCCGCAGCTAGCTGAGGCCATGCCTGAAGCGCATTGAATATCGCTCTCAGTACTAGAATGTTTATCGGGAGGAGAGATTCCTCCCAAGACCATAAGCCCTGTGCTTTCAGGGATTTCCAGACTGCACCCCAGCCTAGCAGGCTGGCATCTGTTGTTACTATGAGCCACTCTGGCCTGCGGAAACATATTCCCTGAGACAGGTGGTCCTGAGACAACCACCAGAGAAGAGAATCTCTGGTCTCTTGGTCCAGATGCAGTTGAGGAGATAAATCTGCATAATCCCCATTCCACTGTTTGAGCATGCATAGTTGCAGTGGTCTGAGGTGTAGGCAGGCATAAGGAACTATGTCCATTGCCGCTACCATAAGTCCGATTACCTCCATACACTGAGCCACTGATGGCCGAGGAATGAAATGAAGAGCTCGGCAAGTGATTAAAAGTTTTGATTTTCTGACCTCCGTCAGAAATATTTTCATTTCTACCGAGTCTAGGTAGGAAGGAAACTCTTGTGAGAGGGACGAGAGAACTCTTTTTTATTTTCACCTTCCACCCGTGAGATCTCAGAAAAGCCAACACGATGTCCGTGTGAGACTTGGCTAGCTGGAAAGTCGACGCCTGAATTAAGATGTCGTCTAGATAAGGCGCCACTGCTATACCCCGCGGTCTTAGAACCGCCAAAAGGGACCCTAGCATCTTTGTGAAAACTCTGGGAGCCATGGACAACCCGAAGGGAAGGGCAACAAACTGGTAATACCTGTCCAGAAAGGTGAATCTGAGGAATTGATGATAATCTCTGTGAATAGGGATGTGTAGATACGCATCCTTTAAGTCCACGGTAGTCATATATTGACCCTCCTGGATCAGAGGAAGAATAGTCCGAATAGTCTCCATCTTGAAAGATGGTACTCTGAGGAATTTGTTTCGAATTTTGAGATCCAAGATTGGTCTGAAAGTTCCCTCTTTTTTGGGAACCACAAACAGGTTGGAGTAAAAACATAGCCCTTGTTCCGCTCTTGGAACTGGGCGAATCACTCCCATGGTATGTAGGTCTTCTACACAGCGTAAGAACGCCTCTCTCTTTGTCTGGTTTGCAGACAATTGAGAAATGTGAAATCTCCCCCTTGGGGGGGAGTCTTTGAAGTCCAGAAGCTATCCTTGGGACACAATTTCCAAAGCCCAGGAATCGTGAACATCTCTTGCCCAAGCCTGAGCAAAGAGAGAGTCTGCCCCCTACTAGATCCGGTCCAGGATCGGGGGCTACCCCATCATGCTGTCTTAGAGGCAGCAGCAGGCTTCTTGGCCTGTTTACCTTTGTTCCAAGCCTGGTTAGGTCTCCAGACTGACTTGGATTGGACAGAATTCCCCTCTAGTGCTGCAGGGGAAGCTGAAGCGGGACCACCCTTGAAATTCCAAAAGGAACGAAAATTATTTTGTTTGGTCCTCATCTTATTTGTTTTATCCTGAGGGAGGGCATGGCCTTTCCCTCCAGTGATGTCTGAAATAATTTCTTTCAGTGCGGGCTCGAATAGGGTCTTTCCTTTGAAAGGGATGTTCAACAATTTAGATTTTGATGACACATCAGCAGACCAGGACTTAAGCCATAACGCCCTGCGTGCTAAAATGGCAAAACCTGAATTCTTTGCCGCTAATTTAGCCATTTGGAAAGCGGCATCTGTAATGAAAGAATTAGCCAACTTAAGGGCCTTAACTCTATCCATAATATTCTCTAATGGAGTCTCCCCCTGGAGAGCCTCTTCTAGAGCCTCAAACCAGAAAGCAGCTGCAGTAGTTACAGGAACAATGCATGCAATAGGTTAGAGAAGAAACCTTGATGAACAACAATTTTCTTTAGGAGACCCTCTAATTTTTTATCCATAGGATCTTTGAAAGCACAACTGTCTTTGATAGGTATACTTGTACGCTTAGCAATAGTAGAAATAGCTCCCTCCACCTTAAGAACAGTCTGCCACGAGTCCTGTATGGTGTCAGATATGGGAAACATTTTCTTAAAAACAGGAGAGGGAGTGAACGGAATACCTGGTCTATCCCACTCCTTACTAACAATAGTCACAATCCTCTTAGGGACTGGAAAAACATCAGTGTAAACAGGAACCTCTAAGTATCTGTCCATTTTACACAATTTCTCTGGGACCACTATAGGGTCACAATCGTCTAGAGTAGCTAATACCTCCTTGAGCAATAAGCGGAGGTGTTCAAGCTTAAATTTAAAGGCTGTCATATCAGAATCTGTCTGAGGGAGCGTCTTTCCTGAATCAGAAATCTCTCCCTCAGATAACAAATCCCTTACCCCTACTTCAGAACATTGTGAGGGTATATCGGATACGGCTACTAAAGCGTCAGGCGGCTCAGCATTTGTCCTTAACCCAGAGCTGACACGCTTTCCTTGTAAACCAGGCAGTTTAGAGAAAACCTCTGTGAGGGTTTTATTCATAACTGTGGCCATGTCTTAAAAAGTAAATGAATTAGACGCACTAGAGGTACTTGGCGTCACTTGTTTTGGGCGTTACTGGTTGTGACACTTGGGGAGAGCTAGATGCTAAACCCTCATTTTCTTCTAACTGAGAATCATCTATTGCAATATTTTTAAGTGCTAAAATATTCTCCTTATAATTTATAGACATATCAGTGCAAGTGGGACACATTCTAAGAGGGGGTTCCACAATGGCTTCTAAACACATAGAACAAGGATTCTCCTTGGTGTCAGACATGTTAAACAGGCTAGTAATGTAACAAGCAAGCTTGGAAAACACTTTAATCAAAGTAAATAACACTTTAAACAAAAATGGTACTGTGCCTTTAAGAAAAAAAAAGCTGCACAAACTCTGCAAAACAGTGTAAAAAAGCAGTAAACACAACTAAATTTTTACAGTAGCATCATAAAGCCTTAGTAACTTTGCACAACTATGCAAATAAACAATTAACCCCTTAATGTAAAAACCGTATTGAAAGAACTTCAAAACCGGTAAAGTAACGTTCAGCACCTTGCCACAGCTCTGCTGTGGCACCTACCTGCCCTTTAGGAACGATTTGTGGGGAAAAATACCTCTTTACAGCCCTCAAATACAGCTGGAATCTCTGGAGAAGTAGCTGGATGCTTCTGAGGTAAATAAACTGTGCAACTGAAAATAGGCCCCACCCACCTCACTCGATGTTATGGGGCCTAAAAAACACCACAGAGTGTTTCTTAAACTAGCCATGTGGGTTAATAACCCTTAAACAAGCCACAAAGACCCCTTAAAGTCCCTCAAAAAACGTTTTATTTGTAATTAAACCAAAATGTTTTTTCCAATTAGTGTCACCAGTAACTAATGAGCCCTTTATGCAAGCTTGGATTCCTCTTTTACTGAATACAGCTTACCTTTCCCTCATGGGGATATTGCCAGCCTTTTCTACAAATAACACATTCTGTCTGCTGTCTGCTGTGGCACCTACCTGCCCTTTAGGAACGATTTGTGGGGAAAAATACCTCTTTACAGCCCTCAAATACAGCTGGAATCTCTGGAGAAGTAGCTGGATGCTTCTGAGGTAAATAAACTTTGCAACTGAAAATAGGCCCCACCCACCTCACTCAATGTTATGGGGCCTAAAAAACACCACAGAGTGTTTCTTAAACTAGCCATGTGGGTTAATAACCCTTAAACAAGCCACAAAGACCCCTTAAAGTCCCTCAAAAAACGTTTTATTTGTAATTAAACCAAAATGTTTTTTTCCAATTAGTGTCACCAGTAACTAATGAGCCCTTTATGCAAGCTTGGATTCCTCTTTTACTGAATACAGCTTACCTTTCCCTCATGGGGATATTGCCAGCCTTTTCTACAAATAACACAGTCTGTCTAGAAAAAAATAGACTGAACATACCTTAATGCAGTTTAGCCTGCAAACTGTTCCCCCAACTGAAGTTTTCCTGTACTCTTCAGCCCTTGTGAGAACAGCAGTGGATCTTAGTTACAAAGTGCTAAAATCATCATCCTCCCTGCAGAAATCTTCATCCCTTTTCTGCCAAAGAGTAAATAATACACACCGGTACCATTTAAAATAACAAACTTTTGCTTGAGAAAATAAAAACTAACATTTTTGTCACCACACTCCTCTTTGCCCTTCCTAGCAGTTAAGCAGGCAGAGAGAATGACTGGGGGGTGGAGCTAAGGGAGGAGCTATATAGACAGCTCTGCTGTGGGTGCTCTCTCTGCCACTTCCTGTAGGGAAGGAGAATATCCCACAAGTATGGATGAATCCGTGGACTCGATACATCTTACAAGAGAAATAAGGTTTTTTGCAACCTTTAATACGAGCGTAACCCGACAAGCACAAAAAGCTTAACACTAGCTGTGTTTTTGCGATCCCAAAAAAAGATTTACTGCATCACTTGTAATCTAGCCCATAGTAAACATAGTTTAGAAGGGGTTAAATTGTCAATGGATCACCCTTCCAAAGGGTCAGCATATTATCCAGAGACCTAAGCTACACTAGTTTGATCCATAATTAATTATAGAGGAAACAGTAAGGATAGATGCTGAATATCTGAGACAGAAAGGAGCACAGAAACGGTATAAAGGCACACAAATAGTTAATCCCAGATGGATTAAACAGATATAGCAATGGCACAATGTACAACTTTCAACTAGCAGAGTTAGGGCTCGAGCGATAAATAAATATATATGGCTAGATTACAAGTGGGGCGCATATTGTTGCGCGAGAGCGATATCGGGTTTTTGCGCAACAGAAGTAGTAATTTTATTACAAGTTGTAATTAAACATGATCGTGGGACCGCAATTGCATTTTACGCTTGTTGGGTTAGCACAAATGAAAACCTTGCATAAAGGGTAGTGCATTAAAAATGTTGCACTAAACACAACATAAATATATTAAAATTCACTGTTACACTCATATAAATACTATCTGATAAAAAATGAGTCATATAAATATTTTTAAAAAAGGGTTAAAAGGTATGTGTGTGTATATGTATAACAAATTTTTTAGTCATAGGCCACGATTAGATTTGTTGTTTTCGCAAAGTTTTAATGACCATCCATATTTATTTTTTGATCTCTTTATTAAGATACATACAAAAAATACAGGAAATATGTACACAAAATATAAAAAAAAAATTCAGAGCCGTAAGATCAGCCACGTCGTCAAGAAGGCCGCAGAATTACCTCTGGATCCGAGAGGTGAAAGTACAGCTCCCACACCCAATTCCACTGTCCTCTGTTAGCAAGGCAAGCGGTGAATGGAGACGCCCAATCCGGGTGGCTGGAACAACGTGGGGACTCCACTATAGACAATGGCTCTCTGAGCTGAGGCCTGCCATGCTCCTGAATCCATCCTCAATCCAGAACTTGATAAAAGCCTGCACGTAGCTGTGGTTCTCTGCCTCCTCTGATCGCAGCATCTGAAGTGGTGGGTTCTTATAACTTCTACCTCTCACCCTGTATATACCTCTGTATACCCTTGAGGGTCTAGCTAGCCAGGGCTTTGATCTCTACCTCTGCCCTAATTGGCTAACACGCTTTCAAGAGGTTATTTAAAGTCCCTCTGCTGTAGCTGAGGAGCCCTTCCTTAAGACAGGAGAGACTATACTGTTGAGCTGGCCCCCCTTACCCCTTCCTATATATTGCTTCCCAGTGAGCTGTGCCAACTGTCCCTTTCCTTATGTCGCCCTAAATGGGTATTTCCCTTAAGGGGGGGGGATCAAGCAACCGCAATCTTATCTCTCATGGGCCTTCTGTGATTCATACTTTGCAGCATACATTATCCACCATGAGAACCTAACTCTTCTCCTCAAATCCTAGAGGTGCATGCCCAGGTATATGTGGGACTTTATACTTAGCATTCAGTAACAAAATACAATGCTACACACCAGAGGCCTCTATCTAATATTCTGGACCTAACTTTTTCTATACACACCTTCCCTAATGGCGCACAGCTAAAGAAAAAAAATAAAGCTATAAAAACACCCAGAAAAAGACTGTCATGGATCACTTCCATCTTACCCTTTCAACCCAGCCAGACGTCTCAGACGATTGTATGTCGGACTCAAACATCTCCTCAAAGGCTGCCCCTGGGAATAACAATACCCTATCCTCCAAAGCTCCATCTACGCTAATAGACTCCATCAAATCCCTATTGGTGGGACATCATGAGTCCTTATCAAAACAAAATTGACAAATCGTGTGCAGAACTGAAGAGAGATATAGCTTCCATTGGAGAGAGAACGGATGCCCTGGAGCAAAAGCAGGAGGACTTAATCATAGACCAAACCAACCTCTTAGCCTATTCTGAGAACTTAGCTGCCCAAATCTCTTCACTAGAGGCAAAAATGTCTGTCCTTGAGGATAGGTCTAGAACGAACAATGTCAGAATCAGAAGCATATCTGTGACGGTCTCTCCTCAGGACCTTGATCCCTATATAAAAAAACGATTTAGAGAATTAGTGACAGAGGCACGGACACTGACGTCCTAATGGACCAAGCCCAGAGCTCGCTCAATACCCAACGACAAGCCCAGAGACGTAGTAGCGAGACTCCACTACTTCTCCTTTAAAAACAAATTAATTAACATAAATATGATGACTAAATCCCTGCCTGAGAAATGTAAAAATGTTCAGATCTTTCCCGACCTCTCAGCGCATACTCTGTTCTTGATCAGAACCTTTGCCGATTACACCAGAATTCTGAGAGCACAAGAAATCAGATACAGATGGGGATTTCCTGTGAAACTACTAATCACCAAAGTCAACTCTTTACTGTTTTGACTCTGCAACAAGCCAAATCACTTCTGCAACAATGGAAATTGCTTCCAGATGACCCCGACAGCCACACAAAGTCATCACCCTGGACACCTGCTGTACGTGCCAATGCTACAGAATGGCAGCCTTTACCTCACTGAACACCTCAGTCTAAATAGAGGCCTACTGGAACCCAACCAAAACCACCTTAAGAGACCTTTCTATACGTGAACGTCTCACTATTGATGCTTCTTACTCCTAGGGAAGCATCCACTACGAACTTTCATATGTATCCTTTGAAATATAATAGCTCCTGGGGGATTTCTAGACTCTCTAGCTGCTTATCCTACCTATACAGTTATATTTAGCCTTAACTGTTTGCACTGGAGACGTGCTTACTCGATGCCACACTTTTTATACCTAGTTTTTATAACTTATACTGTCTCTTAGATGGTTATCTTAGCTTCTATTACTCTCCTGTTGTTTGTAACTAACTCATAAAAACACAAGGTCCTGTGTATGCCCTCCTAGTTCTTAGACCTAATGGACTATAAGATATTCCGGTCGCTGACTCTTTCCACCCACCCTAATTTAAGTATATGTTTACTTAGTTTTGTCCTATTTTGGGAACCCAAAAATGGGACTCCCACTATAGCCCTGAGCAGTGCAATCTTGCGCTGACTGTTACATTGTTGTTTGTGTTTTTTATGTTTACAGAAGTGTGTGTAATTTTCTCATGTCCTCAACAGCCGCACAAAGTCATCACCCTGGTCACCTGCTCTACGTGCCAATACTCTAGAATGGCAGCCTTTACCTCACTGAACACTTCAGTCTAAAAAAAGGCCTACTGGAACCCAACCAAAACAACCTTAAGAGACCCTTCTATACTTGAACATCTCACTATTGATGTTTCTTACTCCTAGGGAAGCATCCACTACAAACTTTCATATGTATCCTTTGAAATATAATAACTCCTGGGGGATCTCTAGACTCCCTAGCTGCTTATCCTACCTATACAGTGTTATATTTAGCCTTAACTGTTTGCACTTTTCTTTTCATTGTTGCATGACCTATGGAGTGCCCGCCTGGATAGCTCTGGAGACGTGCTTACTCGATGCCACACTTGTTATACAGTTGCAAGAAAAAGTATGTGAACCCTTTGGAATGATATGGATTTCTGCACAAATTGGTCATAAAATGTGATCTGATCATCATCTAAGTCACAACAATAGATAATCACAGTCTGCTTAAACTAATAACACACAAAGAATGAAATGTTGCCATGTTTTTATTGAACACACCATGTAAACATTCACAGTGGTGGAAAAAGTATGTGAACCCTTGGATTTAAAAACTGGTTGAGCCTCCTTTTGCAGCAATAACTTCAACCAAATGTTTCCTGTAGTTTCAGATCAGACGTGCACAACGGTCAGGGGTAATTTTTGACCATTCCTCTTTACAGAACTGTTTCAGTTCAGCAATATTCCTGGGATGTCTGGTGTGAATCGCTTTCTTGAGGTCATGCCACAGCATCTCAATTGGGTTGAGGTCAGGACTCTGACTGGGCCACTTCAGAAGGTGTATTTTCTTCTGTTTAAGCCATTCTGTTGATTTACTTCTATGCTTTGGGTCATTGTCCTGTTGCAACACCCATCTTCTGTTGAGCTTCAGCTGGTAGACAGATGGCCTTAAGTTCTCCTGCAAAATGTCTTGATAAACTTGGGAATTCATTTTTCCTTCGACGATAGCAATCCGGGGGGTTTGGGTTAGATTAGGGGTATGTGGGTGGTGGGTTGTAATGTTGGGGGGGGTATTGTATGTTTTTTTTTACAGGCAAAATAGCTGAACTTCTTGGGGCATGCCCCGCAAAGGGCCCTGTTCAGGGCTGGTAAGGTAAAAGAGCTTTGAACTTTAGTAATTTAGAATAGGGTAGGGCATTTTTTTTATTTTGGGGGGCTTTGTTATTTTATTAGGGGGCTTAGAGTAGGTGTAAATTAGTTTAAAATTGTTGTAATATATTTCTAATGTTTGTAAATATTTTTTTATTTTTTGTAACTTAGTTCTTTTTTATTTTTTGTACTTTAGTTAGTTTATTTCATTGTAGTTATTTGTAGGTATTGTATTTAATTAATGTATTGATATTGTAGTGTTAGGTTTAATTGTAGGTAATTGTAGGTATTTTATTTAATTAATTTAATGATAGTATAGTGTTAGGTTTAATTGTAACTTAGGTTAGGATTTATTTTACAGGTCATTTTGTTATTATTTTAACTAGGTAACTATTAAATAGTTATTAACTATTTAATAGCTATTGTACCTGGTTAAAATAAATACAAAGTTACCTGTAAAATAAATATAAATCCTAAAATAGCTATAATATAATTATAATTTATATTGTAGCTATATTAGGATTTATTTTACAGGTAAGTATTTAGCTTTAAATAGGAAAAAGTTATTTAATAAGAGTTAATTAATTTCGTTAGATTTAAATTATATTTAAGTTAGGGGGGTGTTAGTGTTAGGGTTAGACTTAGCTTTAGGGGTTAATACATTTATTAGAATAGCGGTGAGCTCCAGTCGGCAGATTAGGGGTTAATGTTGAAGTTAGGTGTCGGCGATGTTAGGGAGGGCAGATTAGGGGTTAATACTATTTATTATAGGGTTAGTGAGGCGGATTAGGGGTTAATAACTTTATTATAATAGCGGTGCGGTCCGGTCGGGGTCCGGGGTACATGTTAGAGTGTTAGGTGCAGACGTAGGAAGTGTTTCCCCATAGCAAACAATGGGGCTGCGTTAGGAGCTGAACGCGGCTTTTTTGCAGGTGTTTTTTTTTTCAGCTCAAACAGCCCCATTGTTTCCTATGGGGGAATCGTGCACGAGCACGTTTTTGAGGCTGGCCGCGTCCGTAAGCAACTCTGGTATCGAGAGTTGCAGTTGCGTTAAATTAGCTCTACGCTCCTTTTTTGGAGCCTAACGCAGCCATTCTGTAGACTCTCAATACCAGAGTTATTTTAAAGGTGCGGACAGAAAAAAGCCAGCGTTAGCTACGCGGGTCGTTACCGACAAAACTCTAAATCTAGCCGACACTGTCTCTTAGATGGTTATTTTACGGCTAGATTTAGAGTTCTGCGGCCAAAGGGGTGCATTAGCTATGCATGCTTTTTTCCCCCCGCACCTTTTAAATACCGCTGGTATTTAGAGTTCACAGAATGGCTGCGTTAGGCTCCAAAAAAGGGAGCGTAGAGCATATTTACCGCCACTGCAACTCTCGATACCAGCGGTGCTTACGGACGCGGCCAGCTTCAAAAACGTGCTCGTGCACGATTCCCCCATAGAAAACAATGGGGCCATTTGAGCTGAAAAAAACCTAACACCTGCAAAAAAGCAGCGTTCAGCTCCTAACGCAGCCCCATTGTTTCCTATGGGGAAACACTTCCTACGTCTGTACCTAACACTCTAACATGTACCCCGAGTCTAAACATCCATAACCTTACACTTATTAACCTCTAATCTGCCGCCCCTGCTATCGCTGACCCCTGCATATTATTATTAACCCCTAATCTGCCGCTCCGTACACCGCCGCTACCTACATTATACCTATGTACCCCTAATCTGCTGCCCCTAACACCGCCGACCCCTATATTATATTTATTAACCTCTAATCTGCCCCCCACAACGTCGCCTCCACCTACCTACACTTATTAACCCCTAATCTGCCGACCGAACCGCACCGCTACTATAATAAATTTATTAACCCCTAATCCGCCTCACTCCCGCCTCAATAACCCTATAATAAATGTATTAACCCCTAATCTGCCCTCCCTAACATCGCCGACACCTAACTTCAAACATTAACCCCTAATCTGCCGACCGGAGCTCACCGCTATTCTAATAAATTTTTTAACCCCTAAAGCTAAGTCTAACCCTAACACTAACACCCCCCTAAGTTAAATATAATTTTTATCTAACTAAATAAAGTAACTATTATTATATAAATTAATCCTATTTAAAGCTAAATACTTACCTGTAAAATAAATCCTAATATAGCTACAATAAAAATTATAATTATATTGTAGCTATTTTAGGATTAATATTTATTTTACAGGCAACTTTGTAATTATTTTAACCAGGTACAATAGCTAAAATAGTTAAAATAATTAAAAAATTACCTGTAAAATAAATCCTAACCTAAGTTACAATTAAACCTAACACGACACTATCAATAAATTAATTAAATACAATACCTACAAATAACTACAATTAAACCTAACACTACACTATCAATAAATTAATAAAATAAAATACCTACAAATAACTACAATTAAACCTAACACTACACGATCAATAAATTAATTAATTAAATACAATACCTACAAATAACTACATTTAAATAAACTAACTAAAGTACAAAAAATAAAAAAGAACTAAGTTACAAAAAATAAAAAAATATTTACAAACATTAGAAAAATATTACAATTTTAAACTAATTACACCTACTCTACGCCCCCTAATAAAATAACAAAGACCCCCAAAATAAAAAAATGCCCTACCCTATTCTAAATTAAAAAAGTTCAAAGCTCTTTTACCTTACCAGCCCTGAAAAGGGCCATTTGCGGAGCATGCCCCAAAGAATTCAGCTCTTTTGCCTGTAAAAAAAACATACAATACCCCCCCAACATTACAACCCACCACCCACATACCCCTGATCTAACCCAAACCCCCCTTAAATAAACCTAACACTAAGCCCATGAAGATCTTCCTACCTTATCTTCACCATGCCAGGTTCACCGATCGCTCCAGGCTCCGAAGTCTTCATCCAAGCCCAAGCGGGGGCTGGCAATCCATAATCCGGCTGAAATCTTCTATCAAGCGGCGGCTGAAGAGGTCCAGAAGAGCCTCCAAAGTCTTCATCCTATCCGGGAAGAAGAGGAGATCCGGACCGGCAACCATCTTGATCCAAGCGGCATCTTCTATCTTCATCCGATGAGGAACGGCTCCATCTTGAAGACCTCCAGCGCGGATCAATCTTCTTCTTCCGATGTCCAACTGAAGAATGAAGGTTCCTTTAAGGGACGTCATCCAAGATGGCGTCCCTCGAATTCCGATTGGCTGATAGGATTCTATCAGCCAATCGGAATTAAGGTAGGAAAATTCTGATTGGCTGATGGAATCAGCCAATCAGAATCAAGTTCAATCCGATTGGCTGATCCAATCAGCCAATCAGATTGAGCTCGCATTCTATTGGCTGATCGGAACAGCCAATAGAATGCAAGCTCAATCTGATTGGCTGTCCTATCAGCCAATCGGAATTCGAGGGACGCCATCTTAGATGATGTCCCTTAAAGGAACCTTCATTCTTCAGTTGGACGTCGGAAGAAGAAGATTGATCCATGCTGGAGGTCTTCAAGATGGAGCTGTTCCTCATCGGATGAAGATAGAAGATGCCTATTGGATCAAGATGGTTGCCGGTCCGGATCTCCTCTTCTTCCCGGATAGGATGAAGACTTTGGGGCCTCTTTTGGACCTCTTCAGCCGCCGCTTGATAGAAGATTTCAGCCGGATTATGGATCGCCAGCCCCCGCATGGTGAAGATAAGGTAGGAAGATCTTCATGGGCTTAGTGTTAGGTTTATTTAAGGGGGGTTTGGGTTAGATTAGGGGTATGTGGGTGGTGGGTTGTAATGTTGGGGGGGTATTGTATGTTTTTTTTTACAGGCAAAAGAGCTGAATTATTTGGGGCATGCCCCGCAAATGGCCCTTTTCAGGGCTCGTAAGGTAAAAGAGCTTTGAACTTTTTTAATTTAGAATATGGTAGGGCATTTTTTTATTTTGGGGGTCTTTGTTATTTTATTAGGGGGCTTAGAGTAGGCGTAATTAGTTTAAAATTGTTGTATCGAGAGTTGCAGTGGCGGTAAATATGCTCTACGCTCCCTTTTTTGGAGCCTAACGCAGCCATTCTGTGAACTCTAAATACCAGCGGTATTTAAAAGGTGCGGGGGGAAAAAAGCACTCATAGCTAATGCACCCCTTTGGCCGCAGAACTCTAAATCTAGCCGTAAAATAACCGTCTAAGAGACAGTGTCGGCTAGATTTAGAGTTTTGTCGGTAACGGCCCGCGTAGCTAACGCTGGCTTTTTTCTGGCCGCTCCTTTAAAATAACTCTGGTATTGAGAGTCCATATAATGTCAGCGTGAGCCCCCCAAAATAAAAAATGCCCTACCCTATTCTAAATTACTAAAGTTCAAAGCCCTTTTACCTTACCAGCCCTGAACAGGGCCCTTTGCGGGGCATGCCCCAAAGAATTCAGCTCTTTTGCCTGTAAAAAAAACATACAATACCCCCCCCAACATTACAACCCACCACCCACATACCCCTAATCTAACCCAAACCCCCCTTAAATAAACCTAACACTAAGCCCCTGAAGATCATCCTACCTTGTCTTCACCATACCAGGTTCACCGATCGGTCCTGGCTCCAAAATCTTCATCCAACCCAAGCGGGGGCTGGCGATCCATCATCCGGTGGCTGAAGAGGTCCAGAAGAGGCTCCAAAGTCTTCATCCTATCCGGGAAGAAGAGTAGATCCGGACCGGCAACCATCATCTTCCAAGCGGCATTTTCTATCTTCATCCGATGAGGACCGGCTCCATCCTGAAGACCTCCACCGCGGACCCATCTTCATCCGGCGACGTCCAACTGAAGAATGACGGTTCCTTTAAGGGACGTCATCCAAAATGGCGTCCCTCGAATTCCGATTGGCTGATAGGATAAAAATTAAAAATTAAAGAAATCTTAAAACCAAAGCGATTTTTAAATGTTTTTTAAAAAAGTTTTAAAAGGTTTCTTTGGGGTTAAAAAACTTTTTTTTAAAATTAAGGTTTCAAAAAGCTTTTACAATATATATTTTTTAGATATTTATATATTTGTACTTATAAGCCACCCCCAAACCTATTGGCAGACTCCTGAAACTATATAGGACATTGAGATCCTCATGATAGAAATATTATTGACAGTAATAGGTTCTAAACACACTACTATGCAATAGAATACCGACTCCTGTTTTGAGTAATTTCTACCTCTGTTCACGTAATGTTAGGTAATAATCAAATATATAACTCCAACATAACGGTTTTATATAACTTTTTTATATATATTTTTATAAATTAATTTTTTACCCACAACATATGGATATCCATATGCCCTTATTTGTATCTTACAATTTTTTACATATTGTATTTGTAATTTTTTATATATTGTATTTGTATTTTTATTCTATAACAGATATTTGTATTTTTATTCTATACCAGACATTCTGAGCTTTAAATACCAATACCAATTTTTATTCATATGTCATATATTTTTCATCTTTTTATATAATTAAACTTATTCACATAGAGATTGTTTTTCATGTAGTAACACAACTACAAGGAACAATACCATTACATATATTTACACTCATATAGGCAACTTTGCATTTTGCCAAGTCAATAAATTATAACCCCAATATGCCAAAATGAGTTGGCACTCCCACCGGCTAATACATATTTTTTCTCCTTTCGGATGTCACGCGCATTAAGCGTGTCACTTCCGGTCTACAAATAAACGTCACTTCCGGTGGGCCCTAACATCCGGTATAAACATCCGGTGAGCGGACACTAAGGAGAATGTACATTTTTCACCTAAAACTCAATGTACTCATTCTTGACATAATAGAAATGGGGGACAATATAATTATTAATTTCTGGAAATGTATTTTAAATGAGAATTTAAACCACAAATTTTACCGCGAATTTTTGGCGCGAATTTTAGGCGCAATTTCCACAAACCATCCCATTGGCTATCAAAACACACTTAAGGTGTAGAAGCCAGACAGCTGCTACCAGTCTTGAGAAAGGTCCCTGAGGACCGAAACGCGTTGGCTATACACTGGTATTGCAGCTCAGAATATATCTGGTAAGTAGAATACTGTTGTTTCCATTCTAAAGTGATTTTATTGCACTATGTCTATTTTCTGTACACTTTTTTAGGTACAGGAGGATATCCCATTACATTTGATAACCTTCTAAGAAGAGGAACATCAACCCAGCACTTTATACACTCACATTTTGGAATACTTGGAATTATATACACATTTTTTTGGAGCTATTTGGACTTTATTTATTTCACCAGGATTTTGAATCCTTTTTTATGACACATTTTTTATGACACATTTTTTACCACACCCTTTTATATAAACACATTTTTATACACATTTTTTAGGTGTACACCTCACGATATTCATTCACTATCACATATAATATATACCTTCCATATGGGTTGCTGATCACAACTCATATTATTTTTTATATATTTTTATTCAGTTTTTCATCTTTTCACAAATTATTTTTAATATTTTATATTTTTTAACATTTTTTCACCTTTTTGATTTTTACACCAACTTTGGACACATTATCATTTATTTTTATTTATTTTTTTGGACACTATTGTTTGGATATTAACTTTGAACATTTGCTTTGGACATTTTGGTATGGGACTTAACTACTTGTATGTTACATAGGACATAACTTCTTGGACATTGTATGGGACAATCCATTAGATTGTTGAACCTATTTTTAACTGTATTTTCAACTGTTAGTTTATGTTAATAAAATGTCTGTTTAATACATTTTAATATTGCATCCTATATATATATTTTTTAATTTTTTAATCTTTTACCTTTTAAGTACTTTTTTTTTTTTCACATGGTTTTATATATATTCTTTGTGTAATACAATATTATATATTAACCTTTATGTATACACATTCCTAGTCGTGGACACCATCTTTAGCAACTCAACCCTCATCTGAGGGTAGTGTAGCGCTGTATCTTGGCATTTCTTTTTACTCTTAACTTTGGAGTCTGGTTGGGAGACTCCGCCTATATCAGATATAGCTTGTATGGTATTATTGTGGCGCTGATAGATATACAATCATTTGAACTACAAATCCCTCTTTTCCCTACCCCTTTCTAACAGCAGCCTAATAACAGTCCACCAGACTTACCTATTACCATTGGTCATAATATATTCACATCTATACATAAACTTATAAAATGGAAGATATTCCATCCACTACAAATAACATTACCACATCCACCATCAGTAGCCTTAGGACAGATATAAATTTTGATATAGTCCAGGCCTTAAATAAGGATGCAAACCATAAAGATGGAGAAGTGGTAGATATAGATGCGACCTTTAAGAACCTAGAGAAACTCTTAGTATCTGAAACTAAATATACTGCTGAGATCTCTTTTTTAAAGAAATGTTTGGAACTGAATATCATTCCAAAGGGTTTAATGATACAGAAGAACTGTTCATTTAATATTGAGAGTCAGGAGTTTGCCAACAGATGGGAGACAGCCATCAAAGAAATCTCACAAAAATTGATGCAGATAATTATAGACTATCGAGGATATCTTTTGATAGCCCTAGATAAAAATATAAAGGAGGAAGAAAATAAGATGGAGCATATCAGAGACCTGAGTGTATTTAAAACAAAGCAGGAACAATTATGTTCTAAGATCAAAAAGATTAAAGACGATATCATCTCTAAAAAGACTAAAAAAATCCATAGAGACTTAAACCTAGCCACTCAAAATAAGTCCGATACGACTTTAGGGACTGAACCACATATAGAGACTAATCCAACACACACAGAAGAAGAATGGACCGAAGTCGCCCCAAGGGAAAATAGGAATAGAGAAAGGAACAGAAACCCACACAACCAATGGGGACAAAATGACAATAGTAATCATCAACCTATTCCATATAATCAGAATAATAACACATTCTATGAAAGAAACCATCAAAACCCCAGAGACCAACACCACAGAGGTCTCTACCACTCTAGGAGCTACAATAATAGAAATTACAATCATAGGAACTACAGAGATTATCCTAGACCTAGAGAAATGGAAGATTGGGGTCAGATACAACAACCACATTTTAGACCACCCCAGTTTAGAAGTTACCAACATTATCATAGGACCCCATATCAGGGATATGATAATCGCTTCAGACAAGGAGACTACAGGGGGACATACCAACATGTACAAACAAGAGGTGGGGAGTTTAGGGGTAGATCACCCACCAATTTTCACAACCCAATACATACTAGATTCCCATCCTATGAGAGAGGAGACACCTACCAGAATAGAGACAACTATGGTTACAAACACAAACAATTGTACCCAAAAGTACACTTTGGAGACAATCAGAGTTATCACCATAGAGAATCTCACAACAATAGATCTAGAAATACTTGGGTTGACACTCCCACACCAAACACTAATAGATTTGAGAATCTGAGAAATATGGATATGTTAAACAGCCCTGCTCCTCCAGCCCTGAGGAATTCGAACACTCAATCATCAGGCACTACCATAAATCATGATAATCAACAACATTTTTTAGGGGAAGGCCCTCCAGCACTCTTAGACAGAAACAAACAGTCAAAGTGAAAAAACAGAACACAAGATGTAGAAGAGTTCACAACTCCAAGTCAAAAAAGAAAATCCATAGAGGCAGAAGAGCAGGGATAAGGCTAAAAAAGAAGTCTCAAATAACACCTCAGGCACATACTATATGCGAAAATGCACAAATAACTTTACCCTCCACTAGCTCTAACGACAATGTCTCAAGGGATCTAAAGAATAGAGGGATATACAATTTGAGCAACACAAATCTAAGCCATAAGGACAAAGAAGTATTGGCCTTAGGTCTATCTTATGCTCCATCAAGGGGTCTGGATAAATTCCAGACCTATACACATGTTAAACAATTGGTAAGAAAACTCACCCTTAAAAGATTTTTTTGCAAATCTGCATTAGAAAAAAACAATTCACATTCCAATACAAACACAAATATAAGAGAGAATGGGCACCAGACACAAGATAAACCTAACTACACAGATCTGAAACCAAAGTCCACTTTCTTCCCCATTTCACATAAAGGACCTCACATCGAAACATTTGAAAATGTAGTATGTGATGACATAAAGAGATTAAACAACAACAACATTAGGAAGTTCCACCAAAATATGACTAAGACACAAACAAACACCATCAAGAGTCTAGAAGATAACAAAGACATTGTAGTAAAATAGGCCGACAAGGGAGGGGGCATTGTAATCCTAAACAAAATAGATTACATCAAAGAATCAGACAGGATTTTGGGAGATTCTGAGACCTGAGGTCCTAAACTCAGATCCCACAAGAAGATATAAAGAAGAGCTGGACTCCATACTTCTGTCAGCAAAAAGGAAAGGTATTATCAACAATCAGGAATACAGGTATATATCTATGAAACATCCAAGGATACCTGTATTCTATTACCTTCCTAAAATACACAAAAGGTTGGATAACCCCCCCGGAAGGCCGATCATATCCGGTATTGGCTCCATCACCTGCAACCTATCAGAATACATCGATAGAAGACTTCAGAAACATGTACAACAACTACCTTCCTATCTTAAGGACTCCACAGAAGTCCTGAACCTACTCAATAGTCTAGAATGGGACGACCGATACATATTAGCTACCTGTGATGTCACTGCTCTTTATACGAGTATCCCACACGATTTGGGTTTAGAAGCAGTGGAGTACTTCATGAACAAGGACAGAGAATTGAGTCAGGAACAAAGGGAGTTTGTTGTGGAGGGTATCTCCTATATCCTCAGTCATAATTACTTCAACGACAGAGGAGTGTTCTACAACCAGATATGCGGAACAGCTATGGGGACCAGGTTTGCGCCTAGCTACACCAACTTATACATGGGTAAATGGGAGAACCTCTTTTGGGACTCCTGCCCAGCAGGCGCAGACCTGGTCCTATACAAAAGATACATAGATGACATCCTCATTATATGGAGAGGTTCTGTGGAAGACCTCCAACACACTATTAATGTGATGAATAATAACACCATGAACTTGAAATTCACGTACAAGATAAGTAAGAAAAATATCCACTTTCTGGACTTAGACATAATGATAAAAGAAGGAAGAGTGTGTACTTCTACGTACTTTAAGGATGTGGACTGTAGCAATTACATCCATCAGACCAGTTGTCACCACCACAGATGGAAATCAAACATCCCGAAAGGACAGTTAATGAGGATCAGAAAGAATTGTTCGGATCAAAAATCCTAAAAGAAAGATTCGTGGACAGAGGATACGATGTGGAAACCATAAACAGAACGATTGAAGAAGTGGAGAAAATGGATAGAGGGTCTATGCTGAAATACAAAAATAAGGACAAGACTCCAGAAAGGGACATTATCATACAGGTACCTTTCATCTCTGAATACAGCGAAAATAGGTTTCTAATCGAAAAGATAATAAAGAAGCACTGGCACTTTCTGAAAGAGGACAATATAATTAGGAAAGATCTAAAGGAATCCCCAACATTCATTTACAGAAAAACAAAAAACATTAAAACAATGATTGCTCCTAGTGTCCCCAAAGTAACTAGGAAAACCACAATGAAAGATCTACATGGGAAACCACTTAAAGGTTTCTTTCCTTGCCTGACATGCAAGGCTTGCGAACATGGCAAGAAGAGTAACATATTCAAATCCAATATAACACAGGAGTCTTTTAATATGAAAGAGATGATCAGATGCCAGGATTCAGGCATCATATATCCAATTGAATGTGGATGCGGACTACAATATGTAGGGCAAACCTCTAGGAAACTGCGAGATAGAATCCGCGAGCATCTTTTACAGATAAAATGGGGAAAGGAAGATTTTCCACTATACAAACATTTTAAAGAAAAACATAAAGGAAGCAACAAAACGTTCAAATATATGGGCATTAGTAGACCCACCAAAAATTGGAGAGGAGTGGATTTTGAAAAACAACTTCTGAGAGTAGAATCAAAGTGGATCTTCCTGCTAGACTGCATGTTTCCCAAAGGTCTTAACAGCAATACGGAAATATTCCACCTATTATAAGAGAAACAAAAAACAAACTCTCTCCCACTCCCAACTCTCCAAAAGACACTAGAAAATCAGGAAAGATGGAAAGATGGGAAGAAAGTAGACTGTTTCAAACACAAGCACCACTCTCAACCAATCATTTTAAAAGAAAATTAAAAATTAAAGAAATCTTAAAACCAAAGCGATTTTTAAATGTTTTTTAAAAAAGTTTTAAAAGGTTTCTTTGGGGTTAAAAAACTTTTTAAAAAAATTAAGGTTTCAAAAAGCTTTTACAATATATATTTTTTAGATAGTTATATATTTGTACTTATAAGCCACCCCCAAACCTATTGGCAGACTCCTGAAACTATATAGGACATCGAGATCCTCATGATAGAAATATTATTGACAGTAATAGGTTCTAAACACACTACTATGCAATAGAATACCGACTCCTGTTTTGAGTAATTTCTACCTCTGTTCACGTAATGTTAGGTAATAATCAAATATATAACTCCAACATAACGGTTTTATATAACTTTTTTATATATATTTTTATAAATTAATTTTTTACCCACAACATATGGATATCCATATGCCCTTATTTGTATCTTACAATTTTTTACATATTGTATTTGTAATTTTTTATATATTGTATTTGTATTTTTATTCTATAACAGATATTTGTACTTTTATTCTATACCAGACATTCTGAGCTTTAAATACCAATACCAATTTTTATTCATATGTCATATATTTTTCATCTTTTTATATAATTAAACTTATTCACATAGAGATTGTTTTTCATGTAGTAACACAACTACAAGGAACAATACCATTACATATATTTACACTCATATAGGCAACTTTGCATTTTGCCAAGTCAATAAATTATAACCCCAATATGCCAAAATGAGTTGGCACTCCCACAGGCTAATACATATTTTTTCTCCTTTCGGATGTCACGCGCATTAAGCGTGTCACTTCCGGTCTACAAATAAACGTCACTTCCGGTGGGCCCTAACATCCGGTATAAACATCCGGTGAGCTGACACTAAGGAGAATGGACATTTTTCACCTAAAACTCAATGTACTCATTCTTGACATAATAGAAATGGGGGACAATATAATTATTAATTTCTGGAAATGTATTTTAAATGAGAATTTAAACAACAAATTTTACCACAAATTTTTGGCGCAAATTTTTGGCGCAAATTTTAGGCGCAATTTCCACAAACCATCCCATTGGCTATCAAAACACACTTAAGGTGTAGAAGCCAGACAGCTGCTACCAGTCTTGAGAAAGGTCCCTGAGGACCGAAACGCGTTGGCTATACACTGGTATTGCAGCTCAGAATATATCTGGTAAGTAGAATACTGTTGTTGCCATTCTAAAGTGATTTTATTGCACTATGTCTATTTTCTGTACACTTTTTTAGGTACAGGAGGATATCCCATTACATTTGATAACCTTTTAAGAAGAGGAACATCAACCCAGCACTTTATACAATCACATTTTGGAATACTTGGAATTATATACACATTTTTTTGGAGCTATTTGGACTTTATTTATTTCACCAGGATTTTGAATCCTTTTTTATGACACATTTTTTATGACACATTTTTTACCACACCCTTTTATATAAACACATTTTTATACACATTTTTTAGGTGTACACCTCACGATATTCATTCACTATCACATATAATATATACCTTCCATACGGGTTGCTGATCACAACTTTTATTCAGTTTTTCATCTTTTCACAAATTATTTTTAATATTTTATATTTTTTAACATTTTTTCACCTTTTTGATTTTTACACCAACTTTGGACACATTATCATTTATTTTTATTTATTTTTTTGGACACTATTGTTTGGATATTAACTTTGAACATTTGCTTTGGACATTTTGGTATGGGACTTAACTACTTGTATGTTACATAGGACATAACTTCTTGGACATTGTATGGGACAATCCATTAGATTGTTGAACCTATTTTTAACTGTATTTTCAACTGTTAGTTTATGTTAATAAAATGTCTGTTTAATACATTTTAATATTGCATCCTATATATATATATATATATTAATTTTTTAATCTTTTACCTTTTAAGTACTTTTTTTTTTTCACATGGTTTTATATATATTCTTTGTGTAATACAATATTATATATTAACCTTTATGTATACACATTCCTAGTTGCGGACACCATCTTTAGCAACTCAACCCTCATCTGAGGGTAGTGTAGCGCTGTATCTTGGCATTTCTTTTTACTCCACCGCGGACCCATCTTCATCCGGCGACGTCCAACTGAAGAATGACAGTTCCTTTAAGGGACGTCATCCAAGATGGCGTCCCTCGAATTCCGATTGGCTGATAGGATTCTATCAGCCAATCGGAATTAAGGTAGGAATATTCTGATTGGCTGATGGAATCAGCCAATCAGAATCAAGTTCAATCCGATTGGCTGATCCAATCAGCCAATCAGATTGAGCTCGCATTCTATTGGCTGATCGGAACAGCCAATAGAATGCGAGCTCAATCTGATTGGCTGATTGGATCAGCCAATCGGATTGAACTTGATTCTGATTGGCTGATTCCATCAGCCAATCAGAATATTCCTACATTAATTCCGATTGGCTGATAGAATCCTATCAGCCAATCGGAATTCGAGGGACGCCATCTTGGATGATGTCCCTTAAAGGAACCGTCATTCTTCAGTTGGACGTCGCCGGATGAAGATGGGTCCGCGGTGGAGGTCTTCAGGATGGAGCCGGTCCTCATCGGGTGAAGATAGATTATGCCGCTTGAAAGATGATGGTTGCCGGTCCGGATCTACTCTTCTTCCCGGATAGGATGAAGACTTTGGAGCCTCTTCTGGACCTCTTCAGCCACCAGATGATGGATCGCCAGCCCCCGCTTGGGTTGGATGAAGATTTTGGAGCCAGGACCGATCGGTGAACCTGGTATGGTGAAGACAAGGTAGGATGATCTTCAGGGGCTTAGTGTTAGGTTTATTTAAGGGGGGTTTGGGTTAGATTAGGGGTATGTGGGTGGTGGGTTGTAATGTTGGGGGGGGTATTGTATGGTTTTTTTTTACAGGCAAAAGAGCTGAATTCTTTGGGGCATGCCCCGCAAAGGGCCCTGTTCAGGGCTGGTAAGGTAAAAGAGCTTTGAACTTTAGTAATTTAGAATAGGGTAGGGCATTTTTTATTTTGGGGGGCTTTGTTATTTTATTAGGGGGCTTAGAGTAGGTGTAATTAGTTTAAAATTGTTGTAAGATTTTTCTTATGTTTGTAAATATTTTTTTATTTTTTGTAACTTAGTTCTTTTTTATTTTTTGTACTTTAGTTAGTTTATTTCATTGTAGTTATTTGTAGGTATTGTATTTAATTAATGTATTGATAGTGTAGTGTTAGGTTTAATTGTAGGTAATTGTAGGTATTTTATTTAATTAATTTAATGATAGTATAGTGTTAGGTTTAATTGTAACTTAGGTTAGGATTTATTTTACAGGTAATTTTGTAATTATTTTAACTATTTTAGCTATTAAATAGTTCTTAACTATTTAATAGCTATTGTACCTGGTTAAAATAAATACAAAGTTACCTGTAAAATAAATATTAATCCTAAAATAGCTATAATATAATTATAATTTATATTGTAGCTATATTAGGATTTATTTTACAGGTAAGTATTTAGCTTTAAATAGGAATAATTTATTTAATAAGAGTTCATTTATTTCGTTAGATTTAAATTATATTTAAGTTAGGGGGGTGTTAGTGTTAGGGTTAGACTTAGCTTTAGGGGTTAATACATTTATTAGAATAGCGGTGAGCTCCAGTCGGCAGATTAGGGGTTAATGTTTGAAGTTAGGTGTCGGCGATGTTAGGGAGGGCAGATTAGGGGTTAATACTATTTATTATAGGGTTAGTGAGGCGGATTAGGGGTTAATAACTTTATTATGATAGCGGTGCGGTCCGCTCGGCAGATTAGGGGTTAATAAGTGTAGGCAGGTGGAGGCGACATTGTGGGGGGCAGATTAGGGGTTAATAAATATAATATAGGGGTCGGCAGTGTTAGGGGCAGTAGATTAGGGGTACATAGCTATAATGTAGGTGGCGGCTCTTTGCGGTCGGCAGATTAGGGGTTAATTATTGTAGGTAGCTGGCTGCGTTGTTGTGGGGGGCAGGTTAGGGGTTAATAAATATAATATAGGGGTCGGCGGTGTTAGGGGCAGCAGATTAGGGGTACATAAGGATAACGTAGGTGGCGGTCGGCAGATTAGGGGTTAAAAAAATTTAATCGAGTGGCGGCGATGTGAGGGGACCTCGGTTTAGGGGTACATAGGTAGTTTATGGGTGTTAGTGTACTTTAGAGTACAGTAGTTAAGAGCTTTATGAACCGGCGTTAGCCCAAAAAGCTCTTAACTACTGACTTTTTTCTGCGGCTGGAGTTTTGTCGTTAGAATTCTAACGCTCACTTCAGACACGACTCTAAATACCGGAGTTAGAAAAATCCCATTGAAAAGATAGGATACGCAATTGACGTAAGGGGATCTGCGGTATGGAAAAGTTGCGGCTGAAAAGTGAGCGTTAGACCCTTTTTTGAGTGACTCCAAATACCGGAGGTAGCCTAAAACCAGCGTTAGGAGCCTCTAACGCTGGTTTTCACGGCTACCGCCAAACTCCAAATCTAGGCCTTAGTTCTTTTTTATTTTTTGTACTTTAGTTAGTTTATTTAATTGTAGTTATTTGTAGGTATTGTATTTAATTAATTTATTGATAGTGTAGTGTTAGGTTTAATTGTAGATAATTGTAGGTATTTTATTTAATTAATTTATTGATAGTGTAGTGTTAGGTTTAATTGTAACTTAGGTTAGGATTTATTTTACAGGTAATTTTGTAATTATTTTAACTATTTTAGCTATTATACCTGGTTAAAATAATTACATAGTTGCCTGTAAAATAAATATTAATCCTAAAATAGCTACAATATAATTATAATTTATATTGTAGCTATAGTAGGATTTATTTTACAGGTAAGTATTTAGCTTTAAATAGGATTAATTTATATAATAAGAGTTAATTTATTTTGTTAGATAAAAATTATATTTAACTTAGGGGGGTGTTAGGGTTAGGGTTAGGGTTAGAATTAGCTTTAGGGGTTAAAAAATTTATTAGAATAGCGGTGAGCTCCGGTCAGCAGATTAGGGGTTAATGTTTGAAGTTAGGTGTCGGCAATGTTAGGGAGGGCAGATTAGGGGTTAATGCTATTTATTATAGGGTTATTGAGGCGGGAGTGAGGCGGATTAGGGGTTAATACATTTATTATAGTAGAGGTGCGGTTCGGTCGGCAGATTAGGGGTTAATAAGTGTAGGTAGGTGGCGGCGACGTTGGGGGCGGCAGATTAGGGGTTAATAAATATTATGTAGGTGTCGGCTGTATTAGGGGCAGCAGATTAGGGGTACATAGGGATAATGTAGGTGGCGGCGGTGTACGGAGCGGCAGATTAGGGGTTAAAAAAAATTAATAGAGTGGCAGCGTTGTGGGGGGACCTCGGTTTAGGGGTACATAAGTAGTTTATGGGTGTTAGTGTACTTTAGAGCACAGTAGTTAAGAGCTTTATAAACCGGCGTTAGCCCAGAAAGCTCTTAACTCCTGTTTTTTTTCTGCGGCTGGAGTTTTGTCATTAGATTTCTAACGCTCACTTCAGCCACGACTCTAAATACCGGCGTTAGAAAGATCCCATTGAAAAGATAGGATACGCAAATGGCGTAGGGGGATCTGCGGTATGGAAAAGTCGCGGCTGGAAAGTGAGCGTTACACCCTTTCCTGACCGACTCCAAATACCAGAGGGCGGTAAAAACCAGCGTTAGGAGCCTCTAACGCTGGTTTTGACGGCTACCGCCCAACTCTAAATCTAGCCGTTAGCTTCTATTACTCCCCTGTTGTTTGTAACTAACTAAAAACACTCTGTCCTGTGTATGCCCTCCTAATACCTAGACCTAATGCACTATAAGATATTCCGGTCCCTGACTCTTTCCTCCCGCCCTAATTTAAGTATGTTTTCTTATTTTTGTGCTATTTTGGGAAGTGGGACTCCCAATATAGCCCTGAGCAGTGCAATCTTGCGCTAACCGTTACATTGTTGTTTGTGCTTCTTATGTTTACAGAAGTGTGTGTAATGTTCTCATGTCCTCCCCTTCTCCCCCCCCTTTTTTAATTCTCCATCTATTCTCTCTTTCTCTTTTCCTCCCCTTTGTTCCTCCTTCTCCTCCCACTTTCCAGATTGGTGTCAGATGATGTCCACATACGGTACGTATATACCCTGAAAAATTACTCCATTGACATTTTCTGTCCTTAATGTTAAGGGCCTCAATTCCCCTTACAAAAGGAGCTTACTGTTGATATGTCTAAAGAGATGCAAGATAGGCGTAGCCTATCTAAAGGAGACCCATTAGACAGATCTCTCCCCCCACTCAGTTAAATCCCCTTTTCCCAGTCTGTGAAAGGTCTTTGGTACTTTAAAAAAAAAAGGGGTGTTGCGATACTCTTCAGAAGAGATGTTGCATACATGCCAATCACCATTGACAGAGACCCAGAAGGTAGATACCTTTTCATAGTATGCAAACTGAACAACACTCTCTGCAATTAAGTTAACATCTATGCCCCAAATGATCACCAAGACTCTTTCCTGAGACACCTACTAATTAAAATAGATCAACTTCAGAGAGGATCTTTATTAATTGGGGGAGACTTTAACACAACATGGGACCCCATGGTAGATAGACAAACCTCTAAAAAGACCTTGCTAATATCTAAGAGATTATAAGGTATTATGTCCCAGCACAATCTCTTTGACATATGGCGATGCCTTCACCCTAATGACCAGGACCGGACTTGGAACAAAAATATTCCTGGGCATTTAAAGGCAGAGGAGTCCATGTCAGTTAGACCTTTGTCAGCTTTTTAGCCATAATAGACATAAGTAGGTAAACCAGCGAGTCATATAAAGTGTTTTTTGGTAAAAAATAAAAAAACAACCTTTATTTTCACATGGATAGAAAATTTTAAAAGCAGCAGTCAAAATAGTGGTGTCTAACGCGTTTCGGTCCCCGGGCCTTACTCATAGACATATTCTTAGGTACATCTGCATTACATTTAAATAACATATACTATGATCTGATTGGCTGCTGCAAATCATTAACATAATTGGCTATACAGACTTAAAGGTACAGGTCGTCCCTGGGCAGTTATGGAACCCTATGTGCACAAAAGGTCATATGGTTCATATATACATATCCCTACTATGACTTAGATATTACAACCTAAGAACATGCAAACATTTGCTAAATGTCTCTAAGATGTATTCCATTGAATATCAAGTGATTTCAATAGGATAACTTAATATCCTTATGTTATGTTGAATATACAGGTGGCCCTCGTTTTACAAAGGTTCAATTTACACCGTTTCAGAATAACAACCTTTTTTTCCAGTCATGTGACTGCTATTGAAAAGCATTGAGAAGCAGTGCATTTATTAAAATAGCCAGTAGGTGGAGCTGTCCGCTTGTGTTGCAGAAAAGCTAAGCAAGCTGAAATTAATTAGTTTAACCAGACCTGAGCTATCGAGCAGATTTCAAAGAAACAAGATCTTCCTGTCTATAAATCAGTCCAGATTGGAATGCATAGAAAGAACTGTTTGCAGAAAAATGCAAGTGAAGTCTGTGTTGTGTGATTATTTTATTAGGTTTATAATGCTGTTTAGCAAATGTTTTTGTTCATTTAACTTAGTTTAATTATATATTCTGTGTTGTGTGATTATTTTATTAGGTTTATAATGCTGTTTAGCATTTAAAGTCTTCATTTCAAAGCTTTAAAAATAATGTATTAGGTGTTGCTTATGACAATTTTGAGAGGGGCCTGGAACCTAACTCCCTCACTTCCCATTGACTTACATTATAAACTGGGTTTCAATTTACAACGGTTTCGATTTACAACCATTCCTTCTGGAACCTAACCCTGGCGTAAACTGAGGGCTACCTGTACACAAAATAAACTATTATACTAAAATTACATTAAACTACAAATTAAATTAACTATATTACATATTTAAAAACCTAACCCTACTCAAATTATTTAAATCTACTTTAAAGAATTACTAAATTACACAAAACTAACAACTAAGTTACACAAAATAAAAAACAATAAGGCCTAGATTTGGAGCTTGGCGGTAGCCGTGAAAACCAGCGTTAGAGGCTCCTAACGCTGGTTTTAGGCTACCTCCGGTATTTGGAGTCGGTCAAAAAAGGGTCTAACGCTCACTTTTCAGCCGTGACTTTTCCATACCGCAGATCCCCTTACGTCAATTGCGTATCCTATCTTTTCAATGGGATTCTTCTAACTCCGGTATTTAGAGTCGTGTCTGAAGTGAGCGTTAGAAATCTAACGACAAAACTCCAGCCGCAGAAAAAAGTCAGTAGTTAAGAGCTTTCTGGGCTAACGCCGGTTAATAAAGCTCTTAACTACTGTACTCTAAAGTACACTAACACCCATAAACTACCTATGTACCCCTAAACCGAGGTCCCCCCACATCGCAGCCACTCGATTAATTTTTTTTAACCCCTAATCTGCCGACCGCCACCTACGTTATCCTTATGTACCCCTAATCTGCTGCCCCTAACACCGCCGACCCCTATATTATATTTATTAACCCCTAACCTGCCCCCCACAACGTCTCAGCCAGCTACCTACAATAATTAACCCCTAATCTGCCGACCGCAAAGCGCCGTTACTTAAGTTATCCTTATGTACCCCTAATCTGCTGCCCCTAACACCGCCGACCCCTATATTATATTTATTAACCCCTAATCTGCCCCCCTCAACGTCGCCTCCACCTGCCTACACTTATTAACCCCTAATCTGCTGAGCGGACCGCACCGCTACTATAATAAAGTTATTAACCCCTAATCCGCCTCACTAACCCTATAATAAATAGTATTAACCCCTAATCTGCCCTCCCTAACATCGCCGACAGCTAACTTCAATTATTAACCCCTAATCTGCCGACCGGAGCTCACCGCTATTCTAATAAATGTATTAACCCCTAAAGCTAAGTCTAACCCTAACACTAACACCCCCCTAAATTAAATATAATTTAAATCTAACGAAATTAATTAACTCTTATTAAATAAATTATTCCTATTTAAAGCTAAATACTTACCTGTAAAATAAATCCTAATATAGCTACAATATAAATTATAATTATATTATAGCTATTTTAGGATTTATATTTATTTTACAGGTAACTTTGTAATTATTTTAACCAGGTACAATAGCTATTAAATAGTTAATAACTATTTAATAGTTACCTAGTTAAAATAATAACAAAATTACCTGTAAAATAAATCCTAACCTAAGTTATAATTAAACCTAACACTACACTATCATTAAATTAATTAAATACAATATCTACAATTATCTACAATTAAACCTAACACTACACTATCAATACATTAATTAAATACAATATCTACAAATAACTACAATGAAATAAACTAACTAAAGTACAAAAAATAAAAAGAACTAAGTTACAAAAAAATAAAAAAAATATTTACAAACATAAGAAAAATATTACAACCATTTTAAACTAATTACACCTACTCTAAGCCGCCTAATAAAATAACAAAGCCCCCCAAAATAAAAAAATGCCCTACCCTATTCTAAATTACTAAAGTTCAAAGCTCTTTTACATTACCAGCCCTGAACAGGGCCCTTTGCGGGGCATGCCCCAAAGAATTCAGCTCTTTTGCCTGTAAAAAAAAACATACACTATCCCCCCCAACATTACAACCCACCACCCACATACCCCTAATCTAACCCAACCCCCCCTTAAATAAACCTAACACTAAGCCCCTGAAGATCATCCTACCTTGTCTTCACCATACCAGGTTCACCGATCGGTCCTGGCTCCAAAATCTTCATCCAACCCAAGCGGGGGCTGGCGATCCATCATCTGGTGGCTGAAGAGGTCCAGAAGAGGCTCCAAAGTCTTCATCCTATCCGGGAAGAAGAGTAGATCCGGACCGGCAACCATCATCTTCCAAGCGGCATCTTCTATCTTCATCCAATGAGGACCGGCTCCATCCTGAAGACCTCCACCGCGGACCCATCTTCATCCGGCGACGTCCAACTGAAGAATGACGGTTCATTTAAGGGACGTCATCCAAGATGGCATCCCTCGAATTCCGATTGGCTGATAGGATACTATCAGCCAATCGGAATTAAGGTAGGAATATTCTGATTGGCTGATGGAATCAGCCAATCAGAATCAAGTTCAATCCGATTGGCTGATCCAATCAGCCAATCAGATTGAGCTCGCATTCTATTGGCTGTTCCGATCAGCCAATAGAATGCGAGCTCAATCTGATTGGCTGATTGGATCAGCCAATCGGATTGATCTTGATTCTGATTGGCTGATTCCATCAGCCAATCAGAATATTCCTACCTTAATTCCGATTGGCTGATAGAATCCTATCAACCAATCGGAATTCAAGGGACGCCATCTTGGATGACGTCCCTTAAAGGAACCGTCATTCTTCAGTTGGACGTCGCCAGATGAAGATGGGTCCGCGGTGGAGGTCTTCAGGATGGAGCCGGTCCTCATCGGATGAAGATAGAAGATGCTGCTTGGAAGATGATGGTTGCTGGTCCGGACCTACTCCTCTTCCCGGATAGGATGAAGACTTTGGAGCCTCTTCTGGACCTCTTCAGCCACCGGATGATGGATCGCCAGCCCCCGCTTGGGTTGGATGAAGATTTTGGAGCCAGGACCGTTCGGTGAACCTGGTATGGTGAAGACAAGGTAGGATGATCTTCAGGGGCTTAGTGTTAGGTTTATTTAAGGGGGGTTTGGGTTAGATTAGGGGTATGTGGGTGGTGGGTTGTAATGTTGGGGGGGGGTATTGTATGTTTTTTTTTACAGGCAAAAGAGCTGAACTTCTTGGGGCATGCCCCGCAAAGGGCCCTGTTCAGGGCTGGTAAGGTAAAAGAGCTTTGAACTTTAGTAATTTAGAATAGGGTAGGGCATTTTTTAATTTGGGGGGTCTTTGTTATTTTATTAGGGGGCTTAGAGTAGGTGTAATTAGTTTTTTTTTATTTTTATTTTTTGTAACTTAGTTCTTTTTTATTTTTTGTACTTTAGTTAGTTTATTTCGTTATAGTTATTTGTAGGTATTGTATTTAATTAATGTATTGATAGTATAGTGTTAGGTTTAATTGTAACTTAGGTTAGGATTTATTTTACAGGTAATTTTGTAATTATTTTAACTATTTTAGCTATTAAATAGTTCTTAACTATTTAATAGCTATTGTACCTGGTTAAAATAAATACAAAGTTACCTGTAAAATAAATATAAATCCTAAAATAGCTATAATATAATAATAATTTATATTGTAGCTATATTAGGATTTATTTTACAGGTAAGTATTTAGCTTTAAATAGGAATAATTTATTTAATAAGAGTTAATTAATTTCGTTAGATTTAAATTATATTTAAGTTAGGGGGGGGTGTTAGTGTTAGGGTTAGACTTGGCTTTAGGGGTTAATACATTTATTAGAATAGCGGTGAGCTCCAGTCGGCAGATTAGGGGTTAATGTTTGAAGTTAGGTGTCGGCGATGTTAGGGAGGGCAGATTAGGGGTTAATACTATTTATTATAGGGTTAGTGAGGCGGATTAGGGGTTAATAACTTTATTATGATAGCGGTGCGGTCCGCTCGGCAGATTAGGGGTTAATAAGTGTAGGCAGGTGGAGGCGACGTTGTGGGGGGCAGATTAGGGGTTAATAAATATAATATAGGGGTCGGCGGTGTTAGGGGCAGCAGATTAGGGGTAAATAAGGATAATGTAAGTAGCAGCGGTTTACGGAGCGGCAGATTAGGGGTTAAAAATAATATGCAGGGGTCAGCGATAGCGGGGGCGGCAGATTAGGGGTTAATAAGTGTAAGGTTAGGGGTGTTTAGACTCGGGGTACATGTTAGGGTGTTAGGTGCAGACGTAGGAAATGTTTCCCCATAGCAAACAATGGGGCTGCGTTAGGAGCTGAACGCGGCTTTTTTGCAGGTGTTAGGTTTTTTTTCAGCTCAAACAGCCACATTGTTTCCTATGGGGGAATCGTGCACGAGCACGTTTTTGAGGCTGGCCGCGTCCGTAAGCAACTCTGGTATCGAGAGTTGCAGTTGCGTTAAATATGCTCTACGCTCCTTTTTTGGAGCCTAACGCTGACATTATATGGACTCTCTATACCAGAGTTATTTTAAAGGAGCGGCCAGAAAAAAGCCAGCGTTAGCTACGCGGGTCGTTACCGACAAAACTCTAAATCTAGCCGTAAGTTACAAAAAACTAACAACTAAGTTACACAAAATAAAAAACACTGTTACAAAAACAAACAAACACTAAATTACACAAAATAAAAACGGCTAGATTACGAGTCTTGCGTTATGAGTAAAAAAGCAGTTTTATGCCTCATAACGCTGCTTTTTTACTACCGCTGGTATTACGAGTCTTGCGATTTTAGGGGTACCGCACACTTTTTTGGCCTTACCGCAAATCAACTTACGAAAATTGCTTATAGTTTTTTTTTTTATTGGACTTCCAGAGGCCAAAAAGTGAGCGATACACCCTACCCCGTCAAGATTCGTAACGCATTTTAAAGTCAGTAGTTATACTCATAACTAATGTGCTAAAAAGTACACTAACACCTATAAACTACCTAGTAACCCCTAAACCGAGGCCCTCCCGCATTGCAAGCACTAAAATTAAATTATTAACCCCTAATCTGCCGCTCCGGACATCGCCGCCACTATAATAAACATATTAACCCATAAACCGCACTCCCGCCTCGCAAACATTAGTTAAATATTATTAAACCCTAATCTACTGTCCCTAACATCGCCGCCACCTACCTACATTTATTAACCCCTAATCTGCCGCCCCCAACGTCGCCGCCACTATATTAAGTTTATTAACCCCTAAGTCTAACCCTAACCCTAACACCCCGTAACTTAAATATAATTAAAATAAATTTAAATAAAACTTATATTAATAACTAAATAATTCCTATTTAAAACTAAATACTTACCTGTAAAATAAACCCTAAGCTAGCTACAATATAACTAATAGTTACATTGTATCTATCTTAGGTTTTATTTTATTTTACAGGCAAGTTTGTATTTATTTTAACTAGGTAGAATAGTTACTAAATAGTTATTAACTCACCACCGACACAACCAACCCCCCAAATAAAACCCTAACTAAAAAAACCTAAGCTCCCCATTGCCCTGAAAAAGGGCATTTGGATGGGCATTGCCCTTAAAAGGGCATTTACCTCTATTGCGGCCCAAAGCCCTAACCTAAAAAATAAAACCCATCCAATACACCCTTAAAAAATCCTAACACTAACCCCCGAAGATCCACTTACCGGGAGAAGTCTTCATCCAAGCGGCAAGATGTCCTCAACGAAGCCGGCAGAAGTGGTCCTTCGGACGGGCAGAAGTGGTCCTCCAGACGGGCAGAAGTCTTCATCCAGATGGCATCTTCTATCTTTATCCATCCGGCGCGGAGCGGGTCTATCTTCAAGACATCCGGCACAGAGCATCCTCTTCCAACGGCGACTACCAGACGAATGAAGGTACCTTTAAGTGATGTCATCCAAGATGGTGTCCCTTAGATTCTGATTGGCTGATAGAATTCTATCAGCCAATCGGAATTAAGGTTGAAAAAATCCTATTGGCTGATGCAATCAGCCAATAGGATTGAACTTCAATCCTATTGTACAGATATCCTACTCACGTGGTAAAAAGCGCTAATGTGCAGTGTAAGCAGGCCGAGTCCAAAGAGTCGCTCGGCAGACTCCCCAGGTACCTGGATCAGACAGTTTCTTTATCCCAGCAGAGGAGATCCGAAGGAGCAGTGTAATTCTCACAGTCTTTTTCACTATTAGCAAAGGATAATATTCTCCAAGGCGCAATGGATAAGGTGTGAAACCAGCAGGGAGCCCCAGTGGTGGACAATCCAGGAATAAAAGAGTGCAGCAGCAATGTAACAGAACATCAAAGGTTTATTAAAAGGTTAAAAACACATTAGCCATTGGGCTAATGTGTTTTTAACCTTTTAACTTTTTAATAAACATTTTGGGTTCTATCAGCCAATCGGAATCTAAGGGACGCCATCTTGGATGACGTCACTTAAAGGTACCTTCATTCGTCGTTTAGTCGTCGTTGGAAGAGGATGCTCCGCGATGGATGTCTTGAAGATGGACCCGCTCTGCGCCGGATAGATGAAGATAGAAGATGCCATCTGGATGAAGACTTCTGCCCATCTGGAGGACAACTTCTGCCCGTCTGGAGGACCACTTCTGCCGACTTTGTTAAGGACATCTTGCCGCTTGGATGAAGACTTCTCCCGGTAAATGAATCTTTGGGGGTTAGTGTTAGGATTTTTTAAAGGTGTATTGGGTGGGTTTTATTTTTAGGTTAGGGCTTTGGTCTGCAATAGAGCTAAATGCCCTTTTCGGGGCAATGGGGAGCTTAGGTTTTTTTAGTTAGGCTTTTATTTGGGGGGTTGGTTGTGTGGGTGGTGGGTTTTACTGTTGGGGGGGGTTGTTTGTATTTTTTTTTACAGGTAAAAGAACTGACTTCTTTGCAAAAGGCCCTTTTAAGTGCTATTGGTAGTTTAGATTAGGCCAGGTTGTTTTATTTTGGGTGGGATTTTTTTATTTTGATAGGGCTATTAGATTAGGTGTAATTAGTTTAAAGATCTTGTAATTTGTTTTTTGTTTTCTGTAATTAAGTGTTGTTTTTTGTTTTGTTATTTAGCTAATTGTTTTGAATTTAGTTAATTGAATTTAAAGGACCAGTCAACACAATAGATTTGCATAATCGACAAATGCAAGATAACAAGACAATGCAATAGCACTTCGTTTGAACTTCAAATGAGTAGTAGATTTTTTTTCTGACAATTTTAAAAGTTATGTCTTTTTCCACTCCCCCTGTACCATGTGACAGCCATCAGCCAATCACAAATGCATACACACTTATTCTTGCACATGCTCAGTAGGAGTTGGTGACTCAAAAAGTTTAAATATAAAAATGACTGTGCACATTTAGTTAATGGAAGTAAATTGGAAAGTTGTTTAAAATGGCATGCTCTATATGAATAATGAAAGCTTAATTTTGATTGAGTGTCCCTTTAATTTAGGGAATTTATTTAATTGTAGTGTAAGGTTAGGTGTTAGTGTAAAATAAAAATAAAAACCAAGATAGATACAATCACCTAGATTTAGAGTTTTGCATTAGAAGGGGTGCGTTAGCTACGCGTGTTTTTTTCCCCCCGCACCTTTTAAGCAACGCTGGTATTTAGAGTTCTCTGAAGGGCTGCGTTAGGCTCCAAAAAGGGAGCGTACAGGCATATTTACCGCCACTGCAACTCTAAATACCAGCGTTGCTTACGGACGTGGCCAGCTTCAAAAACGTGCTCGTGCACGATTCCCCCATAGGAAACAATGGGGCAGTTTGAGCTGAAAAAAAAACCTAACACCTGCAAAAAAGCCGCGTTCAGCTCCTAAAGCAGCCCCATTGTTTCCTATGGGGAAACACTTCCTAAGTCTGCACCTAACACCCTAACATGTACCCCGAGTCTAAACACCCCTAACCTTACACTTATTAACCCCTAATCTGCCTCCCCCGCTATTGCTGACCCCTGCATTACACTTTTAACCCCTAATCTGCCGCTCCGGACACCGCCGCAACCTACATTATAGCTATGTACCCCTAATCTGCTGCACCTAACATCGCCGACCCCTATATTATATTTATTACCCCCTAATCTGCCCCCCCCCCAACGTCGCCGCTACCTACCTACACTTATTAACCCCTAATCTGCCGACCGGACCTCGCCGCCACTATAATAAATGTATTAACCCCTAAACCGCCGCACTCCCGACTCAAAAACCCTATAATAAATAGTATTAACCCCTAATCTGCCCTCCCTAAAATCGCCGACACCTAACTTCAAGTATTAACCCCTAATCTGCCGCCCGGACCTCGCCGCTACTCTAATAAATGTATTAACCCCTAAAGCTAAGTCTAACCCTAACACTAACACCCCCCTAAATTAAATATAATTTAAATCTAACGAAATAAAAAAAATCTTATTAAATAAATTAATCCTATTTAAAGCTAAATACTTACCTGTAAAATAAACCCTAAAATAGCTACAATATAAACAATAATTATATTGTAGATATTTTAGGATTTATATTTATTTTACAGGCAACTTTACATTTATTTTAACTAGGTACAATAGCTATTAAATAGTTAATAACTATTTAATAGCTACCTAGTTAAAATAATTACAAAATTACCAGTAAAATAAATCCTAACCTAAGTTACAATTAAACCTAACACTACACTATTAATAAATTAATTAAATCAACTACCTACAATTAAATCAACTAAACTAAATTACAAAAAAAACACTAAATTACAAAAAAAACAAACACTAAATTACAAAAAATAAAAAAAGATTACAAGAATTTTAAACTAATTACACCTACTCTAAGCCCCCTAAAAAAATAACAAAGCCCCCCAAAATAAAAAAATGCCCTACCCTATTCTAAAATAAAAAGCTTACAGCTCTTTTACCTTACCAGCCCTTAAAAGGGCCTTTTGCGGGGCATGCCCCAAAGAAAACAGCTCTTTTGCCTGTAAAAAAATATACAATACCCCCCCCAACATTACAACCCACCACCCACATACCCCTAATCTAACCCAAAACCCCTTAAAAAACACTAAGCCCCTGAAGATCTCCCTGCCTTATCTTCACCACGCCGGGTATCACCGATCCGTCCAGAAGAGGCTTCGAAGTCTTCATCCTATCCGGCAAGAAGAGGTCCAGAAGAGGCTCCGAAGTCTTCCTCCAGAATTAAGGTAGGAAAAATCTGATTGGCTGATTGAATCAGCCAATCAGATTCAAGTTCAATCCGATTGGCTGATCCAATCAGCCAATCGGATTGAGGTCGCATTCTATTGACTGTTCCAATCAGCCAATAGAATGCAAGCTCATTCTGATTGGCTGATCCAATCAGCCAATCAGATTGAACTTGAATCTGATTGGCTGATTCAATCAGTCAATCAGATTTTTCCTACCTTAATTCCGATTGGCTGATAGAATCCTATCAGCCAATCGGAATTCGAGGGACGCCATCTTGGATGACGTCCCTTAAAGGAACCTTCATTCGTCGTCTAGTCGTCTGGAGAAGAGGATGTTCCGCGCCGGAGGTCTTGAAGATGGAGCCGCTCCTCGTCGGATGGATGAAGATAGAAGATGCCACTTGGATGAAGATGTTTGCCGGTCCGGATGTGCTCTTCTTGCCGGATAGGAGGAAGACTTCGGACCCTCTTCTGGACCTCTTCTTTCCGGATAGGATGAAGACTTCGGAGCCTCTTCTGGACAGATCGGTGATGCTCGGCGTGGTGAAGATAAGGTAGGGAGATCTTCAGGGGCTTAGTGTTAGGTTTTTTTAAGAGGGGTTTAGGTTAGATTAGGGGTACGTGGGTGGTGGGTTGTAATGTTGGGGGGGTATTGTATGTTTTTTTTACAGGCAAAAGAGCTGTTTTATTTGGGGCATGCCGCGCAAAAGGCCCTTTTAAGGGCTGGTAAGGTAAAAGAGCTATAAACTTTTTATTTTAGAATAG
Organism: Bombina bombina; assembly: GCF_027579735.1. Taxonomy (NCBI): domain Eukaryota; kingdom Metazoa; phylum Chordata; class Amphibia; order Anura; family Bombinatoridae; genus Bombina; species Bombina bombina. The sequence goes on along the minus strand of NC_069502.1, from coordinate 483,455,039 downwards.
GGTAGGGCATTTTTTTTTATTTTGGGGGGCTTTGTTAACTATTTAATAGCTATTGTACCTGGTTAAAATAAATACAAAGTTGCCTGTAAAATAAATATTAATCCTAAAATAGCTACAATGTAATTATTATTTATATTGTAGCTATATTAGGGTTTATTTTACAGGTAATTATTTAGCTTTAAATAGGAATAATTTATTTAATAAGATTAATTTTATTTCGTTAGATTTAAATTATATTTAATTTAGGGGGTGTTAGGGTTAGACTTAGCTTTAGGGGTTAATACATTTATTATAGTAGCAGTGAGGTCCGGTCGGCAGATTAGGGGTTAATACTTGAAGTTAGGTGTCAGCGATGTTAGTGAGGGCAGATTAGGGGTTAATAATATTTATTATAGGGTTTTTGAGGCGGGAGTGAGGCGGTTTAGGGGTTAATACATTTATTATAGTGGCGGCGAGGTCTGGTCGACAGATTAGGGGTTAAAAAGTGTAGGTAAGGTAGCGGCGACGTTGGGGGGGGCAGTTTAGGGGTTAATAAATATTATGTAGGTGTCGGCGATGTTAGGGGCAGCAGATTAGGGGTACATAGGGATAATGTAGGTTGCGGCGGTGTGCGGTCGGCAGATTAGGGGTTAAAAAATGTAATTATAGTTGCGGCGATGTGGGGGGACCTCGGTTTAGGGGTGCATAGGTAGTTTATGGGTGTTAGTGTACTTTAGAGCACAGTAGTTAAGAGCTTTATGAACCGGCGTTAGCCCATAAAGCTCTTAACTCCTGACTTTTTTCTGCGGCTGGAGTTTTGTCGTTAGAGTTCTAACGCTCACTTCAGCCAAGACTCTAAATACCAGCGTTAGAAAGATCCCATTGAAAAGATAGGCTACGCAATTGACGTAAGGGGATCTGCGGTATGGAAATGTCACGGCTGGAAAGTGAGCGTTAGACCCTTTCCTGACTGACTCTAAATACCAGCGGGCGGCCAAAAACAGCGTTAGGACCCCCTAACGCTGGTTTGGATGGCTAACACAGAACTCTAAATCTAGGCGAATGTAACTATTAGTTATATTGTAGCTAGCGTAGGGTTTATTTTACAGGTAAGTATTTAGTTTTAAATAGGAATATTTTAGGTAATAATTGTAAGTTTTATTTATATTTTTTTTAATTATATTTAAGTTAAGGGGTGTTAGGGTTAGGGTTAGACTTAGTTTTAGGGGTTAATAAATATAATATAGTGGCTACTAAATGTAGGAAGGTGGCGGCGATGTTAGGCGGCAGATTAGGGGTTAATAATATTTAACTAGTGTTTGCGATGAGGGAGTGCGGCAGATTAGGGGTTAATAACATTATGTAGGTGTCGGCGATGTTGTGGGCATCAGATTAGGGGTTAATAAATATAATGTAGGTGTCGGCGATGTTGGGGGCAGCAGATTAGGGGTTAATAAGTATAATGTAGGTGTCGGCGATATCAGGGGAGGCAGATTAGGGGTTAATACGTGTAAGATATGGGGTGTTTAGACTCAGGGTTCATATTAGGGTGTTAGGTGTAAACATAAAATGTGTTTCCCCATAGGAATCAATGGGGCTGCGTTACTGAGCTTTATGCTGCTTTATTGCAGGTGTTAGGCTTTTTTTCAGCCGGCTCTCCCCATTGATGTCTATGGGGAAATCGTGCACAAGCAAGTATAACCAGCTCACCGCTGACTTAAGCAGCACTGGTATTGGAGTGCGGTATGGAGCACAATTTTGATCTACGCTCACTTCTTGCCTTTTAACGCCGGGTTTCTGAAACCCTGTCATACCAGCGCTGTAGGTAAGTGAGTAGTGACAATAACGTGCAAGTTAGTAACGCACCCCTCATAACGCAAAACTCGTAATCTAGTCGAAAATAAATTATCAAATATTTAAACTAATTACACCTAATCTAATTGCCCTATGAAAATAAAAAAGCCCTCCCAAACTAAAAAAACCCTAGCCTACAATACACTACCAATGGCCCTAAAAAGGGCCTTTTGTGGGGCATTGCCCCAAAGAAATCAGCTCTTTTACCTGTAAATAAAAATACAAATACCCCCCAACAGTAAAACCCACCACCCACACAACCAAACCCCCCAAATAAAATTATATCTAAAAAACATAAGTTCCCCATTGCCCTGAAAAGGGCATTTGGATGGGCATTGCCCTTAAAAGGGCATTTTCCTCTTTTTCCGCACAAAGTCCCTAATCTAAAATTAAAACCCACCCAATAAACCCTTAAAAAAACTAACACTAACCCCCGAAGATCCACTTACAGTTTTTGAAGACCCAACATCCATCTTCAATGAAGCGGCAGAAGTCCTCAGCGAAGCCGGCAGAAGTCTTCATCCAAGCGAGCCGAAGTCTTCATCCAAGCCAGCAACTTCTATCTTCATCCATCCGGCGGATAGCGGCTCCATCTTCAAGACATCTGGCGCAAAGCATCCTCTTCTTCTGACGTCTTCTTGAACAATGAAGTTTCACTTTAAATGACCTCATCTAAGATGGCGTCCCTTACATTCTGATTGGCTGATAGAATTCTATCAGCCAATAGGAATTAAGGTGGAAAAAATCCTATTGGCTGTTGCAATCAGCCAATAGGATTGAGCTTTCATCCTATTGGCTGATCCAAGCAGCCAATATGATTGAGCTTGCATTATATTGGCTATTCCAATAAGCCAATAGAATGCAAGCTCAATCCTATTGGCTGATTGCAACAGCCGATAGGATTTTTTTCCACCTTAATTCCTATTGGCTGATAGAATTCTATCAGCCAATCGCAATGTAAGGGACGTCATCTTGGATGACGTCATTTAAAGGGAAACTTAATTGTTCAATAAGACGTTGGAAGAAGAGGATGCTATGCGCTGGATGTCTTGAAGATAGAGCCGATCCGCGCCGGATGGATGAAGATAGTAGATGCCGTCTGGATGAAGACTTCTGCCGACTTGGATGAAGACTTCGGCCCGCTTGGATGAAGACTTCTGCCGGCTTCGCTGAGGACTTCTGCCTCTTCGTTGAGGATTGATGTTGGGTCTTGAAAAACTGTAAGTGGATCTTCGGAGGTTAGTGTTAGGTTTTTTTAAGGGTTTATTGGGTGGGTTTAAATTTTAGATTAGGGACTTTGTGCGGAAAAAGAGCTAAATGCCCTTTTAAAGGCAATGCCCATCCAAATGGGGAGCTTAGTTTTTTTAGATAGAATTTTATTTGGGGGGTTTGGTTGTGTGGGTGGTGGGTTTTACTGTTGGGGGGTTGTTTGTATTTTTTTACAGGTAAAAGAGCTGATTTCTTTGGGGCAATGCCCAGCAAAAGGCCCTTTTAAGGGCCATTGGTAGTTTATTGTAGGCTAGGGTTTTTTATTTTATTTTGGGGGGGGGGGGTTATTTTCATAGGGCTATTAAATTAGGTGTAATTAGTTTAAATATTTGATAATTTATTTTTTATTATGTGTAATTTAGTGTTTGTTTGTTTTTACTTTTTTTTGTAACTTAGTGTTTTTTATTTGGTGTAACTTAGTTGTTAGTTTTTGGTAACTTAGTAATTCTTTATTGTAGATTTAAATAACTTGAGTAGGGTTAGGTTTTTAAATGTATAATATAGTTAATTTAATTTGTAGTTTAATGTAATTTTAATATAATAGTTAGGGTAGATGAATTATTAGTTTAATATAGTTTAATGTAATTTTAGTATAATAGGGTAGGTCAATTAATAGTTTAATATAGTTTATTTTAATTCTAAAGGTAAGTTTAAATTTATTATAAGATAGGGATGAGTTAATATTTAATGTAAAGTTAGCAGGTTGTTAGGTTTAGGGGTTAATAGCTTAATTTAGTTTATGGCGATGTGGGGGGCTGGCGGTTTAGGGGTTAATAGGTTTAGTAAGTGGTAGTGATGTGGGAGGCCAGGGGTTTAGGGGTTAATATATTTACTTAGTTGCGGTGGGCTCCGGGAGCGGCGGTTTAGCGGTTAATAACTTTAGTTAGTTGCGGCGGGGTCCAGGAGCGGCGGAATAGGGGTTAATAACATTATGTAGGTTGCGGTGGGGTCCGGGAACAGCGGTATAGGGGCTAATAACATTATGTAGGTTGTGGTGGGGTACGGGAACGGCAGTATAGGGGTTAATAACTTTATTTACTAGCGGCGGGGTCCGGGAGCGGCGGGGTTAATAACATTATGCAGGTGGCAGCGATGTCAGGGAGGCAGATTAGCAGTGGTTAGACTCGGGGGTTATGTTAGGGTGTTAGGTGTAAACGTTACTTTTATTCTAGCATATAAATCAATGGGATATCTGGCAGCATCGAATATAAGCTTTCGCTGCTTTCAGACACCCATTGTTTCCTATGGCATCCGCGGCCTTCAGGGTTGCGGATTGAAAAGCAGGTACGCTGGGCCGGAATAGTGGCGAGCGTACCTGTTAGCAGTTTGATAACTTGAAAAAGTAGTCAGATAGTGCCAAATTTGTATTCGGAACATCTGTAATGACGTAAGCATTTTTAAGCAGGCAATTCGTTTTTTATTAATTTGATTCCACTACCTAAAGAAAAACATGGCAGTGAGAACTGTATACATTTTCATAATGCTCTGTGCACAATAGAATCATGGAAGCCTGTGTTATTGTACACACAATGCTGTACATTGCAAAGCTTATCCAAAAGATAGGGATTGGATCCCAAAGCAGTATAGCTGCAAAATGTTTACATTGAGATTATCTCTCTGAGTACAGTGTAAAGTTTAAAGGGACAGTCTACTTCAAATGTTTTATTGTGTAAAAAGATAGATATCACCTTTACTACCCATTCCTCAGCTTTGCACAACCAACATTGTTATATTTATATAGTTTTTAACAACTAAAATCAATAGCCTTTTAAAAGTTTTCACAGCAAGACAAAAGCTAGTTAATGTGTACCATATAAATCAGGGTTCTTCAAACCACGGGTCGGGACACATTACTGGATCACAACACCACGTGTACTGGGTCGCGACTTGTGTGTGTGGTGTATTGTATGAGATGGTGTGTGTGCTGTGCGTGTGTTGTGTATAAGAGTGTGTGTGTTGTAATAGTGTGTGTATGTTGTATGAGTGTGTGTGGTGTGTGTGTTATGTGAGAGTGTGTGTTGTATAAGTGTGTGTGTGTGGTATGCGTGTAATATGAAAGTGTGTGTGTGTGTTATATGAAAGTGCGTGTGTTGTATGAGAGAGTGTGTGTTATATGAAAGTGTATGTGTGTGTTGTAAGAGAGTGTATGGGTGAGTGTGTGCTATATGAAAGTGTGTGTGTTGTATGAGAGTGTGTGTGGTATGTGTGTTACATGAAAATGTGTGTTGTATGAGTGTTTGCGTTTGTTGTATGATTGTGTGTGTGTTGTATGAGTGTGTGGTATGTGTGTTGTATGAGAGTGTGTGTGTTATTACGTTTTACAACGCTTTTAAATTTGACTACAATGAGGAATAAAGCATGCACATATTTTAGTCTCTTTGCCAAAAATTGCAGCTATCATGTTGTTTATTTCTTAAGAAATTTTCAGACCAAGTATGTATACAAATTGGGTCCCAAAGGTATGTGGTATCATAGCACTGGGTCTTGGGGGAAAAAGTTTGAAGAGCCCTGATATAGATAACACTGAGCTGACTCTCATAAGGTCAGGAGGCTGCATTCCTTTTCCCATTACACAGATAACCCCTTCACCTCTATTCCCCACTTCAACTTATCTAAACCTTATCTAAAATAAACACACAGACACAGGACTTATGGCGAAATGTGGAAAGGTCAGGATTTATTATTTATTGAATTTTGCCACCTTTAAGCTTTGTATTGCAAAATTCAGCCATAAATAAACTTTAAACACCAAACGATGCCACTGCATTAAAAACCAGAATTTTGGGAACTACACCTGGGGGGGGGTGGACCACCACCGCCACCCCCCCCCCCCGGCAGGGCAGTTGGAGAAGGGAGAACCCAAGGCATAGCCCTCCCCCTTGATAGACCACTGGATCACCCCTCAGGGCTGAGTATGCCGCGGGATCCTCCCACCCCCCATTTTGCCCCGCCCACGTGCCGGACCCAAACTTCACCGCTTGTTGTGATTGTATCACCTAATTACAAAAACAGCTACCGATTTTTATCCTCCAGCCAGCGTAGACCACCAGGTCACCTACTGCCCTTCGGTTGCGCTGTATTCTTCCCCTTATTGAGGAGCACGGGCGGCCTTACTGCGACTCAACCAATTAGTCAACGTCCTGCCTGTAGCCGTGCCGCTACTGTTCTCTTCACGTGACCTCTCCGATTATTGCATCGTGTTCTGCTGCTTCTAGGGTGGGAGGGTGGGAAACAAAGAAAAAAGGTTAGTGGCTACTCCTTGCAGTCCCCTTCCTTATATCCCCTCTTTCTCTGTCCCTTCCCTATCCATTCTCTTGACCAATGCCTGTTCTTTTGGCTCCAGCAATCTTTTCCTCTTATCTTTGCTACAACTCCCACACCTGGCACACCTAACTCTCATATTGTTCTCCCCCAGCAGCCCCTCCCTTATGACGTTCCCCTCACATACGTTCCATACACTAGTTTTCACACGTTAGTAACTATTCATTTGTGCTTTTCCAAACCTCGCCGCACACCAAACCAACACAGCAATAATAATACCATCTTATCTATATCCCTCCTGCCTTACTTTCTCGCATCCTAATGTATGACTTATAGGCTGCCGATTTCCATCTCCCCAGTTTTTTTATCTGTTCCTCTGAACAGCCTCAGCTTGCTGCGGCGGTTGCCGCACCTATTCTAAAGGAGTGTGGCGCAAAGTATGCACTCCCCCCACCCTAGCTTCCTCACCACCCTCTGCAGTACGCTCTTGAATTGAAAGATTGTTACCTCCGACCCATCCGCATTCCGCAGGAATGTTCGACCTTTGCCCCTTTGAGTTGCTAGATAACTTTTCACACAGGCCCCCGGGCACAGTGTCCCTCCTGTCCCTACCATATTCAACCATGCCCCTTTTCCTTCTGTATCTGTCTTGGATCGTCTTACAAATACTAGCACTGCTTACTCCCCGCATCTCACGTCCCCTGTTTCTACTCCCCCTTTTCCTACCTTCCTGTTTTTTGGCAGCAGCTCCCCTATCCTCATTGCTCTGTGGAAAGCCACTATGAATGCTGTCCTGAAAATTATCGCCTCATCTGTGCTTGCGCAAACCCCTGACAATACCCCTACCATTCTTTCCAATCTATCTTCTGTTATTGGTTCCCTCTTATCTGTTACCTTCTCCTCATCCCTCCCCCATGCCCTCACAATCTTTTTCACTATGAACTTCTTAGTCCAATCTATTCCACCATATAGCTGCTTGCAATATGCTATCCCCGCTAGAACTGATCCTAACCGCTCTTTTTTTTTTTTTTTTTTACCCCTTCTCTCCTTAGCTCCATCAACCTTTCTAGGAATCTTCCTTCCTCCCATTCTCGTGTCCCCTGTTCCGATAAGCCAATAGAATGCGAGGATTGAACTTGAATCTGATTGGCTGATTCAATCAGCCAATCTGATTTTTCCTACCTTAATTCCGATTGGCTGATAGAATCCTATCAGCCAATCGGAATTGAAGGGACGCCATCTTGGATGACGTCCCTTAAAGGAGCCTTTATTCGTCGGTAGTCTGTCGGTAAAGAAGGATGTTCCGCGTCGGCGGGATGAAGATTGAAGACCCCGCTTGGAAGATGACATCGCCCGGATAGAAGACTTCTTCAGCGCCTTTTGGAAGATGACATAGCCTGGATGGAAGACTTCTTCAGCGCCGACTGGAGGATCACTTCATCGAATGGAAGATTTCTTCAGCGCCGCTTGGAGGATAACTTCTGCCGCTCCGGGTCTCCTCTTCGGTTCCTTCGCTGCTTGGCTGAGTGAAGACGACTCAAGGTAGGATGATCTTCAGGGGATTAGTGTTAGGTTATTTTAAGGGGGGTTTGGGTTAGATTAGGGGTATGTGGGTGGTGGGTTTTAATGTTGGGGGGGTTGTATTTTTCTTTTACAGGCAAAAGAGCTGAATTCTTTGGGGCATGCCCCCACAAAAGGCCCTTTTAAGGGTTGGTAAGGTAAAAGAGCTTTGAACTTTTTTAATTTAGAATAGGGTAGGACATTTCTTTATTTTGGGGGCTTTTGTTATTTTATTAGGGGGCTTAGATTAGGTGTAATTAGCTTAAAATTGTTGTAATATTTTTTAAATGTTTGTAACTTTTTTTTTTTGTAACTTAGCTTTTTTTTTGTACTTTAGTTAGTTTATGTAATTGTATTTAATTGTAGTTATTTGTAGTTAATTTAATTCATTTAATGATAGTGTAGTGTTAGGTTTAATTGTAACTTAGGTTAGGATTTATTTTACAGGTAATTTTGTATTTCTTTTAGCTAGGCAGTTATTAAATAGTTAATAACTATTTAATAACTATTCTAACTAGCTAAAATAAATACAAAGTTACCTGTAAAATAAATATAAATCCTAAGATAGCTACAATGTAATTATTAATTATATTGTAGCTATCTTGCGGCTAGATTTAGAGTTTTGTCGGTAACGACCCGCGTAGTTAACGCTGGCTTTTTTCTGGCCGCACCTTTTAAATAACTCTGGTATTGAGAGTTCACAGAATGGCTGCGTTAGGCTCCAAAAAGGGAGCGTACAGGCATATTTAACGCCACTGCAACTCTCGATACCAGAGTTGCTTATGGACGCGGCCATCTTAAAAAAAGTGCTCGTGCACGATATCCCCATAGGAAACAATGGGGCTGTTTGAGCTGAAAAAAAACCTAACACCTGCAAAAAAGCCGCGTTCAGCTCCTAACGCAGCCCCATTGTTTCCTATGGGGAAAAACTTCCTACGTCTGCACCTAACACTCTAACATGTACCCCGAGTCTAAACACCCCTAACCTTACACTTATTAACCCCTAATCTGCTGCCCCCGCTATCGCTGACCCCTGCATATTATTTTTAACCCCTAATCTGCCGCTCCGTACACCCCGCCACCTACATTATCCCTTTGTACCCCTAATCTGCTGACCTAACATCGCCGACCCCTATATTATATTTATTAACCCCTAATCTGCCGCCCACAACGTCGCCTCCACCTAACTACACTTATTAACCCCTAATCTACCGACCGGACCTGAGCGCTACTATAATAAATGTATTAACCCCTAATCCGCCTCACTCCCGCCTCAATAACCCTATAATAAATAGTATTAACCCCTAATCTGCCCTCCCTAACATCGCCGACACCTAACTTCAAACATTAACCCCTAATCTGCCGACTGGAGCTCACCGCTATTCTAATAAATGTATTAACCCCTAAAGCTAAGTCTAACCCTAACACTAACACCCCCCTAAGTTAAATATAATTTAAATCTAACGAAATAAATTAACTCTTATTAAATAAATTAATCCTATTTAAAGCTAAATACTTACCTGTAAAATAAACCCTAATATAGCTACAATATAAATTATAATTATATTGTAGCTATTTTAGGATTAATATTTATTTTACAGGTATCTTTGTATTTATTTTAACCAGGTACAATAGCTATTAAATAGTTAAGAACTATTTAATAGCTAAAATAGTTAAAATAATTACAAAATTACCTGTAAAATAAATCCTAACCTAAGTTACAATTAAACCTAACACTACACTATCAATAAATAAATTAAATAAAATACCTACAATTATCTACAATTAAACCTAACACTACACTATCAATAAATAAATTAAATACAATTCCTACAAATAAATACAATTAAATAAACTAACTAAAGTACAAAAAATAAAAAAGTACTAAGTTACAAAAAATATTTACAAACATTAGAAAAATATTACAACAATTTTAAACTAATTACACCTACTCTAAGCCCCCTAATAAAATAACAAAGCCCCCCAAAATAAAAAAAATGCCCTACCCTATTCTAAATTAAAAAAGTTCAAAGCTCTTTTACCTTACCAGCCCTGAACAGGGCCCTTTGCGGGGCATGCCCCAAGAAATTCAGCTCTTTTGCCTGTAAAAAAAACACATACAATACCCCCCCCAACATTACAACCCACCACCCACATACCCCTAATCTAACCCAAACCCCCCTTAAATAAAATTTCAACAAACAAATGAGGTGCACAGGCAGCCGTTGGTGAATTCAAATTCTTTTTCTTTTATTGCAATTAAAAAATCTTTGTCCCAACAGGGGTATAGGATTCTCAAGCTGTGCAGTAGTTGGAGATAGCTTCACTTCAGTGACTGTCTGCCCTAATCTAACCCAAACCCCCCTTAAATAAACCTAACACTAAGCCCCTGAAGATCTTCCTACCTTATCTTCACCCTGCCAGGTTCACCGATCCGTCCTCGGAAGTGTTGATCCAAGCCCAAGCGGGGGGCTGAAGAGTGACGTCCATCCTCGGGCTGAAGTCTGGATCCAAGCGGCGACTGAAGAAATCCATCATCGGGCTGAAGTCGGAAGTCCATCATCGGGATGAAGTCTTCAATCAAGCCGCATCTTCAATCTTCTTTCTTCTGGAGCGGAGCAGAACCATCTTCTTCCAAGCTGACGCGGAACATCCTCTTCAACCGACGACTAGACGACGAATGACGGTTCCTTTAAATGACGTCATCCAAGATGGCGTCCCTCGAATTCCGATTGGCTGATAGGATTCTATCAGCCAATCGGAATTAAGGTAGGAATATTCTGATTGGCTGATGGAATCAGCCAATCAGATTGAGCTCGCATTCTATTGGCTGTTCCGATCAGCCAATAGAATGCGAGCTCAATCTGATTGGCTGATTGGATCAGCCAATCGGATTGAACTTGATTCTGATTGGCTGATTCCATCAGCCAATCAGAATATTCCTACCTTAATTCCGATTGGCTGATAGAATCCTATTAGCCAATCGGAATTCAAGGGACGCAATCTTGGATGACGTCATTTAAAGGAACCGTCATTCGTCGTCTAGTCGTCGGTTGAAGAGGATGTTCCGCGTTGGCTTGGAAGAAGATGGTTCCGCTCGCTTCAGAAGAAAGAAGATTGAAGATGCGGCTTGATTGAAGACTTCATCCCGATGATGGACTTCCGACTTCAGCCCGATGATGGATTTCTTCAGTCGCCGCTTGGATCCAGACTTCAGCCCGAGGATGGACGTCACTCTTCAGCCCCCCGCTTGGGCTTGGATCAACACTTCCGAGGACGGATCGGTGAACCTGGCAGGGTGAAGATAAGGTAGGAAGATCTTCAGGGGCTTAGTGTTAGGTTTATTTAAGGGGGGTTTGGGTTAGATTAGGGTATGTGGGTGGTGGGTTGTAATGTTGGGGGGGGTATTGTATGTGTTTTTTTACAGGCAAAAGAGCTGAATTTCTTGGGGCATGCCCCGCAAAGGGCCCTGTTCAGGGCTGGTAAGGTAAAAGAGCTTTGAACTTTTGTAATTTAGAATAGGGTAGGGCATTTTTTTATTTTGGGGGGCTTTGTTATTTTATTAGGGGGCTTAGAGTAGGTGTAATTAGTTTAAAATTGTTGTAATATTTTTCTAATGTTTGTAAATATTTTTTTATTTTTTGTAACTTAGTTCTTTTTTATTTTTTTGTACTTTAGTTAGTTTATTTAATTGTATTTATTTGTAGGAATTGTATTTAATTTATTTATTGATAGTGTAGTGTTAGGTTTAATTGTAGATAATTGTAGGTAGTTTATTTAATTAATTTATTGATAGTGTAGTGTTAGGTTTAATTGTAACTTAGGTTAGGATTTATTTTACAGGTAATTTTGTAATTATTTTAACTATTTTAGCTATTTAATAATTCTTAACTATTTAATAGCTATTGTACCTGGTTAAAATAAATACAAAGTTGCCTGTAAAATAAATATTAATCCTAAAATAGCTATAGTATAATTATAATTTATGTTGTAGCTATATTAGGGTTTATTTTACAGGTAAGTATTTAGCTTTAAATAGGAATAATTTATTTAATAAGAGTTAATTTATTTCGTTAGAATAAAATTATATTTAACTTAGGGGGGTGTTAGGGTTAGGGTTAAAATTAGCTTTAGGGGTTAAAAATTTTATTAGAGTAGCGGTGATCTCCGATCGGCAGATTAGGGGTTAATACTTGAAGTTAGGTGTCGGCGATGTTAGGGAGGGCAGATTAGGGGTTAATACTATTTATTATAGGGTTATTGAGGCGGGAATGAGGCGGATTAGGGGTTAATACATTTATTATAGTAGCAGTGAGATCCGCTCTGCAGATTAGGGGTTAATAAGTGTAGGCAGGTGGAGGCGACGTTGAGGGGGGCAGGTTAGGGGTTAATAAATATAATATAGGGGTCGGCGATGTTAGGGGCAGCAGATTAGGGGTACATAAGGATAACGTAAGTAGCGGCGCTTTGCGGTCGGCAGATTAGGGGTTAATTATTGTAGGTAGCTGGCGGCAAAGTTGTGGGGGGCAGGTTAGGGGTTAATAAATATAATATAGGGGTCGGCGTTGTTAGGGGCAGCAGATTAGGGGTACATAAGTATAACATAGGTGGCGGTCGGCAGATTAGGGGTTAAAAAAATTTAATCGAGTGGCGGCGATGTGGGGGGACCTAGGTTTAGGGGTACATAGGTAGTTTATGGGTGTTAGTGTACTTTAGAGCACAGTAGTTAAGAGCTTTATAAACCGGCGTTAGCCCAGAAAGCTCTTAACTCCTGACTTTTTTCTGCGGCTGGAGTTTTGTCGTTAGATTTCTAGCGCTCACTTCAGCCACGACTCTAAATACCGGATTTAGAAAGATCCCATTGAAAAGATAGGATACGCAATTTACGTAAGGGGATCTGCGGTATGGAAAAGTCGCGGCTGAAAAGTGAGCGTTAGACCCTTTCCTGACTGACTCCAAATACTGGCGGTAGCCTAAAACCAGCGTTAGGAGCCTCTAACGCTGGTTTTCACGGCTACCGCCAAACTCTAAATCTAGGCCTTAGGGTTTATTTTACAGGTAAGTATTTAGTTTTATATAGGAATAATTTATTTCAGTATAATATAGTGTTAGGTATAATTGTAACTTAGGTTAGTTTTTATTTTACAGGTTAATTTCTCTTTATTTTAGCTAGGTAAGCTATTAAATAGTTAATAACTATTTAATAGCTATTGTACCTAGTTAAAATAAATTGAAATTTGCCTGAAAAATAAAAATAATTCCTAAGATAGCTACAATATAATTATTATTTATATTGTAGATATATTAGGGTTTATTTTAAAGGTAAGTATTTAGTTTTAAATAGGATTAATTTAGTTCATAATAGAAATATTATTTAGATTTATTTAATTAATATTTAAGTTAGGGTGTGTTAGGGTTAGTGTTAGACTTAGGTTTAGGGGTTAATAAATTTATTACAGTGGCGGCGGTGTAGTGGGGGGCAGGAAAGGGGTTAATAAATGTATTATAGGTGGCGACGGTGTAGGGGGGGCAGATTAGGGGTTAATAAATTTAATATAGGTGCAGGTTCCGGGAGCGGCGGTTTAGGGGTTAAACTATTTATTTAGTTGCGGCGAGGTGAGGGATCGGCAGGATAGGGGTTAATAACTTTATTATAGAGGGCGAAGGTATAGGGGGGGCAGGATAGGGGTTACTAGTTATAATGTAGGTGGCGGTGGGCTCCGGGAGCGGCGGTTTAGGGGTTAATACATTTATTATAGTTGCGGCGGGGTCAGGGAGCGGCGGTGTAGGGGTTAATATGTATAGAGTAGTTTGCGGTGGGCTCCGGGAGCGGCGGTTTAGGGTTAATACATATACAGGGAGTGCAGAATTATTAGGCAAATGAGTATTTTGACCACATCATCCTCTTTATGCATGTTGTCTTACTCCAAGCTATATAGGCTCGAAAGCCTACTACCAATTAAGCATATTAGGTGATGTGCATCTCGGTAATGAGAAGGGGTGTGGTCAAATGACATCAACACCCTATATCAGGTGTGCATAATTATTAGGCAACTTCCTTTCCTTTGGCAAAATGGGTCAAAAGAAGGACTTGACAGGCTCAGAAAAGTCAAAAATAGTGAGATATCTTGCAGAGGGATGCAGCACTCTTAAAATTGCAAAGCTTTTGAAGCGTGATCATCGAACAATCAAGAGTTTCATTCAAAATAGTCAACAGGGTCGCAAGAAGCGTGTGGAAAAACCAAGGCGCAAAATAACTGCCCATGAACTGAGAAAAGTCAAGCGTGCAGCTGCCAAGATGCCACTTGCCACCAGTTTGGCCATATTTCAGAGCTGCAACATCACTGGAGTGCCCAAAAGCACAAGGTGTGCAATACTCAGAGACATGGCCAAGGTAAGAAAGGCTGAAAGACGACCACCACTGAACAAGACACACAAGCTGAAACGTCAAGACTGGGCCAAGAAATATCTCAAGACTGATTTTTCTAAGGTTTTATGGACTGATGAAATGAGAGTGAGTCTTGATGGGCCAGATGGATGGGCCTGTGGCTGGATTGGTAAAGGGCAGAGAGCTCCAGTCCGACTCAGACGCCAGCAAGGTGGAGGTGGAGTACTGGTTTGGGCTGGTATCATCAAAGATGAGTTTGTGGGGCCTTTTCGGGTTGAGGATGGAGTCAAGCTCAACTCCCAGTCCTACTGACAGTTTCTGGAAGACACCTTCTTCAAGCAGTGGTAAGGAAGAAGTCTGCATCCTTCAAGAAAAACATGATTTTCATGCAGGACAATGCTCCATCACACGCGTCCAAGTACTCCACAGCGTGGCTGGCAAGAAAGGGTATAAAAGAAGAAAATCTAATGAGATGGCCTCCTTGTTCACCTGATCTGAACCCCATTGAGAACCTGTGGTCCATCATCAAATGTGAGATTTACAAGGAGGGAAAACAGTACACCTCTCTGAACAGTGTCTGGGAGGCTGTGGTTGCTGCTGCACGCAATGTTGATGGTGAACAGATCAAAACACTGACAGAATCCATGGATGGCAGGCTTTTGAGTGTCCTTGCAAAGAAAGGTGGCTATATTGGTCACTGATTTGTTTTTGTTTTGTTTTTGAATGTCAGAAATGTATATTTGTGAATGTTGAGATGTTATATTGGTTTCACTGGTAAAAATAAATAATTGAAATGGGTATATATTTGTTTTTTGTTAAGTTGCCTAATAATTATGCACAGTAATAGTCACCTGCACACACAGATATCCCCCTAAAATAGCTATAACTAAAAACAAACTAAAAACTACTGCCAAAACTATTCAGCTTTGATATTAATGAGTTTTTTGGGTTCATTGAGAACATGGTTGTTGTTCAATAATAAAATTAATCCTCAAAAATACAACTTGCCTAATAATTCTGCACTCCCTGTATTATAGTTGCGGTGGGCTCCGGGAGCGGCGGTTTAGGGGTTAATACATATATACATATATTATAGTTGCGGTGGGCTCCGGGAGCGGCGGTTTAGGGGTTAATATGTATAGAGTAGCTTGCGGTGGGCTCCAGGAGCGGAGGTTTAGGGGGTAATAACTTTATTTAGTTGCGGCGGTGTAGGGGGGACAGATTAAGGGTGTTTAGACTCGGGGTACATGTTAGGGTGTTAGGTGAAGACAGCTCCCATAGGAATCAATGGGATATCTGGCAGCAGCGAACTTGTACTTTCGCTATGGTCAGACTCCGATTGATTCCTATGGGATCCGCCGCCTCCAGGGTGGCGGTTTGAAAACCAGGTACGCTGGGCCGGAAAAGTGCCGAGCGTACCAGCTAGTTTTTTGATAACTAGCAAAAGTAGTCATATTGTGTCGTACTTGTGTGCGGAACATCTGGAGTGACGTAAGAATCAATCTGTCGGACTGAGTCCGGCGGATTGAAGTTTACGTCACAAAATTCTACTTTTGCCGGTCTCTAGCCTTTGATAACTAAGGCGAATCAGCCTCGCCACAAATACGCTGCGGAATTCCAGCGTATTTGAGGTTGACGGCTTGATAACTAGGCCCCTATGTGCGTATTATTTTTCAACAAGGAATACCAAAGGAACAAAGCACATTTGAAAATAGAAGTGAATTTAAAAGTGTCTTAAAATTACATGCTCTATCAGAATCATGCAAGTTTAATTTTGACTTTCCTATCCCTTTAAAGGATTAAAAACTGTAATTATAGGAAAACAAAAATTCACAGTTTCATGAAAGTTTGATTTTACTGTCCTGCTTTAATCAATTAACAAACCTTGCAGCAAGTGGCTTTTGGAAGCCAAAACATTAATAATTGTCTCATTGCTTAGCGACATCAAAACACCTTTTTCTGATGACATCAGCATAAAGGCCTCTAAATGTTGCTGTGAAAGGGAATTTCTAGGTCTGTTCAGGACATACTTAACTTTGAACCTTTCACGTGCCACTTGGGAAGAGGAAAGTGTCAGTGTCAACTTGTGCATTGAAAAGTGAACTATAAGCTAAACTGTACAAATTGTAACACAGCAATACATTATAGCAGCATGCAATACACTTTTTGCAAGTCCTGCACTTTGCCCTAATCTGACCTACATTAGATTGCTGTTGTTCTTCAGCTTTAGAGGTCAGATGAAAAAGGACGTCTTCATCATCATCCTGGTCTTCAACGTTGGCATCAATGTACTCTTCATCAAGAGACATTTTTAGTCTGTTCCATTTTGATGCAAAATCAAGCAACTCCCTTTGAAGTTGTTCTTTTGGATGAAGCTGAATCAAATTTTACAAATAAGCTGTTCAGCCATTTCAAAGCATTTGAAGGAAGGTGCTGGAGGATGTCCTGAAAATTGTATAGTATTAAGAGAATACCAATGGCACTACTTAAAATAAAATAGACCCTTATGTCCTAAAGTTGGCCATCGAGTAAGGCAGGGAATGGGTGCTGTGTATAAACCAAATTGATACAAAAAGGAGAAAAGAGAATACACTTATAGTACTCCTAGGTCTAATTAGAATATAATAAATGTAGGAAATAACTTATCACTAACTATTCGTTAGAGAATAGAAAAGGGAGAGACAAAAAAATGAATACAATTAAAATATAACTTTTATTGGGGTCAAATAAAATTAGGATAATTAATTAAAAACACACTTAGATACTGAATGTAGTAATTGTGTACATATACAGGGTAGTTCTAATAATATATAGAAATGTATTCAAGATACTGGATGAATTGATAAATACCAATGTTATAGATAACACTTACAGTTGATTACTATAAATATATGTCCAAAGATGTGTGACACTGGTATTGCACTCAATATATTTGAGTGTTAAATGCACTGTTTAATGTTACAGTGCTGAGACATGGAGCTAAATGAACAATAGCTACTGTAGTGCCAGTATTGCCGTAAACATATTAGGCTGTTTATACCAAGTAAATAAATATCCAGATAATATAATAGTGCCTGAACCTGGTATTACTCCCAATAATGATTTATGGAATAATATTAACAGTCTTGTAGTTATTCTGTCTTAGAGGGTCAGCGATATGTAATAATACGCCAGTGTGCAGCAAGTCAACGAATACTGCTTATAGTTAAATAGTATCTTACTCAGATAGAGGAATTCCTGACACTAGTAGTTATAAATGACAGATGTACAATAATATACTGATAAATATCATGTCATAATGTTAATGGACATAATAATAATATTGCGTGTAACACCTAATGTGAGGTCACAAATAGTTGATTCACTGATAGCTGGCTTAGTAAGTATTGACTATGACGATCCTAATCGCACAATCATAAAAAGGCAAAATAGTCCCGTAGTATAATTAGTGTTTAGCATACATCTCTCACATTCATCGTGTGTGGTATACTTATAGGAAGAATGAATATATAAATAAATAGTATCTGCAGTTGGATGTTGTAACACTTCTTCAAGTATAAGGACAGTTGGAGTCTGCAGCTAAGTAATGTGGTATTAGATCGCTCTAATTTTTGCCAAGTGTAATGTTGCACACAAATCGGCTTATACATGTTCCACCACGATACTCCTTTTGAGAATATAAAACTGAAATATGTAAACGTTAAATGTACTATATTGCTTGTGGAGTATAAGAACGTGGAGGCCAATGGGCAATAACTAGCGTGATGCTATTAATGCCATAATACTACTGGGTGATTTTAACCAGGTTAGCACATATCCAGATACTGTCTATCAGTGATTATTATAAAAGTCTGCAGATGACAAGAAGCTGCGGTATAAAGTTGAAAACAGTGTTAGGGTAACAAATTAGTACTTAATTATGCTTGGTACATAAGATTTAAGCTGAAATAGCTATATTGTATACAGCACAAATAACGGCACCTATATACTCCTCCTTGGTCAACAGACTATTATTGTGGAGCCAATATAACAAATCGGTAATTACACTGTTATGTATTTAAATACAGGAGCGTGAACACCATAAACAATAGTTGCCGTGTTGTTAGTGTCACAGTCTCACTCAGCCATTAAGACAAGTACATATTCACTCTGTATCAGATAGTAACGACTTGCTCTGTTAGTGGTTGTATGTTATAAATAACTACGATATTAAAGATTGGTAATTACACTGTTGTGTATTTGAATACAAGAGCGTGGTCACAGGTGAATAACAGTTGCCGTGATGATATTACTATCGCTGTCTCACTCAGTCATTGAGACAAGTATACATTCACTCTAAATCAAACAGTAACAACTGACCATGTTATTGATTGATAGGTACCTTTGAAAAAGCCATTTTTGTGGCGAAACATGTTAGGGACGCTAGGGCAATGGTGAGGAGTCCTTGGAGCTCCTGTGTTTTTAGTAAGCCTTAGGCTACCGAATATTACTGTAGTATATCTTTACCAATGGGTAGTTACTTATAACGTTCAATCAATAACATGGTCAGTTGTTACTATTTGATTTAGAGTGAATGTATACTTGTCTCAATGACTGAGTGAGACAGCGATAGTAATATCATCACGGCAACTGTTATTCACCTGTAACCACGCTCTTGTATACAAATACACAACAGTGTAATTACCGATTTTTAATATTGTAGTTATTTATAACATACAACCACTAACAGAGCAAGTCGTTACTATCTGATACAGAGTGAATATGTACTTGTCTTAATGGCTGAGTGAGACTGTGACACTAACAACACGGCAACTATTGTTTATGGTGTTCACGCTCCTATATTTAAATACATAACAGTGTAATTACCTATTTGTTATATCGGCTCCACAATAATAGTCTGTTGACCAAGGAGGAGTATATAGGTGCCGTTATTTGTGCGGCATACAATATAGCTATTTCAGCTTAAATCTTATGTACCAAGCATAATTAAGTACTAATTTGTTACCCTAACACTGTTTTCAACTTTATACCGCAGCTTCTTGTCATCTGCAGACTGTTATAATAATCACTGTAGTATCTGGATATGTGCTAACCTGGTTAAAATCACCCAGTAGTATTATGGCATTAATAGATCTAAGTTTTTATCTTCTAAGGCTTCTTCTGTTGATGCTCTGTAACTTAATCCTCTTTTGCCAATTGCTTTAATGGTTTCAATCACTCGAAGTATAGCACGCTTTCTCTTCACTTCCTCTTTCTTTGCAATATTTTATTTTCCAAAGAAATGGCTACTTATATCTTTGCTCTTTGATCTCATAAGAAAGGCTTCTGATGTAGAATTGTGAAGGTTGCTTTCTTCATGCTCCTCAATTCTTTGGCACATATGCTTTTGGTCAAAGCACCCATCAATAAAAGCACTGCTATCTGTTGTTCTGCTAAAGGCAAGGCAGACCATGTAGAAAAAGGCTCCATGGGAATGTGAATAAGTCAACCACTGAAGCTTCTTTCCATCTCTTCGCTGATATAACTTTTTGGCATTTAAATATGGTACATCTGGTTGACATAGGTGGAACTTTAGAAAAGCACTCATATTTTCTGATTTTGGTCTGACAAACCACAACTTGTTTTTAAGAGTTTCTGTTAACTCCACACCACTATACACAACATCTGCTCTCTCATCCAGGATATCAGGGACATTCTCCAGTGCAAGCTCTTCATGTGTTTCTACCATGGCAACATTTTCCACTTCAAACTCTTCATCAGTTTGTACTTCAGTGTCTCCTTCTATACTGTCATCATGACCTTTATCAGTTAATTGATTTTTTTTATCACGTTCTTTCTCAGCCCCTCCTTTTGACAGTTTTCTTTTACTTTCACATTTCTTATCCATGATACATACTTCAATAAAAGATTTTGTTTCTGTTACCTACACAATTGATACAAAAAAGTAATATTCATCAAATTTAAATACAAATAATTTTAAACACAAAATAAAGACTTGCACCACTAAACCAGAAATTCAGAATGCAGAATTAGGCACATCCACTTTTTAATGTTAGTGTTAATATAAGGTGATCCTATCTCAGATTTTAATGAGTTGTGGTTTAAAATATACCCAAATGAACAGTTTCTCATTAATATTATACTATGCAGTTGGTATAACAAGGCATTGGAAAGTGGAAACACAAGGGGAAAATAGATTTGCAGTGCACTGTACCTTTAAGGGACAAGCATATATTGTAATACATATATTGTTAAAGGGACATAAAGTGATGCAGCATAACTGTAAAAACAGGAAAATATCACCTGCGAATCTCTATGTAAAAAAGGAAGAAATTTTACCTCACAATTTCCTCAGCTCACCAGAGTAAGTCCTGTGTAAAAAGTTATACTTCAGCTGCTGTCCAGCTGCAGGTAAAAAAATAAAAATGAAGAAATGAACTGCAGCCAATCATAAGGGCTAACCCCCCTAATTATTCATACCTTACCGCATACAAATAAAAGAGACCACACAAGAACTGGAGGTTAAGACCAAAATGGTCGCGTTTATTTAATAAACAATTAACTATGACTAACTTATCACGTAGTCATCTTCAAACGGTGGTGGACAATGGAGTCCCTGTAACAGGAACCCCAAATGGGGAGAGGGCGAGGCCAAGGTCAAATTGTGGGGAGGAGCCATATGTGACTCCGCCCCTGCGGAACGGCTACAGACACCCTAGGGGCCCGAAGGCATGACCCAGGGACATCACCACACCCTTTAGCTCGACCCACAGCCCCCTCAGGACTCTGCATCAACATTCAGGCCCCGTCCTTCTGTCACAAGAGACCAACCTCTAAAAGTAGAGGAAAGGACTCTTGTGGCCACCACTAAACCAAACTAGCAAAGGCATTTTTAATATCAGCAATAAATATATCAAAGCCCTCATTGGTCACGTGTACCCCATCCGGGGCAATACAAATGACGCTTATCCGCAGATAAGCTGTTGTGGCGTACCACGAAACCTCCAGCGACCATGACTGCCTTCCCCAGCTCCCAATTGATCTTGTTTCTGACCTATAGGCTGCTCTCGGGGATGGAAAGGAATAACAGCAACTAAACCTGGACACTTTGTCCAGCACCGCAACTAAACCACCTAAGAGCAAGGTTGTAACAGGCTCCCTCTGATCCTTCTCTTTGGGCTTTAATCTACCCCAGCCTTTCAATGCTCTCCTCACCAAAAATGAGCTCCCAAAGTCACTGAAGCCATAAAGCTTTTTTAAGAAGGTCAAGGCTGCCACCCGCCCTTCACAAACCCCGCAGATACTCTCCGTGACCACAGACTAAGCAGCCAGTCAACCACCAATACCTGCGTACCTTCTGCTGGTGACTTTTGATGCAACCGACAAAACTCCTCCCATTCCTTGAAAGTGCCTACTGTAAGCCTACTGTAAGTCTGCCACGTCTTGGGAGCTAAGGATGCTCCCAACAAAGGAAGAACTGCCATTAAAGACCTGCTATCTGCCAAAGAGAGAACAGACACGACAAACCATCAGCATCTGCCGACGGAACCAGGCTAAACTGTTCCCACTGGAAACGCGAAAGGGCATCGGCTATGATATTATTTACACCTGGCATGTGCCTCGCTTCAAACTGCAGATTGAGCTGCATGCACCTCAGTACTAGGTGTCTCAGATAAGACACCATGACTGGGGAAGGTGCTGAAAGCCGATTCATGGCTTATACAATGCTGAGATTATTGGACCAAAAGAGCACTGTGCGATTGCACAACTTCGGACCCCACAGCTCCACTGCCACTACTATCGGAAATAGTTCTAGCAAAGTGAGATTCCGAACCAGCCCAGCCGCCACCTATGATGCAGGCCATACAGGGCTTTCTAAGTAGGCCCTGTAACCCGATTCCCCCGCAGCACCCGTAAACAAATGGAGGGCCTGGCTCAATACCAACGACTCCCTCCATAACAGGACACCATTAAAATGCAACAAAAAATCCTCCCAAACCGCTGGGTCTTCCCACATCGCGCCCGTAATGTAGGACACCCTCCAGCCGCCTGTTAAATACCCTTCCCATGGGTATTACTCGACATGCAAAATTCAGAAGGCCCAGCAATGATTGGACCCCTGTAAGCGTCAGCTCGGAGCCCAGAGCTGCCCGCTGAACTGCCTGAAGCAAACGAGCGACTTTCTCATGCGGCAATCAACATAGCCGTGTGACTGTGTCTATTTCAATCCCAAGAAACACTAATTGCATACAAGGACCCTCCGTTTTTTCTTCCGCTAACGGCACCCCAAAATCCTGCATCAAAGAGCGCATGACAGCCATCAGCCTAGCACACTCCCCAGAACCTGACCACCAACCAGCAAGAAATGATCAAGGTAGTATAACACTGCCCCCTTCGGCCGAGGCTACCGCCCAGTGCAAAAATTAACTAAACTAAAATATGCACACGAGATGGAGCACCCCATGGGGAGAAATTTTTCCACGTAAAACCCCCCATCAAAACGAAAACCTATTAGCCTAAAAGACTCCTGACCAGGTCTTAGGCCTCATAAATTTATATTTGACCGAGCTTATTGCTGGATCAATCGCGTCATTCACTAACCACCCTTTAGGGTAGGACAAATGTTGAATTAGGCAAAACTTCCCTGGCTCCTTCTTCGGCACCACTCCCAGAGGGGACATGACCACTGCCAGGGACACCCTGAAGGGACCCACAATTCTCTCTAAGGCCAGCTCCTTGGCCAACTTATCCTTGACAACCTCTGGAAACTGGTATGCCAAATTAAGATTCCTGTGCGTGGTCGACCCAACCACATCACTGGTTACCGGAATCCTTAACCCATCCCTGATTCCGACCAACAACATCCCGGCGGCAACCCTATCCAGGTAAGCCTTCAGCCATGGCTGAAGCGCGGCCATGTTCAGTGGCGTGGGAACCCTTGCCAGCAACCACTCCTCTATCTGCGCCCCTGCCCGCACCTTCATCCTGCTTACACTGACACTCGAGCCCGGGGTGTGGGCCTCCGCAATAAAGGCAGACATGCCAAAAGGAACAATTTGCTCCTTTATCGCACTGGCGGTCGTTAAACCGCCAACATTCCTATCCTTTTTTGTGAAATCCCCCCGACAATGCCTGCCCTACCTCCTTAGACACTGCCCCCCCTGGAGCTGGTTTGTCTGTATCCAGGCTAGTCCACAGGTCCACGTCCTTCATCCCAAACATCAGTATGGAGTTCCCTGCTATCTTCCTATGGAACTCGGAATCGTATGCCCGCCAGGCCCCTTCCGGATATTTCTTAAAGATTTGCTTGATTATGTCCGTATATTTCAGGACATCCAGAGCTCTATTAGGCCATTGCTCAATGTAGCATGACGCCAACACTTTAAAACACTGACACCACTCGTCAAAGTCTCCGGCCTTTTGAAGTTCTTGGGGCCCGTAGCGTCCTCACTCCGCTCCCTGTTCCTATGAGCTTCCATAGAGAGCTCAAAAACGTTGACGTACCTACCCTCCCTGATTTTAGCTACCGTCTTTGGTTTCAGATGGGCATGCAACGAATCCCTCTGACTCCCAGCCATCAAACCAAGAGCCACCTGACCCCCACTAGCTGCACACATGCATCCTGAAGAACCTGACCTGCGACCCCTTGTGCCCATTCATGGTGACCCCCAGAACCCCCCGTCCTGTAGACCTCCACAATATCCCCCTTTAGCCCCAAGTGCCCTGACATGTTGGCCATGCAGACCTCCTCCCGCTCCCTCCCTTACACTTCCAGCTCTGCCCCTGCCAGCCCCCTGCTTTCCGACCCTGCCCCCAGCCTGCTTCCTCGGTTTGTCCCGCAAGACCTGGGCTGTACCTCTAACTGCCTGCCTGGACCGCTCTAGACTGAGACCCTGTCCAAGGCCCCCCTTCACTGCCGGCGATCCGCTTCCCCGTTCCAGCACCCTGCCCTCCCTCTCTCTCTCTGCCACGCTGCCCTGCTGATTTTGCTGGTGCCGCCGTAACAGAAGTGACGTCAACCGGAGAACCAGAAGTGACGACACCCGACGCACCGGTAGTCCTGTCCTGACCCAAGGCCTGACCAGACACCACACCTGAGGGCCCAACTTCCTGCATCACTTGAGCTCCACTTTGGCGTGACCGTACCTCCTGCAAATCCCTTAATTTGTTTCAGGCTAACAAGCAGCCCTACACTTTCAGCATCAACAGTGCTGAGGTCATGAACTCTTTTACTGTGATCTCATGAGATTTCACTTAACTCTCATGAGATTTCATATTAAACTTCCTTAAACTGGTTTGAACTGTTCTCCAATCAACACTCTAGCAACAAAAAAAAACTGTATGGCTAGAGCGCTGATTGGAGAACAGTTCAAGCTGTTAGCTCACCAAAAATTACTTTTGAAGTGGGTGGCCGGAGCTCAAGGTTATAAGAATTTTAGGGTGTGAAGGTTGAACATTATTTCTTTTGCCTACTTTTTATGCAATTTCAATCTGGGGCTCAAAAGCTGTGTCCACAGCTTCATAAACTGAGTAGTTATGTCCCGAACTGTTCGCCCGCGAACGGTTCACATCGAACATAGGTTGTTCGCGTTCGCGTTTGTGGGCGAACACATGGCGATCCGCCCCTATGTGTCATCATTGTGGAAACTTTGACCCTTTATGTCACAGCCGCCTGACACATTAGAGCCAATCAACATCAGACACTCCCTCACAGACACTCCCAGCTACTCGGAATCCGCCATTTTAGACTCATAACGACCTTGCTTTTTTAATGAGAGGACGTGTTGTGTTTTTGCTCCTGACATTAATAGGAAAAACATAGCTAGGCTAGTGTATTTACAGTCCAGAAGGACTCCACTCATCTCTGCTGCAAGCACAGCACCCCAAAAAGCCCTTTTTAGGGCTATATTTCGTGCCGTTTTTTTTTTCTTTTCTTTTTTTTTTATTAGCATTTGCCTGGCTTTCAGCTGTGTGTTTAAGGCTCACAGCATATGCTGTGACTACTGCCACCACTGATATCTCCCTAACAACATTAGTTTAAATTTAACTAACCCAAAAATATAATTATTTTTCTAGTGTAATTTTTTTTCATTTTCTATCAGGCCAGTGTCACACAGCATATACTCTGGTTCATTGCTCTGTGCCAGCCAGCAGCCAGCAGTGTTAATATCCGTTTATAACATTATTTTTCATTTTAAAAAAAAACACAAAAAAATATTTTTCTAGTGTAATCTAATTACATTTACTATCATGCCTGTGTCTGTCAGGCTCACTCAGCATTAATATACCTCTTTTTTTTTCAGTCTTTTGGTTAATTGGTCTGTGCCAGGCAGCCACCCAGCACTCATATCTATTTTTCTTTCACCTTAATTTTAATATAAAAAAAAAAGAAAGTTTAAATTTGTTTGCTAGTGTAATCTAATATAATTTTCTATCCGGCCTGTGTGTTTTGCTGACATAGAGAGCCTACTGTGTTTACTTGCTGCCCTCCCTAGTCTATGAGCCACGACTCATAAGTGTTTAACCTTTTTTTAATTCCCCCCCCAAAAAATAATTTCAATCATTTTTCTAGTGTAATCTAATAGTATTTTCTATCAGGCGTGTGTGTATCCGACATACAGAGCCTACTGTTTTTAATAGCTGCCCTTCCAAGGCTATCAGCCACGACTCATATGTATGTGCTTAACCTTTTTCTTAAAATTTCCAAAAAAAAGTCTTTAAATCATTATGCTAGTGTAATCTAATTGTATTTTCTATCAGGCCTGTGTCTAGCTGTCTATCTGACTTACACAGCATACTGTTGTTATAATTGCTGCCCTACGTAGCAGCCAGCCAGTGCGACCACTCATAGTCATATGTGCATTGCACTTCTTAACAAAATTTTAATATTAAAATCTAAAATTTTAAAATATTTTGCTAGTGTAATGTAACTTAATTTTCTATCAGTCCTGTGTTTTTGTCACTTACACAGCATACTGTGTTAAATTGCTGCCCTACCTACCATCCACGACTCATATCTGTCAGCCTGTCTGCCAGGCCCAAGTAGCCAATTAGTGGAACCAATCACAATTCTTGTAACAGTAATAAAAAAAAAAACAACATAATTTTTTGGACTGCAAATATTCAGTCTCCTAGGGCCATTGAATTTCATTTACCTCCTGCCTGCCACTGCCAGCCTTTTGTGCCAGGCCGTCTAGCCAACTATTTACACCAATCATAATTGTTGTCACAGTCAGACAGTATAGTTATTAATTTAAATAAAAAAATTTTTTTAGTGTTGATCTTAACCCTCAGTTTGCTCGTGCCTTTGAATTGCACTTTTCTACAGCCTTCCAAGCCTGTGTGCCAGGCCTACTTAAAAAATATTTACACCAATCATATTTGTTGTGACAGTATTCTAATAATTAAAAATTAAATTTTTTGGTAATAGTTGCTGTGATTTGAATCCTCAGTTTGCTGGTGCCATTGAATAGCACTTTCCTCCTGCCTTGCAGCCTGCTGTGAGCCAGGCCCACCTAGCCAATTGTTGTCAGCAATCATATTTCTGTTAACAGTATTGCAAAAATTGTCAATCATCACTGTTTAGACTGTCAGTAATCAGTCTCCTAGTGTCCTTGAATTGCATCTCCCTCCTGCCTGCCATCCTTTTGTGCCAGGCCGTCTTGCCAACTATTTACACCAATCCTAATTTTTTGTCACAGTATAGTTACTAATTAAAATTAAAAAAATCTTTATTGTTGATGATCTTAACCTTCGGTTTGCTCGTGCCTTTGAATTGCACTTTTCTACAGCCTTCCAAGCCTGTGTGCCAGGCCTACTTAAAAAATATTTACACCAATCATATTTGTTGTGACAGTATTCTAATAATTAAAAATTAAAATTTTTGGTAATAGTTGCTGTGATTTGAATCGTCAGTTTGCTGGTGCCATTGAATAGCACTTTCCTCCTGCCTTGCAGCCTGCTGTGAGCCAGGCCCACCTAGCCAATTGTTGTCAGCAATCATATTTCTGTTAACAGTATTGCAAAAATTGTCAATCATCACTGTTTAGACTGTCAGTAATCAGTCTCCTAGTGTCCTTGAATTGCATCTCCCTCCTGCCTGCCATCCTTTTGTGCCAGGCCGTCTTGCCAACTATTTACACCAATCCAAATTTTTTGTCACAGTATAGTTACTAATTACAATTAAAAAAATCTTTATTGTTGATGATCTTAACCCTCAGTTTGCTCGTGCCTTTGAATTGCACTTTTCTACAGCCTTCCAAGCCTGTGTGCCAGGCCTACTTAAAAAATATTTACACCAATCATATTTGTTGTGACAGTATTCTAATAATTAAAAATTAAAATTTTTGGTAATAGTTGCTGTGATTTGAATCGTCAGTTTGCTGGTGCCATTGAATAGCACTTTCCTCCTGCCTTGCAGCCTGCTGTGAGCCAGGCCCACCTAGCCAATTGTTGTCAGCAATCATATTTCTGTTAACAGTATTGCAAAAATTGTCAATCATCACTGTTTAGACTGTCAGTAATCAGTCTCCTAGTGTCCTTGAATTGCATCTCCCTCCTGCCTGCCATCCTTTTGTGCCAGGCCGTCTTGCCAACTATTTACACCTGTTACGGTTACCCTTAGTCTCGCTGAGAGATGGACCGCTTAGTAGCCTGGATTCCTATTGCTGAAGAGGGGAGAAACTGCTTTCCATAGTATTCTATATGAGTCTCGCAAATGTAGAATAATCCCCCTTAGCTGTAGTACAGCTAGGATACCCTTCTGCCCACAAAAACGAGTCAACGCTGCGATTGAGGGACAACCAAGAACTGAGGACTGGGATGCCCAGCCTGCTTTTTATTTTGGTTACATGCACACAGGGCACTCCCAGGGGGGGAAGCATAAAATCCCCCATCACACATTTAGACAAAGCCCTTGGACAGGCCACCGCAGATAACAAGTACACACAAGAAAACAATTGAGTCCTTCTTATCACCTAGCAGTGAATGCTTATCACAAACTTAATTACAGTACACAATATGCTAGGAAACCTGCCTCAGAAAATAGTTTTCTCAAAACTGAACAGAGTTAACCCTTTATGAAATGATACTTGTTACAGTTTTCTTGGAGCCCTTCTTAGGCGCTGGCTTGGCTGGTTCAGGCATTGCTGCTGGGAAATAAGTTTCTTCACAACAAAATAACTAATGCTTCTGTAACAGTGCTCCCTTTCTGTGGAACACTCTGGCAGACACGGTCTGACCCCTTTTCGGGGCAGACTAAGGCTGTCCAGACCGCTGGTTATGCGGGGCTGAGGTCGGTTTGTCTGGACAACCCGTCGGCGTTGCCATTCTGTTTCCCAGGTCTGTAAGTAATGGTGAAATTGAAGGGTTGCAACGATAAACTCCAACGTAATAGCCTGCCATTATCTCCAGAGACCCGGTTCAGCCACACCAACGGGTTATGGTCGGTGACCAGAGTGAACTCCTGCCCATATAAATAGGGAGTCAATTTCTTTAATGCCCACACCAAAGCCAAACACTCCTTTTCAACCGCTGCATAGCTGACTTCGCGGGGCAGGAGCTTCCGGCTGATGTAGGCAACTGGATGCTCCCCTCCATCTTCGCCTACTTGGCTGAGGACGGCTCCCAGCCCGAACATGGAAGCATCTGTGTGGACGATAAAACGTTTGTTAAGGGCTGGAGCCGCCAAGACAGGAGCGTTAATTAGAGCATTTTTGAGAGCCTGGAAAGCCGTTTCACAGTGGGGAGACCACAGGACCTGTCGAGGTAAGTTCTTCTTGGTCAAGTCAGTCAGGGGTTTGGCAAGTGTGCTGTAGTCTGGTACGAACCGTCTATAGTACCCTGCCGTGCCCAGGAAGGCTAGGACCTGAGTCTTAGTGATGGGGGTGGGCCAATTGGCGACAGCTTCTATCTTGGCCGGCTCTGGTCGCTGCTTTCCACACCCCACCCGGTGACCCAGGTACTGTACCTCGGCCATCCCAAAGTGGCATTTTTCTGGCTTCAGAGTCAGGCCAGCAGCCCGGATCTGATCCAGAACCATTCCTATGTGAGCTAAGTGGTCCTCCCATGACTCACTGTGGATCGCTATGTCGTCCAGGTAGGCGCAAGCAAAACTCTGGAAGCCATCCAGGAGCCTATCCACCAAGCGCTGGAATGTAGCTGGGGCATTCTTCATCCCAAACGGCATTACCCTAAACTGATATAAGCCGAATGGGGTGACGAATGCCGACTTGGGGATAGCCTCCGGGGCCAGGGGAATCTGCCAGTAACCTTTGCAGAGGTCAATAGTGGTCAGGTAATTTCCCCTGGCTATACGATCGAGTAGCTCGTCTACCCTGGGCATAGGGTACGCGTCCGTCACGGTCTTTTCATTGAGCCTCCGATAGTCTACGCAGAACCGGGTGGTCCCATCTTTCTTGGGCACCAAGACAACTGGGGAGGCCCAGGGACTATCGGAGGGCTCAATTACCCCGAGTTGGAGCATCTCATCGATCTCCTTCTTCATTCCTATCCTAACTGCTTCGGGGATTCGGTACGGAGCCTGGCGCAAGGGAGCTTGTCCCGGAGTATCTACCTGGTGGGTGGTTAAAGTAGTGTACCCTGGCTTCGGGGAGAAGGTGAGGTGTTTGGACTGTAGGAGTTGGTTGAGCTGCTCCCTTTCAGTGGGGCTAAGTCGGTCTCCTATCTGAACCTGAGCCACTATACCTGTGGGGAGACTCTTTTCTAATAGGTCTGGAATGGGTAGACTGTCGGGGCCTTCCTGAGGGGAACAACATATGGCCGTCACGTTCTCTGGTCGCTCAAAATATTCCTTGAGCATGTTTACATGGAATGTCTTTCTAAGATTGTTGTCGTGGCAGCTAGCTATCACATAAGTGGTGTCTCCCCTTTTCTCTACGATCTGGTAGGGGCCCTGCCAGGACGCCTGCAATTTGTCTGTCTTCACCGGCTTAAGTACTAACACCTTTTGTCCTATGGTAAAGATTCTCTTTCGGGCCCCCCGATCGTACCATACTTTCTGTCTTCTCTGGGCCGACTGGAGATTAGCCCGCACGGATTTGGCTAATTGCTCCATTCGGTCCCTGAGTTCCAGCACGTATGGCACAATGGGGACACTGTCAGTCTCCATCTCTCCCTCCCAGTGCTCCCGGATCAGGTTTAGGGGTCCCCGTACCTTTCTTCCGTAGAGCAACTCAAAGGGAGAGAACCCTGTCGTTTCCTGGGGCACCTCCCGATAAGCAAAAAGGAGGTGCGGCAGGAAGCGTTCCCAGTCTCGGTATTCCTGAGTGAACGTCTTGAGCATTTGCTTGAGGGTCCCATTGAACCTCTCACACAGCCCGTTCGTCTGGGGGTGGTATGGGGAGCTCAGGAGGGACTTAATTTTGCAAACCTTCCAGAGTTTTCGGGTCAATTCAGCCGTAAATTGGGTGCCTCGGTCGGATAGGATTTCTTTTGGAAATCCTACCCGGGAGAACACCTGTACTAGTGCATTCGCTACCGTATCCGCTTGTATGTTGGATAGGGCGACAGCCTCTGGGTACCTGGTAGCGTAGTCCACTACGGTAAGAATGTAGCGCTTACCGGAGGGACTAGGGGTAGCCAGTGGTCCCACTAGGTCAATAGCAACCCGGCTGAAGGGTTCCTCTACAATGGGCATATTTACTAGATGGGCTTTAGGGTGATCGCCTCGCCTTCCTACTCGTTGACACACATCGCAGGTGTTACAGTAAGTTCTAACGTCGGCGTGTACCCCTGGCCAAAAGAACGTGTGAGTAATGCGGTGTAGGGTACGGGTTACAGCTAGGTGGCCTGCTAAGGGGATGTCATGGCCTATCTTGAGGATTTCTTGACGGTATTTGTGGGACACTACCAGCTGTCGCCTACGCTGTCCCCTTTTCTCTGTCCAGCGGTATAGTTTCCCTTTTTCCCATAAGAATGTTTCATTATCTGCCCCGCCCCCTCCGGTCTCTGCTCGTTCCCGGTACTTTTGTAAGGTCGGGTCAGTCTTAGACTCTGTCTCGAAAGCATCTGGGGTGTCCCAGGGTATGGGGCCTAACATGTCAGGCAATGTCGGGGTAGGTCTTACCTGTGTCTCCCGCACTGGTGAGAGTTCTCGCTCCGTCCGGGCTTGGGCCCGTGTAGTCACTGGGTCCGCCTCGTTGTTGCATACTGGAGCATAGGCAGAAGTCATGGGGCCCAAATCATTGCCCAGTAGTACTTCGGCAGGTAAATTATCCATTATGCCCACGTTCACAGCCCCCTTTCCCGCTCCCCAATCAAGATGCACTTTAGCTGTTGGAATTTTGTACACATCCCCCCCCGCCACTCTAACGGCCACAGTCTGTCCAGATCGCTTGTGCTCCGGCACCAAATGACTCTGTACCAGCGTGATAGTAGCCCCTGTGTCTCTCAATCCCTCGGTAGATCGCCCCTCGAGCCATACCTTCTGCCGATGGTGCTGGCGGTTATCTGAGGCAGCATATACAGGGTCCGCCTCGTGAAGCGGCCCCAAATATTCCTCCATAGGGGCCTCTTGGTTAACACAGAGGGTCCGGGCCGGACGATATGCCCCAGAGGGGTAATTGTAATTCCTGGGTGTCTGGTGCGTATTAAGGGGGCAGCTAGCCATGAAATGCCCTGGTTGCTTGCATCGGTGGCAAGTCGGTCTGGGACGCTCAGAGCTGTTATTGGGTGGTCCTGAGTGTCGGGCGGGCCCTGCGGGCACCGGGGCTCGGAATTCAGCACGAGGGGGTGCACGGTAAACCTCTCTGGGTTCGTGAAGACGGGAGTCATAATGTTCATCGGCCAATTTGGCTGCTTCTTCTAAGGTAGAAGGTCGCCTGTCTCGCAGCCATTCCTTCCCTTGCTGTTCCATGCCATTATAAAAATGTTCTAAGAGAAACAATTGTAAAATTTCCTCACCAGTCACCGCTTTACTTCCGCTCATCCAGTGATTTGCCGCTCTCCGCATTCGGTGCGCCCATTCCATATGGGTATCGTTAGGCTTCTTTTTCGTGCCCCGAAACTGTCGGCGATACGCGTCCGGAGTTACTGCGTACCGTCGCAACAGTGTCTCCTTAACTAGCTCATACTGTGTCACTTCCTCAGCACCCAGAGTACGAAAGGCTTCCAGGGCTCGCCCGGATAGTTTCCCAGACAATATCGTGGGCCACTCCCTGTTGGGAATCTGGTGCAGGGCACATTGCCTTTCGAAGTCCGCCAAATATTCATCAATCCCTGTCTCGCTCTCTAGGAAGGGTCGAAATGCCGCATAGGGTATCTTGGGCCTCCCAGCATTTTCGACAGGGATGATTACCTGCGGGGCTTCAGCATTGCGGTGTGCATTCGCTAGGTTGAGTTCGTGGGCTCGAGTCTCTCGTATATCCTTGTCCGCTTCCGCCATCAACTGCTGTACCAATTCCATGGAGGGGTTCGGCCCGTACAGTGAGAGCCTCTCCCGAACAATCCTGGTTTTTTCGTCACTAATCGTGGTCGGTGTTTCCGCCATTGTGAAGCTCTGATCCAGTTCGGTCAATTCTGCGATCAGCTCTCTCCTCGGCCGGTTGCTGGCGTACCCCCCTCTGCTTTCAAGTAAATCCTTTAGGGTTGTACGCTTCAATTTTTCGTAAGCGCTCTCCATCCGTTCTGTACCTCTCCTAGGAAATCCAGGAAAAATCCCACCGCTGCCGCCAAATGTTACGGTTACCCTTAGTCTCGCTGAGAGATGGACCGCTTAGTAGCCTGGATTCCTATTGCTGAAGAGGGGAGAAACTGCTTTCCATAGTATTCTATATGAGTCTCGCAAATGTAGAATAATCCCCCTTAGCTGTAGTACAGCTAGGATACCCTTCTGCCCACAAAAACGAGTCAACGCTGCGATTGAGGGACAACCAAGAACTGAGGACTGGGATGCCCAGCCTGCTTTTTATTTTGGTTACATGCACACAGGGCACTCCCAGGGGGGGAAGCATAAAATCCCCCATCACACATTTAGACAAAGCCCTTGGACAGGCCACCGCAGATAACAAGTACACACAAGAAAACAATTGAGTCCTTCTTATCACCTAGCAGTGAATGCTTATCACAAACTTAATTACAGTACACAATATGCTAGGAAACCTGCCTCAGAAAATAGTTTTCTCAAAACTGAACAGAGTTAACCCTTTATGAAATGATACTTGTTACAGTTTTCTTGGAGCCCTTCTTAGGCGCTGGCTTGGCTGGTTCAGGCATTGCTGCTGGGAAATAAGTTTCTTCACAACAAAATAACTAATGCTTCTGTAACAACACCAATCCAAATATTTTGTCACAGTATAGTTACTAATTACAATTAAAAAAATCTTTATTGTTGATGATCTTAACCCTCAGTTTGCTCGTGCCTTTGAATTGCACTTTTCTACAGCCTTCCAAGCCTGTGTGCCAGGCCTACTTAAAAAATATTTACACCAATCATATTTGTTGTGACAGTATTCTAATAATTAAAAATTAAAATTTTTGGTAATAGTTGCTGTGATTTGAATCGTCAGTTTGCTGGTGCCATTGAATAACACTTTCCTCCTGCCTTGCAGCCTGCTGTGAGCCAGGCCCACCTAGCCAACTGTTGTCAGCAATCATATTTCTGTTAACAGTATTGCAAAAATTGTCAATCATCACTGTTTAGACTGTCAGTAATCAGTCTCCTAGTGTCCTTGAATTGCATCTCCCTCCTGCCTGCCATCCTTTTGTGCCAGGCCGTCTTGCCAACTATTTACACCAATCCAAATTTTTTGTCACAGTATAGTTACTAATTAAAATTAAAAAAATCTTTATTGTTGATGATCTTAACCTTCGGTTTGCTCGTGCCTTTGAATTGCACTTTTCTACAGCCTTCCAAGCCTGTGTGCCAGGCCTACTTAAAAAATATTTACACCAATCATATTTGTTGTGACAGTATTCTAATAATTAAAAATTAAAATTTTTGGTAATAGTTGCTGTGATTTGAAAACTCAGTTTGCTGGTGCCATTGAATAGCACTTTCCTCCTGCCTTGCAGCCTGCTGTGAGCCAGGCCCACCTAGCCAATTGTTGTCAGCAATCATATTTCTTTTAACAGTATTGCAAAAATTGTCAATCATCACTGTTTTGACTGTCATTAATCAGTCTCCTAGTGTCCTTGAATTACATCTCCCTCCTGCCTGCCATCCTTTTGTGCCAGGCCGTCTTGCCAACTATTTACACCAATCCTAATTGTTGTCACAGTATAGTTACTAATTAAAATAAAAAAAATCTTGATTGTTGATCTTAATCCTCATTTTGCTTGTGCCATTGAATTGCACTTTTCTACTGCCTGCCAGCCTGTGTGCCAGGCCCAACTATCCAATTAGTGCTAGCAATCATATTTATTTTAACAGTATTGCAAAATTTGTCAATCAACACTGTTTTGACTGTCAATCTGCAGTCTACTAGTGCCCTTGAATTGCATTTTCCTACTGCCTGCCTGCCTGTGTGCCAGTCCCAACTAGCTAATTAGTGCCACCATTCATGTTTATTGTAACAGGATTGGAATTTTTGTTAATCATAACTGTTTTGACTGTGATTCTTCAGTCTCCTAGTGCCATTGAATTGCAGTTTTCTTTCTCCCAGCGTGTGTGCCAGACAGGCTCATTTGCCAAATAGTGCCAAACAATCATATTTGTTGCCACAGTATTAGTAATATTTCAAAAAATTAACAATTTGTGATTTTTAAAACATCTGTCTTTTTTGTTGTTGTCAGTCTCACAGCGTATACTGTGCCCACTTTCACAGTGCCACCACTCAATTGGTGTAATAGTATTGTTAGTGTCCATTTAAAACAAAATGACAGGCAGAGGCAGGCCACCCCGCAGGTTCCGTGGTCGTGGTCGTGGTGCTGTGATTCCTTTAGACCCTACAAATATGCACATTGTTCAGACGCCGGGTGCCAGGGGGGATGCAAAAACTTCTGAGGAGGACCTAGTTGAATGGCTAACACAGGAAACCCAATCTTCTTCAGCTTCCGCTGCTAGTCCTCCTAACCTTGATGCACAATCTAAGTCCAGCTGTGCTTTGGGCAGGTCTCAAGTGACCAGTGCCACTCCGCCGCCTGTCGCCACCACCAACACTAGCACCACAGCCGCTTCACTTGATCTGTCACAGGAGTTATTGACACATCATTTTGAAGAAATGAGTGATGCGCAACCGTCATTGACAGAGGATGTAGATAATAGTGATCAGTCTCAGTCAGGCAGCATTACCGACATGGAGGTACGGTGTGATGATGATGATGATGTTGTACCCGCTGCTGCTTCCTTTCTTGATGTTTCAGATACAAGTGAAGCGGTTGATGATGATGTGTCGGTGGATGTCATGTGGGTGCCTGCTAGAAGAGAAGAATAAGAGGGGGAAAGTTCAGATGGGGAGACAGAGAGGAGGAGGAGGAGGAGACGATTTGGAAGCACGGGGAGGTCGTCTCAAGGAGCTAGTGGCACATTCAGACAGCATGCATCGTCACCAGGGGTCAGCCAGACAGCCCGCCGATGCCCATCAACGCATGCTGTTGCCACCACCAGAATGCCATCATCGCAGAGCTCAGCAGTGTGGCATTTTTTTTGTGTGTCTGCCTCTGACAACAGCGATGCCATTTGCAACCTGTGCCAAAAGAAACTGAGTCGTGGGAAGTCCAACAGCCACCTAGGTACAACTGCTTTGCGAAGGCACATGGTCTCCCATCACAAAGGCCGATGGGAAGAACACATGAGTAGAAGCAGCACACAAAGTGAAAGCCGCCCTCCTCCTCCTGCTCCAGCATCTTCAGCCACGTCAACCAGTGCTGTCCTCCTTGCCCCCTCTCAACCATCCTCCACTCAGTCTCTCTTACGTAGCAGTTCCTGGTCATCTGCCCACAGTCAGGTGTCTGTCAAGGACATGTTTGAGCGTAAGAAGCCAATTTCTCAAAGTCACCCCCTTGCCCGGCGTCTGACAGCTGGCTTGTCTGAACCCGCCAGCTTTTACCATACAAGCTGGTGGAGTCTGATGCTTTAAAAAAATTTGTATCTATTGGGACACCGCAGTGGAAGGTACCTGGCAGAAATTTATTTTCACAAAAGGCAATCCTAAACCTGTACTCTGTTGTGAGAAAGGAAGTTATGGCATGTCTGGCACACAGCGTTGGGGCAAGGGTCCATATGACCACGGATAGCTGGTCTGCAAAGCATGGTCAGGGCAGGTATATCACCTACACTGCGCATTGGGTAAACCTGCTGACTTCTGACAAGCATGGAATGCGTGGCTCTGCAGAAGAGTTGGTGACACCGCCACGACTTGCAGGCAGGCCTGCTGCTACCTCCTCTACTCCTCCTACTCCATCCTCTTCCATAACCTCTTCCTCGGCTGAGTCCTCTTCAACTTCTGCATCTTGCTCCACATCTATGGCACCCCCCCAGCTCCCCAGGTACTATGCTACATCCCGGGTACGGCAGTGTCACGCCGTCTTGGGGTTGACTTGCCTGAAAGCAGAGAGTCACACCGCACCAGCACTCCTGACCGCCCTGAACGCCCAGGTGGATCAGTGGCTGAATCCGCACCAACTGGAGATTGGCAAGGTTGTTTCTGACAATGGAAGTAATTTGGTGGCGGCATTGAAATTGGGCAAGTTGACACATGTGCCGTGCATGGCACATGTGTGTAATCTGATTGTACAACGATTTGTCCATAAGTACCCAGGCTTACAGGACGTCCTGAAGCAGGCCAGGAAGGTGTGTGGCCATTTCAGGCGTTCCTACACGGCCATGGCGCACTTGTCCGATATCCAGCGTCGAAACAACCTGCCAGTGAGGCGCTTGATTTGCGACAGCCCGACACGGTGGAATTCAACACTCCTAATGTTTGACCGCCTGCTCCAACAAGAAAAAGCTGTTAATGAGTATTTGTATGACCGGGGTGCTAGGCCAGCCTCTGGGGAGCTGGGGATATTTTTGCCAAATTACTGGACGCTCATGCGCAATGCCTGTAGGCTCATGCGTCCTTTTGAGGAGGTGACAAACCTTGTCAGTCGCACCGAAGGCACCATCAGCGACATCATACCATTTGTTTTCTTCCTGGAGCGTGCCCTGCGAAGAGTGCTGGATCAGGCAGTAGATGAGCGTGAAGAGGAAGCGGGAGAGTTGTGGTGTCCATCACCCCCGCAAACAGCCGAATCAGCATTGCTTGCTGGACCTGCGGCAACGCAGGAAGAGGATTGTGAGGAAGAGGAGTCAGAGGAGGAATGTGGCTTTGGGGAGGAGGAGGAAGACCGAGCACAACAGTCATCCCAGGGTGCTCGTTGTTGTCACCTCTCTGGTACCCGTGGTGTTGTACGTGGCTGGGGGGAAGAAGATACCATCAGTGAGATCAGTGAGGAGGAGGAACGCGACATGATTAGCTCAGCATCCAACCTTGTTCAAATGGGTTCTTTCATGCTGTCGTGCCTGTTGAGGGACCCTCGTATAAAAAAGCTGAAGGAGAACGACCTGTACTGGGTGTCCACGCTCCTCGACCCCCGGTATAAGCATAAAGTGCCTGAAATTTTACCAAATTCCTGCAAGTCGGAAAGGATGGAGCATTTTCATAATAAATTAAAAACTATGCTTTACACGGCATATAAGGGTGATGTCACAGCACCACGGGAATGTAACAGGGGAAGAGATTAAATTAATCCTCCTCCTCCCACGACCACGGCGGCAAGGACCGGGCGCTTTCCTGATGTCTTGTTGATGGAGGACATGCGTACCTTTTTAACTCCCATGCACCATCAGAGCCTTTCGGGATCCAGCCTTAGAGAAAGACTCAACCGACAGGTAGCAGACTACCTAGCTTTAACTGCGGATCTCGACACTCTCAGGAGCGATGGACCCCTTGACTACTGGGTGTGCAGGCTGGACTTGTGGCCTGAGCTATCCCAATTTGCAATGGAACTTCTGGCCTGCCCCGCTTCAAAAGTCCTGTCCGAAAGGACTTTTAGTGCAGCAGGAGGTTTTGTCACTGAGAAGAGAAGTCGCCTAGGTCAAAAAAGCCTTGACTATCTCACTTTTATAAAAATGAATGAGGGCTGGATCCCGAAGGGACTGACATTGGGCGATACATTTGAATAAAAAACTACTGATGATGATATGAGCTGCCTTGGGCTACAACTTGTACACAGGCTGGCCTTTTCTTTTTGGTTATAAAGACGGAGGACTTGCTTGACTTATCCGCCAACAACTAGTGTTCAAGCCACAACCTTTTAGGGCACTTTATAAATGTTTTACAAACATCGATTTTTCTGGCCGCTGCTACAGCAGTTGCTCCAACAATACCCCAATTTTTCAGTCATTTGTACATTCCTAATTTTTCTGGCCTCTGCTGCATCTCTGTGGGTACAAAACTCAAATAAAAAAAATAATGCACATAACACTAGTGATTAAACTGTTATGAATTGTACAACTTTACACACCACTCATATCCGGTGTACCATTCAATTGAACGCAAAATGCAACAAATTTGAAAGAGTTGGACCGACCAAGCATCTTTATCCCTCTCTTGGTTGCTCTAAATTATCTCCGTGTTCCATCTATGACATACCTGTACTCTAGTGTGCAAAAAGGTGGCATATGTTGTGTTTCATGCTGTTGTGCCTGTTGCGGTTCGTGGCCCATGATATAAAAAGGCTGAAGGAGAACGACCTGTAGTAATGGGTGCCCCATCCAGTTTTTAGAAAAATGTTCCTGGTTCCTCTCAATTATCTTTGGGTTTCTAAAATGGATGCCATACCTGTACTCGCTTGTGCAAAAGGATGGCATATGTGCTGGTGTTTCCTGCAGTTGTTTCTGTTGAGGGTGCTGGACCCTCTTATAAAAAAGCTGAAGGAGAACGACCTGGAGTGGGAGTCCAAGCATGGTTTTTGGTGCTATTTCACTTTTACAAACAATTATATGTGGGTTTCACAAATCAATGCCGTACCAGTACTCTATTGTTCCAAAGTATGCCATATGTTCTCTTTCCTGCTGGTATTTTGTTTGAGGGTCCTGGACACTCTTATAAAAAGGCCTAAGGTGAAAGAGGTGTACTGGGTGTCCACTCATTTTTATTTTCTATTTCTCATTTGACCAAAATTATCTCTGGTTTTGTAAAATCAATGCCGTACCTGTACTCTATTGTTCAAAAGGATGCCATACGTCCTTTTTCCTGCTGGTGTTTTTTTTGAGTGTCCAGGACCCTCTTATAAAAAGGCCTAAGGAGAAAGAGGTGTACTGGTTGGCCACTCATTTTTATTTTTCTATTTAACAATTGAACAAAATGATCTCTGGGTTTGTAAAATCAATGCTGTACCTGTACTCTATTGTTCAAAAGGATGCCATACGTCCTCTTTCCTGCTGGTGTTTTTTTTGAGGGTCCAGGACCCTCTTATAAAAAGGCCTAAGGAGAAAGAGGTGTACTGGCTGTCCATCAAATCATTTTTTTTATTCAAATTTACATTTAAAAAAAAATCTCTATGGGTTTCTAAAATCTATGCCTTTCCTGTACTCTATTGTTCAAAAGTATGCCATATGTCCTCTTTCCTGCTGGTTTTTTGTTTGAGGGTCCTGGACCCTCTTATAGAAAGGCCTTATGGATAAAGAATTGTACTGGGTGTCCATCCAATCATTTTTTTTTTAATTAAAATTCACGGTTGCAACAAATTATCCCCAGGTTTCTAAAATCAATGCCTTTCCTATAATCTTTTTTTCACAAAGGATGCCATATGTCCTCTTTCCTACTGCTGGTTTTGTTGAGTGTCCTGGAGCCTCTGCTAAAAAGGCCTAAGGATAAAGAAGTGTACTGGGTGTCTATTCAATGTTTTTTTAGATTTCACGGTTGTAACAATTTTTTTCTGTCTTTCAAAAATCAATGCCTTTCCTGTAATCTATTTTTCAAAAGGATGCCATATGTCCTATTTCATGCTGTTCTTTCTGTTGAGGCTCCGGGACACTCTTATAAAAAGGACTAAGGATAAAGAAGTGTACTGGGTGTCCAATCAATGTTTTTTTTCTATTTCCCGGGTCATATAACTGATCTCTGTGTTTCTAAAATCAATGCCTTTCCTGTAATCTAATTTTCAAAAGTATGCCATATGTCCTCTTTCCTGCTGGTGTTTTTTTTGAGGGTCCAGGACCCTCTTATAAAAAGGCCTAAGGAGAAAGTGGTGTACTGGGTGTCCATCGAATCATTTTTTTGATTCAAATTTACATTTGCAAAAAATTATCTATGGGTTTCTAAAATCAATGCCTTTCCTGTACTCTTACTCTATTGTTAAAAAGTATGCCATATGTCCCCTTTCCTGCTGGTGTTTTGTTTGAGGGTCCTGGACCCTCTTATAAAAAGGCCTAGGGAGAAAGAATTGTACTGGGTGTCCATCCAACCATTTTTATTATTCAAATTCACGGTTGCAACAAATTATCCCCGGGTTTCTAAAATCAATGCCTTTCCTATAATCTTTTTTTCACAAAGGATGCCATATGTCCTCTTTCCTACTGCTGGTTTTGTTGAGTGTCCTGGAGCCTCTGCTAAAAAGGCCTAAGGATAAAGAAGTGTACTGGGTGTCTATTCAATGTTTTTTTAGATTTCACGGTTGTAACAATTTTTTTCTGTCTTTCAAAAATCAATGCCTTTCCTGTAATCTATTTTTCAAAAGGATGCCATATGTCCTATTTCATGCTGTTCTTTCTGTTGAGGCTCCGGGACACTCTTATAAAAAGGACTAAGGATAAAGAAGTGTACTGGGTGTCCAATCAATGTTTTTTTTCTATTTCCCGGGTCATATAACTGATCTCTGTGTTTCTAAAATCAATGCCTTTCCTGTAATCTAATTTTCAAAAGTATGCCATATGTCCTCTTTCCTGCTGGTGTTTTTTTTGAGGGTCCAGGACCCTCTTATAAAAAGGCCTAAGGAGAAAGTGGTGTACTGGGTGTCCATCGAATCATTTTTTTGATTCAAATTTACATTTGCAAAAAATTATCTATGGGTTTCTAAAATCAATGCCTTTCCTGTACTCTTACTCTATTGTTAAAAAGTATGCCATATGTCCCCTTTCCTGCTGGTGTTTTGTTTGAGGGTCCTGGACCCTCTTATAAAAAGGCCTAGGGAGAAAGAATTGTACTGGGTGTCCATCCAACCATTTTTATTATTCAAATTCACGGTTGCAACAAATTATCCCCGGGTTTCTAAAATCAATGC
The DNA here is from genome assembly GCF_027579735.1 of Bombina bombina. NCBI lineage: Eukaryota > Metazoa > Chordata > Amphibia > Anura > Bombinatoridae > Bombina > Bombina bombina. The sequence continues at coordinate 483,413,503 of NC_069502.1, read as the reverse complement.
CTTTCCTATAATCTTTTTTTCACAAAGGATGCCATATGTCCTCTTTCCTACTGCTGGTTTTGTTGAGTGTCCTGGAGCCTCTGCTAAAAAGGCCTAAGGATAAAGAAGTGTACTGGGTGTCTATTCAATGTTTTTTTAGATTTCACGGTTGTAACAATTTTTTTCTGTCTTTCAAAAATCAATGCCTTTCCTGTAATCTATTTTTCAAAAGGATGCCATATGTCCTATTTCATGCTGTTCTTTCTGTTGAGGCTCCGGGACACTCTTATAAAAAGGACTAAGGATAAAGAAGTGTACTGGGTGTCCAATCAATGTTTTTTTTCTATTTCCCGGGTCATATAACTGATCTCTGTGTTTCTAAAATCAATGCCTTTCCTGTAATCTAATTTTCAAAAGTATGCCATATGTCCTCTTTCCTGCTGGTGTTTTTTTTGAGGGTCCAGGACCCTCTTATAAAAAGGCCTAAGGAGAAAGTGGTGTACTGGGTGTCCATCGAATCATTTTTTTGATTCAAATTTACATTTGCAAAAAATTATCTATGGGTTTCTAAAATCAATGCCTTTCCTGTACTCTTACTCTATTGTTAAAAAGTATGCCATATGTCCCCTTTCCTGCTGGTGTTTTGTTTGAGGGTCCTGGACCCTCTTATAAAAAGGCCTAGGGAGAAAGAATTGTACTGGGTGTCCATCCAACCATTTTTTGTATTCAAATTCACGGTTGCAACAAATTATCCCCGGGTTTCTAAAATCAATGCCTTTCCTATAATCTTTTTTTCACAAAGGATGCCATATGTCCTCTTTCCTACTGCTGGTTTTGTTGAGTGTCCTGGAGCCTCTGCTAAAAAGGCCGAAGGATAAAGAAGTGTACTGGGTGTCTAATCAATGTTTTTTTAGATTTCCCGTTTGTAACAATTTTTTTCTGTCTTTCTAAAATCAATGCCTTTCCTGTAATCTATTTTTCAAAAGGATGCCATATGTCCTCTTTCATGCTGTTCTTTCTGTTGAGGCTCCGGGACACTCTTCTAAAAAGGTCTAAGGATAAATAAGTGTACTGGGTGTATAATCTATTTTTTTTTAGATTTCACGGTTGCAACTAATGATCTCTGTGTTTCTAAAATCAATGCCTTTCCTGTAATCTAATTTTCTAAAGGATGCCATATGTCCTCTTTCATGCTGCTGGTTTTGTGGAGGGTCCTGGAGCCTCTGCTAAAAAGGCCTAAGGATAAATAGGTGTACTTGGTGTATAATCAAAGTTTTTTGTGATTTCACGGTTGCAACTAATGATCTCTGTGTTTCTAAAATCAATGCCTTTCCTGTAATCTAATTTACAAAAGTATGCCATATGTCCTCTTTCCTGCTGCTGGTTTTGTTGAGGGTCCTGGAGCCTATGCTTAAAAGGCCTAAGGATAAAGAAGTGTACTGGGTGTCTAATCTATGTTTTTTTAGATTTCATGGTTGCAAAAAATTATCCACGGGTTTCTAAAATCAATGCATTTCCTGTAATCTATTATTCACAAGGATGCCATATGTACTTTTTAATGCTGTTGTTTCTGTTGAGGCTCCGGGAGCCTCTTAATCTTATTAAAAAGGCCTAATGAAAAATAAGTGTACTGGGTGTCTAATCAATTTTTTTTTCTATTTACCGTTTGCAACTAATGATCTCTGTGTTTCTGAAATCAATGCCTTTCCTATAATCATTTTTTCAAAAGGATGCCATATGTCCTCTTTCCTGCTGCTGGTTTTGTCGAGGGTCCTGGAGCCTCTGCTGAGCATAAAAAAAAAAAATCTATTTAACTTGACTTAATAACTGAAGCATGACTTCAGGAGTCAGGTGTGGTCGTAGGTAGTGGTTGTTGTTAGCAGATTATTTTTATTTCAAATTGCAATTGCCACAGCGTGCATAAAATGTGCGTCACTAGTTCAAATTTTTTTTTTTTTTCATTCAGGAGTAGTTTGGGGTACGGCGCAATATTGGAAAGGCAAAAAACAGGTCTCGGTACCCGTTGATATAAGGGGTGACTACTACTGCTTTTACCAGGCTCCTCTTGGATAGCCCCAGAAAGTGTGACTATGAATCCCAAAAAGAAAATTAAATTAAGGTTGAAAACTAACTCCAAAGTAACTTGTAAGACCTGGAGCTCCTCAAACACACGTCCTACCTTAACAGCTATAGGCTCCCCAACCCACAAATCTTAACTTTTTCATGCCAATTGATATTGCCACAGCTGGAACAACAGTAAATAACATGTGCGTCACCACAGTCTCCGAAGCTGTTGTCGGATGTATACAAAAACACTGATAAAGTATTCCTTTAGGAGCGCAAAGAGATGGCTACCGGAACACTCCAGGAACTTCACAAGAGTGGCTGTATTGTGTTTCTGGTGATGTTTGAGACATCTGGGTAGTGTACAGGGAGGGCAAAAATCGTCTCCATCTCTGTGCACCAAAGGACATGACGCCCTTGTCATCCATAAGCACATGAAATTGCTGGCATTTTTGTTGCTTCAAGAAGTTCATTTTTTGTGGTGATAGATAGTACAGAATTAAATAAACTTTGGTTTCCTACCATACTCAAGACAATCTTGTATTTCAAAATTCGTACTTGCTGTGGGAAACAGTGGCCTGTCCATACCAGGAAGATGATTTAGACAGAAGTAACGAGCTCTGCTTGCAGGTGACACATGTTTATCGTCAATCATCAAAGGGGTTGTGTGCAGAATATGGCTGATGGCCCCTTATTCACATGTTTGTCCAGAGCCACAACATTTGCAAACAGCCAGAAGAAAGGTCGTTTCTCACCAGCCTTAAGTTGAGCTTCATTTACCAAATGCTGATATTCAAAAAAATAGACAAACAGTGCCTTAAATAACACATTTGCGATATGGATTCACCAGAGCAAGGTCATTGCAAGTACTAAGTTCCCACGATAACAAAATTAAAATGCCACAACTATGCAATCTTCACCTTCAGATTATTATTGTCACACTCCATTGTACTCCTGCCCAGCTCCCTGCTCTTGTTTTTGTTGAGGGTCCTGGAGCCTCTGCTGAAAAGGCCTATGGATAATAAAGTGTACTGGGTGTCTGTTCAATGTTTTTTTTTATTTCCCGGTTGCAAGTAATTATCTCAGTGTTTCTAAAATCAATGCCTTTCCTGTAATCTATAATTCAAAAAGATTGACATATGTCCTCTTTCATGCTGTTGTTTCAGTTGCGGCTCCGGGACCCTCGTATTAACAAGGCCTGAGGATAAATAAGTGTAACCGGTGTCTAATGAATGTTTTTTTTTATTACACGGGTCATATAAATGATCTGTGGGTTTCTAAAATCAATGCCTTTCCTGTAATCTTTTATTCAAAAGGATGACATATCTCCTCTTTCATGCTGTTGTTTCGGTTGAGGCTCCGGGACCTTCGTATTAAAAAGGCCTGAGCATAAATAAGTGTCACGGCTGTCTAATGAATGTTTTTTTCTAATTTCACGGTTGCAAATAATGATCTGTGGGTTTCTAAAATCAATGCCTTTCCTGTAATCTTTTATTCAAAAGGATGACATATCTCCTCTTTCATGCTGTTGTTTCGGTTGAGGCTCCGGGACCCTCGTATTAAAAAGGCCTGAGCATAAATAAGTGTCACGGCTGTCTAATCAATGTTTTTTTCTAATTTCACGGTTGCAAATAATGATCTGTGGGTTTCTAAAATCAATGCCTTTACTGTAATCTTTTATTCAAAAGGATGACATATCTCCTCTTTCATGCTGTTGTTTCGGTTGAGGCTCCGGGACCCTCGTATTAAAAAGGCATGAGCATAAATAAGTGTCACGGCTGTCTAATGAATGTTTTTTTCTAATTTCACGGTTGCAAATAATGATCTGTGGGTTTCTAAAATCAATGCCTTTCCTGTAATCTTTTATTCAAAAGGATGACATATCTCCTCTTTCATGCTGTTGTTTCGGTTGAGGCTCCGGAACCCTCGTATTAAAAAGGCCTAAGCATGGGACTTCCGGGAGGCGGAGCTGAAGAGTGGAAGCAAGGACAGAGAGCTCCGGACAAGCGGTAGTATTAAAATATAAAAAAACGCTCAATCAGCTCCAACGCACAAGCCTTACATGACCCTTAAGTCCTTAACACCTCGGACAGGTCAGTGTCGGCCAAAGAAGCGTGTGGGGGAAATTTACCGCCCCGGCACCCGGACAGTCAGCACATCAGTGGCGCGAAAGCGCAGCAACTATCTCACCTGCATAAAGCATAAAGGCATAAAAGCGACGATATCGGAGGAGTGCAAAAAGGCACAAAAGATAGCGGAGGAAGTCGCTCGGTACCCAAAGAGACAGTGAGTACTAAAGAGACCATTTTTCACACAGCCAAAGACCCACGTGGCAAGGGTAACATATTAGAGCAGCGTGAACGGAACTGTAACTTAAGAGAACCACGCTATAAATTACAAAAAAGACACCAAAAATCCTACACATATTGGAATCAGAAGGGACACTGGCCAGAAAGGAAACAAAGGGACAATACACCCAGAAATAAAAGTCACTTGAGGGGGTAATAACGCACAGGCCACGCAGCGCACGGAATTTACAGGCCCCTACACAGACATCAGGCGGAGGGAAAGGATATACAAGTTAGAGAGCTGGGCCTAAAGGTTATTAACCCTAAAACAACTCCCTCATTACTCATAGCAGCAGAGATACGAAGGGGGGTGCAGCACAGCACGGGGATTGGGCCCTGGGAAAGCAAAAATTGATTATCGGAAAGGAGGTAATCGATTCACACTCAGTAATGATGATGCCATGTGAGGAGTAGAACCCTATGGCCTGACTCCCCCCCAATGCCCCAATACACCCTCGCCTGAACAAGCACAGTGACATTCCCACAATGGTGAAGACCAAGACCCTATTGAGGGACTAACACAGCCTACCAGGACTACAGACACTCCTATAGGGCCGCGACTCAAGCCACTCATACAAGAGGTGCAGCCGAGCAAAGGGGCATACATATATCCCTTAGAACTTTCACTAACCCGATTCCTGTTTTAATAAGAAGCTCAATTATCAGACTACTGTATGCAAAAATATTATCATAGCTTCAAAAAAAGAACAGAAACCATGGCATCTAGGAACAAAAATGCAGAGCGCAAAACAAGGCATTTGGCAGAAATACATGCAGAACCCAATAATGAGGACACAACATTTGACTCTCAATTACATGACACTCACCCCATAGTCTCTCAGTTGTCAGCGTTGTTCCTCCCAAAGATTGAACAGCTCCAAAATGGGATGGACTCACTTTCGTCCGAATTTAAACACTTCTCAACAAGATTGACACAAGTTGAACAAAGAATCTCGGACACAGAGATTAGACAACGTGACACCAACACGAACGTTACACAACTTCAGAGACAAAATTCTATACTACTAGCAAAAGTGGATGACCTGGAAAACAGGTCGAGGAGGAACAACTTGAGGGTTGTGGGGTTGCCAGAGTCAGTTCCAGGCACCGAACTGATACATTTTGCAGAGGTTATCTTACCACAAATACTACAACTCACAGAGGCCAACATTCCGTGTGTAGTGGAAAGGGCTCATAGAGTAGGTAGGATGAGAGAAATGGACAATAAAGATGCACCACCTCGGCAAGTTATGATAAAATATTTAAATTTTAAAGACAAAGTACAACTGTTGAGAGCATACAGACAAGTTGGACCCATCCAATATGAGGGCAAAAAACTACACATCTTTCAAGACTACTCAGCGGACGTGACCAGGAAGAGAAGAGAGTTTTCCCCATATTGCCGACAATTCATAGAAAAAGGAATCCCAGTGTCATTACTATACCCAGCAAAACTCAGGATTCAAACACCTCAGGGCCCAAGACTTTTTGACTCGACGGGCCAAATACAGAAGTACCTAAGACAAGCTGCAGGAGGTGGAAATCAGCAGGAAGAAGAAGAGCACGGCCCACTGGCAGAGCAGTAAAGATAGCATCAAAATCCCTATAGGAAAGGATTTCATACAAGCAAGGCAAGACCTGCTATAGGACTGGTAGCAACACCAAGAGCAAAAGGAAAAGAAAGACCAAAGGTCTTCACCTAAGGACTTTATTAAGACACAGAAATGAACAGTAACAATAAGTATCACAGTTCAAGTTATTGGGGGGGGGGCTTGTTATTTAATAGATATACTGTTTTTTGTAAAGTATAAGAAGGTTGGGTGTTGGGAGAATAAGGTAATCAAGACAAGCTATTGTTTAAACTGTTTTTCTCTTATCCTCGGCAAGCAGGTTGGACTCAGCTCACGAACTCCCCTGGGACTCAGCTACAATTCACAGAAAAGGAAAATAAGTAGGTCATAGACATCTTTAAATACTTCTGGTGAACACAACAAGGGTAAGCGCTTACTTGACGAACACACATATCATACAAACATACATTGGAGACACATTACATTTACAGCACAATGTCACTAAATCAGATTAAGATAGTAGCATGGAATGTAGGTGGGGTCACGTCACCCATTAAGAGAAAAGCAATTCTTAAATACCTTAAAAAACAAAGAGCAGACATTGCAGTGTTGGAGGAGACACATTTATCCCAAGAAGAACACAGGAAACTCCAACAAGATTGGGTGGGGGAGGTCACCTTCACACCATATGAAGCTAGAAGAGCAAGAGGGGTAGCCATCCTATTCAGAAAACAATTACCATACAAGATAACACACAGGGAAATAGACAACGAGGGTAGATATATCATTCTAAATATAGAAGTGGAACAAACGACATTTACTCTATGTGGACTGTACGGCCCCTTACACAAGAAGGCTGAGTTTTGGCAAACATTACAAAGGAAACTATTGACTCATACAGTGACACAACTAATAGTGGTAGGTGACTTCAACATCGCACCACAGGTACCGGCGGACAGATTCCCCAACCCAGACATTCCAGGGAACAAAAAACAGCCAGCCGCATACTGCAAGAGAGACACAAGGATACTGAACAAATTTAAGAGGGCATTGAAAGTGATAGACATCTGGAGGGCGAGATACCCAGACAGTAGAGACTTCACATGCATATCCCCATCTAAGCAGACACTATCCAGGATAGACTTCTTTCTCACATCATCCACTTTGAGCACACAGATTATGGACACTAAAATTGATACAGTCACACTCTCAGACCACGCACCAATTTCCATGACCATGACGGTAGGGCCCAGGCGACCCAAAAGGGAGGGTTGGAAATTCCCATACTACTTGTACAGGGACGCTAATCTGCTAAATCATCTCAAAGGGGGAGTGGCTGCATTATGCAGAAGCTAGCAAAGCACATACGACAACACCGGCCCTATTCTGGGACACAGCTAAGGCGGTTTTAAGAGGAGTCATAATGTCATACGCATCAGGGGTTAACAAGAAATACAAACAAAGAGAGGACATACTACTAAGACAAGTCACGAACGCATACAATAAATATCTTAGGGCCCCGAACGCAGAGAACAGGCAAAAGTATACTGGAGTTAAATTACAGAGGGATACATTTTTGCTGCAAAACGCTAAAGGAACCATAACCAGAGCCAGGGCACGTTTTTACAGATATGGCAATAAGATAAGCAGTACCCTAGCCAACATCACAAGGTTAGTGAGAAAACCCAACGTAATACAGACACTGAAGGTCCAGGGCAAAGCTTTAATCACGGAAGCTGAAAAACAGCAGGCATTCAGCGACTACTACTCAGAACTATATACACCACATTCAGTAGACAGAAGACACAGGGATCAGTTTTGGGAAAACATTAAATTACCCCAAATCACAGAGGAGAACCTCCAACTATTAAACGCACCAATCACAATACAGGAAATACATAAGACAATAGGACACCTACCTCTAAATAAGACAGCAGGACCTGACGGCTTACCCAACGAATTCTACAAACTTATGAAAGAAGAAATATCGACACCGCTAGTCACGCTATTTGATAAGATAACAGGAGGGGAGGAGCTGAGTGACAGATTCACAGAGGCACATATCTGTGTCCTTCCAAAACCAGGTAGGGACCCCACAGTCAGGGAATCATATAGACCCATATCACTATTAAATAGTGACTATAAAATCTTCACTAAAATTCTGGCCAACAGGTTAGCTATCATACTACCATCCTTGATCCACAGCGACCAAACAGGGTTCATCAAGGGTAGATCATCAGTCCTCAACATCAGGAAAGTACAATTAGTTTTACAACATTACTGGAACACTAGGAAGGGAGGAAAAACAGACATTCCACCACAAAAAGCATGCATGCTGGCGATCGACGCAGAGAAGGCTTTTGACAAGGTGCTGTGGGAACATTTATTCCACACGTTGACTAGATACGGAATTAGGGGCTCCTTCTTCGGGTCGGTCGCCAGCATTTATAGATCAGCTCAGGCGGCAGTAATCATAAATGGCACACTCTCTCCAAGATTCCGACTGGGGAGGGGAACGAGGCAAGGCTGCCCTCTGTCCCCCCTCCTTTTTGACTTGGCCATGGAGCCGCTAGCATTCAGAATTAGGACTGACACACAAGGAATAAGGGTGGGAAAGGCGACATTGCACCTATCCCTGTACGCAGACAATATGGTATTATTCATATCGGACCCAGAAAGGGACACACCACGACTAATGTCTATTATTGAGGACTTTAGCAAAATCTCGGGGTACCAAATTAACAAAGATAAGAGTGAGATCTTGTGGCTATCTCCATCTGGCTACAAAGAAGACCTAGGATTTAAATTTAAAATACTAGAGGACACTATTAAATACCTGGGGATTAGTTTATCAAAGGACCCAGCCAGATGGTATGCACTTAACTATAAACCGATAATTAGCAAAATCATAGAGGATCTCGGAAATTGGAAGGCATTACCGGTGTCAATGTCAGGTAGAATTTGCCTGATAAAAATGATCCTGTTTCCTAGACTTATGTACCCCTTCCAAATGCTCCCCATGCTATTGCATAAGAAAGATTTGAAACATTTAAACACACAATTGGCGAAGTTTATATGGTCAGGAAAAAAACACAGGCTTAGCCTGGAGAAGATCATGTGTTCGGTTCATGCAGGAGGCTTTGGTCTACCGAACTTGGAACTATACAACTGGGGCACAACTAGCAAATACGTCTTGGACTGGCTAAGTAACACAAACCACTTCACACATAAGGAGCAGACATAAGGGAGATGCACATCAAAACGATTCATAGGGCACATATCACCCCCAGGTTATACAGTAAATGGGTGAAGGACACAGAAAATGTCTGTGTCAAATGTAGGCAGCCAGACCCTGAATATATACACTTACTTGAGACTTGCCCAAGACTGACAAAATTTTGGGCCATGACGGAAAGATGGATAAACAAGATGTGCTCTACCCAGATTAAACTAGATGGGAAAGCTATAGTACTTCTAGACATTACAGCTAAACTAGGCACACAGAAACGACTTATATATAACATAATCCTCACAGCAAGGAAATTAATTCTCAAGGAATGGAGGAAGAGGGAACCGCCAACACTAAGACAGCTCAAAAGTGCGCTGCGGCAACAGATGATAATAGAACAATTTGATACCATGAGAGATGTAAAAGATAGGGTAAAGGTTTTCATGAGGAAATGGGAGAGGTTGATCCTACAACAGTCAACAGAGATACAAAAACAGATATTACACCCATTCCGTAACTCAGAATACATATTAACTGCACAACTGAGAGGGGAATGGAACATACTGTAAACACTACAAATTGGAAAAGCGAGTCCCAGGGGGGGAAGGAGTCCACTGCTAAACATTAAGATGCGGAGGCATTTAACTGCAGAATACTACCAGAAAAGGAATGATAACGGGTAAGAACTTTTACCAATCTGAAAGACACTAAACGTTGTACATGCAGAAATGATAGAAGAAGAAGGGGAGAGGAGTATATGGAGCCCCAGAAAAGGAGGGGCAGAGATAGAGAGGATAATTGAACAGGGGAGATGGTTGATGTTAAATAGGGGAGGGGGCGAGATAAAATGAAAAGTGGGGAGGACAATTCAGCGGCAAAAATTAATCATAAGTTCTGTTTTTGAAAGTATAACATGTTTTTCGATTTTATTGTTATCATATGACTAAAGTTTGTGAATGCTGTTGGAATTGTCACCCAATAAAAAAACTTATTTTAAAAAAAAAAAAAAAGGCCTGAGCATAAATAAGTGTCACGGCTGTGTAATCAATGTTTTTTTCTAATTTCACGGTTGCAAATAATGATCTGTGGGTTTCTAAAATCAATGCCTTTCCTGTAATCTTTTATTCAAAAGGATGACATATCTCCTCTTTCATGCTGTTGTTTCGGTTGAGGCTCCGGGACCCTCGTATTAAAAAGGCCTGAGCATAAATAAGTGTCATGGCTGTCTAATCAATGTTTTTTTCTAATTTCACGGTTGCAAATAATGATCTGTGGGTTTCTAAAATCAATACCTTTCCTGTAATCTTTTATTCAAAAGGATGACATATCTCCTCTTTCATGCTGTTGTTTCGGTTGAGGCTCCGGGACCCTCGTATTAAAAAAGGCCTGAGCATAAATAAGTGTCACGGCTGTCTAATCAATGTTTTTTTCTAATTTCACGGTTGCAAATAATGATCTGTGGGTTTCTAAAATCAATGCCTTTCCTGTAATCTTTTATTCAAAAGGATGACATATCTCCTCTTTCATGCTGTTGTTTCGGTTGAGGCTCCGGGACCCTCGTATTAAAAAGGCCCTGAGCATAAATAAGTGTCACGGCTGTGTAATCAATGTTTTTTTCTAATTTCACGGTTGCAAATAATGATCTGTGGGTTTCTAAAATCAATGCCTTTACTGTAATCTTTTATTCAAAAGGATGACATATCTCCTCTTTCATGCTGTTGTTTCGGTTGAGGCTTCGGGATCCTCGTATTAAAAAGGCCTGAGCATAAATAAGTGTGACGGGTGTGTAATCAATTTTTTTTTCTAAATTCACGGTTGCAAATAATGATCTGTGGGTTTCTAAAATCAATGCCTTTACTGTAATCTTTTATTCAAAAGGATGACAGTACTACCAAAATACAGCCAATGAAGGGCCTTAGGAAGACTGAGCCAAGGTTGGATTGTAGTATTTGGTTAGGCTAATCATGATGGCCATGTAGACCACCACCACCGAGAGTCCTGGAAGTAACAGGGATGATGAGATGAAAGAGCTAAGAATAGTAGAACTTGAAACAACAGAGTTAGCCATGGGTTTTAGTGCAAAACCGCTTGGCTTTTTTTTGCCTTTGGGTGCGGCTATTCATGCAGGCCATATAGAGCTGAAAACATTCGGTGTCGTATCAGCTATTAAACTAATAAGAACAGTACTACCAAAATACAACCAATGAAGGGCCTTAGGAAGATTGGGCCAAGGTTGGATTGTAGTATTTGGTTAGGCTAATCCTGATGGCCATGTAGACCAACACCACCGAGAGTCCTGGAAGTAACAGGGATGATGAGATGAAAGAGCTAAGAATAGTAGAACTTGAAACAACAGAGTTAGCCATGGGTGTTAGTGCAAAACCGCTTGGCTTTTTTTTGGCTTTGGGTGCGGCTATTCATGCAGGCCATATAGAGCTGAAAACATTCGGTGTCGTATCAGCTATTAAACTAATAAGAACAGTACTACCAAAATACAGCCAATGAAGGGCCTTAGGAAGACTGGGCCAAGGTTGGATTGTAGTATTTGGTTAGGCTAATCATGATGGCCATGTAGACCACCACCACCGAGAGTCCTGGAAGTAACAGGGATGATGAGATGAAAGAGCTAAGAATATTAGAACTTGAAACAACAGAGTTAGCCATGGGTGTTAGTGCAAAACCGCTTGGCTTTTTTTTGGCTTTGGGTGCGGCTATTCATGCAGGCCATATAGAGCTGACAACATTCAGTGTCGTATCAGCTATTAAACTAATAAGAACAGTACTACCAAAATACAGCCAATGAAGGGCCTTATGAAGACTGAGCCAAGGTTGGATTGTAGTATTTGGTTAGGCTAATCATGATGGCCATGTAGACCACCATGTAGTAATAAGAACAGTACTACCAAAATACAGCCAATGAAGGGCCTTAGGAAGACTGAGCCAAGGTTGGATTGTAGTATTTGGTTAGGCTAATCATGATGGCCATGTAGACCACCACCACCGAGAGTCCTGGAAGTAACAGGGATGATGAGATGAAAGTGCTAAGAATAGTACTACTTGAAACAACAGAGTTAGCCATGGGTGTTAATCCAAGACCGCTTGGATTTATTTTTGTATTGGGTGCAGCTAATCATGCAGGCCATATAGAGCTGACAACATTCGGTGTTGTATCAGCTATAAAAATAATAAGAACTGTACTATCAAAATACAGACAATGAAGGGCCTATGAAGACTGAGCAAAGGTTGGATTGTAGTATTTTGTTCGGCTAATCATGATGGCCATGTAGACCGCCCGTAACAGGGATGAAAGTGCTAAGAATAGTACTAATTGAAACAACAGAGTTAGCCATGGGTGTTAGTCTAAGACCACTTGGCTTTTTTTTGGGTTTGGGTGCAGCTAATCATGAAGGCCAGATAGACCTGCCACCATTTGGTGTTGTAACAGGTATGAAAATGCAAAGAACAGTACTACTTAACACAACCTACTTACCATGGGTCCCAGAGCATATGTTTGGTTGTTATATTTTGTAAGGTTAATCATGCAGGCCATAATAGACCTCCACCGATAGGGTGAGTATGAGTAACAGCTATTAAAATGCGAAGGACATTACTAATTAACACAACATAGTTACCATGGGTCGCAGACCCAAGAGCAGATGTCTTATTATTATATTTTGTATGGGTAATCATCCAGGCCGTATAGACCTCACCAAATAGGGGGAGTTACAGAGATTAAAGTGCTAAGAATGGTAGTACTTAAAACACAACTTCGTTAAAATAGGTAGCAGACCACATGTCTTATTATTATAATTTTTCAGGGTAATCTGGCAGGCCATATAGAACTCCCCGATAGGGGGGGGGGGGGGAACAGGGATTAAAGTGCTAAGAAAAGTACTAATTGACACAAGCTAGTTGGGTCCAAGAACGCATGTTTGATTATTAGAATTTATTAGGGTAATTATATATCTAACAAATCTATCTATTTCTCTTCTATCGATTCTATCTAACTATCAATCTATGTATATCTTTCTATCCTATCTATCACTATCAATCTATCTTCTGTCCGGGATGTTTTGAGACAGCCACTTTGGGAATGTTAGTTGATTTAGACACATTATTGCTTAAAAGCAGACTCTGCATCAACTATGTAATATTCCATGGGAGTTTTGCCAGGGATCCCCCTCCAGCATGCAACAGTCCAGGTGTTAGTACCCTTGAAACAACTTTTCCATCACTATTGTGGCCAGAAAGAGTCCTTGTAAGTTTTAAAGTTCGCCTGCCTATTGAATTCAATGGCGGTTCGCGCGTTCGCGAACAATACCAGAAGTTCGAGTCCGCGGTTCGCGAACCGAAAATTTTAGGTTCGCGACATCACTAAAACTGAGCCCAATATCTGTCACACACAACAATCCCAACCCAAATGTAGCACATAGTATCCTTAATTCTTACATTACACAGCTTCTTAAGTCCTAGGAATACACAGCGTCTATCAATCCATGCAACATAGAACACACCTTATTAAACTATGCTGATAGTGAATCTGACCCCTCCTATAACAACATTACAGCTATGGTGAGCCATATACACTATTAGATACTTTGCTTTCAATAGGAGTCTCACATACACAGACTTCATAATTCGAAGGGTCACTCACATTTATGAGTGCTTTACTTAAAGGGACATAAAACCCAACATTTTAATTTCATGATTCAGATAGAACAATTTTAAACCATTTTCCAATTTACTTCTATTATAAAATTGTCTTGTTTTCTTTTTTCTTTTGTTGAAAAGCAGGAAGGTTCAGGAGTGTACATGTGTCAGCAGCACGATATGGCAGCAGTTTTGCAACAATGTTATACATTATCAAGAGCACTAGATGGCAGCTATTTCCTGTCATGCAGTGCTTCACATGTGCACATTACCTATCTAGATATCTCTTCAACAAAGAAGAACATGAGAATGATGCAAATTTGATAATATAAGTAAACTGGAAATGTTTTTTAAAAATTGTATTCTCTCTCTCTCAACCATGAAAGAAAAATATTTTTTTATCCCTTTAAAGGGACAGTAAAGTTATAATTAGACATTCATGATTTAGACAGATCATACAATTTTAAACAACTTTCCAATTTGTTTCATTCTCTTTGCTGAAAGGTTTATCTAGGTAAGCTCAGGAGCAGCAAAGAACCTAGGTTCTAGCTGCTGATTGGTGGCTGCATATATATACTGTTTGTCATTGGCTCACCCATGTGTTCAGTTAGAAACCAGTAGAAACCATTGCTGTTCCTTCAACAAATTAAAACAAGAGAAAGAATATTTTTTTTAAAATAGAAGTAAATTGTAAAGTTGTTTAAAATGTTATGTTCTACCGAAATCCAGAAAGAAAAATGTGGGGTTTCATGTCCCTTTAAGTTCTGTAATAGTAGCTATCCTGCAGTGGCTACACTGAGAATTTCAAAATGCTCATTTAGCAAGAAAACAAGTAAGCTGTTTGCTGTTTTTTTTAACACTTTCTTTTTATGTTTACTTTTAAACATATTTCTATATGTCTCAAATAGCAGCAAGAAAAGGTTTCAAACATTCACATTTCAAAGAATCAAACTAAGTATAGGAACAAGCATCTTTGTGAAATGTAAATGGTTTGTAAGTTTGCAGATAATATGCCAAAGCAATGTTAAGTATAGAAAATATTTGCAGCACTGTGGTTAGTATATTGACATCCAAACAAAATTATTATTCTCATGCATAAGATATCATTTGCAGCCGCCATTTTTCCGTGTTACTATGCAGATGTCCGCAATGTCATATTGATATAATCACATCCAAGCTTATGAATAAAAGCACAGTATTCTCAATAGCATACAGATAAACATGCACACACACTACACAGCATATACACACATGTACACAGCCTCAAATACACAGCATACGCACATACTGCAGAGCATACAAATACACATGCACACACACACCACATACATGCAGACACAAAACAACATACAAACACAACACACATGACAGACACACAAAAACATACACACA
The DNA here is from genome assembly GCF_027579735.1 of Bombina bombina. Taxonomy (NCBI): domain Eukaryota; kingdom Metazoa; phylum Chordata; class Amphibia; order Anura; family Bombinatoridae; genus Bombina; species Bombina bombina. Next base: position 483,398,270 of record NC_069502.1, on the reverse strand, counting down.
CAAACACACATACAGACACAGTGGGGCCTATTTATCAAAGGTCTTGTGGACCTGATCCGACAGTGCTGATCAGGTCCGCAAGACCTTGCTAAATGCGGAGAGCAATACGCTCTCCGCATTTAACATTGCACTAGCAGCTCACAAGAGCTGCTGGTGCAACGCCCCCCCCTGCTGATTCGCGGCCAATTGGCCGCCAGCAGGGAGGTGTCAATCAACCCGATCGTGTTGATTTCTGGCGATTCCTGTCCGCCTCATCAGAGCAGGCGGACAGGGTTATGGAGCAGCAGTCTTTAGAAAGTTGCTTAAAATGTCATGCTCTATCTGGATCACGAAAGAAAAATTTTGGGTTCAGTGTTCCTTTAAGGATTATATCCACCGGATAGGTACTTTAGATAGTTAAAACAGTAGGGCCATAAAAGTTATCCTTCCTTTAGTATAAACTGAATAATCTGGCACTTAAGGACTATGTCCACCAGGATAAAAGAGTAACCCCACTGTGATACATAGGAAAGGAGATAATCTCACCTAAAGTCCTGATGGTAAACCTTGGAACTCTCCAACCCACAGGGTCTGATACTTCAAATGCACAGAATTTGGCTCAGCACTTGGCACTGCTGCAATGTAAACAAAGGCGTTAAATCTTCAGCATGTGAATACTGCTGTTATCGAGTACAGCTGACTGGCGTCTGATGACACATCCAGGCGACATGCGTTTTGGGCTACACCCTTCCACATGGCCTGTTTGTCAAGGATTGTATCAACCCTATTTAAGTCCAGTGTAAGTCCAGTGTAAACGCTTTTTTAGCGCCATCTAGTTTAAATACGACCACCCAACAGGTGGTAATGATACATGTGCAACTGAAAAAATTGTGATCACCTACACACATAGAAAAAACAATAAAATTCATCATATGAGACAGTTTATATATATATTTGAGTTTCATATGGTTCGCATAATATTTATTTACACAAGACAGACTTTACTATGAAATAATGAATGTAGAGGATCTCATATTTCCTCTATAAAAAGGTCCCCCATGTATTTTCTCTATTTAACCCATTGGGAACTAAAGTGTCTAATCTTCTAATCTATTCTGCTTCCTTTTCAAATAATCTCTTCAGTCTATTGCCCCCTCTTCTGAGAATTCCTACACTAATACTTGGAATTTCAGTTGACTTTTATTGTGTCCCATAACTGTAAAATGGTGTACGACTGCTTCCTGTGGATCTAGTTTGCCTATTTTATTCTCTCTTATGCACTTTGTGGTCTCTCCCACAAAGGCCAGCCCACATGAGCATTAAATAACGTATACCACGTACTGCAAATTGCATGTAAAATGCCCATTTATACAAAATCGTTTACCTGATCTAGGATGGGTAACTATGTTTCCTATTTCAATATAATGAGACTGAGCACAATTATTACATGGATATGTCCCCATGGTTCTTACTTCTTTTGTTTCTTCCTATGTGGTATTAGATCCTATGTCTGCCCTCACTAGTTTATCTCTTAAGTTCAGGTTTTTCTTGAAAGAGAATAATGGTAATTCTTTAAAAGTATCTGCTAGGATATGATCTTCTGACAGTAATGACCAGTGTTTTCTTATAATATGTTTCAAAGTGTTAACATAATAACCATATTGTGTTACTAAGGGTATTCTCTCTAGTGTTTTCTTCCTATTACTTTTGGGGGTCAATAACTCTTTTCTAGGTATTTGGTCTATTTTTTCAATTATTTTTTTAAAGAGGAAATATGAGATTCTCTATATTCATCATTTCATAGTAAAGTCTGTCTTGTGTAAATAAATATTATGTGGACCATATGAAACTCAAATATGTATATATTAACTATCTCATATCATGAATTTTATTGGTTTTTCTATGTGTGTATTTTTTCAGTTGCACATGTATCGTTACCACCTGGTGGTCCTCTTTACACTAGATGGCGCTAAAAGAGCGCTTACACTGGACTTAAATAGGGTAAGATTCAATCCTTGACAAACAGGCCATGTGGAAGGATGGAGCCTGAAACATGCATCGCCTGGATGTGTCGTCAGACACCAGTCAGCTATACTCGATAACAGTGACATCTCCCCAAATCCTGGTCCCCAACAACTTCCTAGCCATGCACATCCATGTGTACCATTCCATAGACTCAGAAAACAAAACTCTGGTAACCTTACTCACATTCCTCTTGCATCTAAAGCCACTACCCCTTTCACTTGTGCACTCTGGAACTCTCGCTCTGTTTGCAAAAAGCTCACTTCTATACATGACCTCTTTATCTCCTGCTCCCTCAACCTTCTGGCTCTAACAGAAACCTGGCTCTCTCCCCTAGACACAGCATCCCACTGCTGCTCTGTCACAATGGGGGTCTCCACTCCTAGGTCTGATAATAGACAAGGAGGTGGTGTAGGTATTTTACTTTCCTCTCTTTTCACCTTCCAACAAATAAATCCCATCTCTTCCCTCACATTATCCTCATTCAAAACCCACATGATTTGCTTATTCTCTCCCCTCTTTATACGTGTTGCAGTCATATACTAACCCCCTGGCTCCTCAACTCAATTTCTAGATCACTTGGCTGCCTGGCTATCTTATTTCCTCTCCTCAGGCTCCCCTGACTTCATTCTTGGTGATTTCAACATCCCTCTTGACAATCCCACTGCCTCCTCTGCAAAACAACTTCTGCAACTCACTTCCTCTTTTGGTTTGTCACAATGGACTGACTCCCCCACTCACAAAGATGGTCACTCCCTTGACCTGATCTTTAGGTATCGATGCACTATATCAAGCTTCAAAAACTCTCCTTTTCCTCTTTCTGACCACAATCTCCTCACTTGCAACATCTCATCCCCTCCCTACAACTCTCCCTCCTTCTACTCCTCATATCAAACTTCACAGAAGCATTATGTCATTAGATCAGCAACAGCTTGCTAATTCCCTTGAACCTCTCCTCTCATCCATCTCCTCCCTTCTCCTGTCCTGGCCAATCTATCTGCCACTATAATTTCACCCTTACATCGGTCCTTGACAATCTGGCCCCTCTTACCATTGCTCGGAAATCAAACACTCAATCTCAGCTCTGGCATACTCCTCTGACACAGTACCTACGCAGATGTTCACGTACTGCTGAGCGGCACTGGAGAAAATCTCGGAGTTCAGCTGATTTCCTTCATTACAAGTTCACTTTGAATTCCTACTATTCTGCCCTTAATCTCTATAAGCAACATTACTTCTCTACTCTTATCTCTAAATCTTTCTTCAAACCCAAAACGTCTGTTCTCCACTTTCAATATTCTTCTCTGCCCACCTCCACCCCCTAATACAACTTATCTGTTCAGCTCAAGACTTTGCCTGCCACTTCAATAACAAAATCAAAAACAAAATCAGCTCTCAACATACTTCCATTCTCTCGCCCCCTCAAATGCTCGCAATCAACCACAACCCACATAGCCATAAATTTAGCTCTTTCTCCCCTGTTACTGAGGAAGACGTTCGGCACTTATACTGAGCTCTCACCTCACTACCTGTCCTCTTGACCCTATCCCCTCATAGCTGCTCCCTTCCCTCTCTTCTACACTTACTCCTATACTCAAACACATTTTCAACCTTTCCCTCAGAAACGGTATGTTTTCCTCATCTCTGAAACATGCATTGATCACAACCTATACTCAAAAAACCTTCTCTTGATCAAACCTCCCCATCCAACTACTGCTCTATTTCCCTACTCCCTCTTGCCTCAAAGCTTCTCGAAAAGCTAGTATATGCATGCCCTATCTCATTTCCTTACATTAAACTCCCTCCTCGACCCCACTGCAATTTGGATTTTGTCCCCCATCACTCCACTGAGACAGCAATCGTTAAGGTTACCAACGACCTACTTATAGCAAAATCAAAAGGCCACTTCTCTCTGCTTATCCTCCTTGATCTGTTTGCAGCCCTTGGTACTGTTGACCACCCTCTTTTGCTTCAAATCTTACAATACTTCGGCATTTGTGACACAGCCCTCTCGTGGTTCTCTTCCTACCTGTCAAACCATACCTTTAGTGTAGCCTTCTCTGGTACCTCCTCTGCCCCGTCACCACTTTCTGTTGGGGTACCCGCAAGGCTCTGTCCTCGGTCCCCTTCTCTTCTCAATCTACACATCATCATTAGGTTCCCTAATAAAGTCCCATGGGTTCCAATATCATTTGTATGCAGATGACACCCAAATCTACTTCTCTGCACCAGACCTATCCGCTTCCTTGCTAACTCGTATCACTTACTGTCTTTCTCACATCTCTTCCTAGATCCTCTCACTACCTCAAGCTAAATCTCTCCAAAACTGAGCTCCTTATTTTCCTTCCTTCTTCCAAAATCTCCACCCACAATCTATCTATAACTGTCGACAACTCCATCATTACCCATACCCCGCATGCCTGATGTCTTGGGGTCACACTTGACTCAGATCTTTCTTTCACTCCTCACATTTAGTCCTTGGCTAAATCCTGCTGCTTCCACCTTAAAAACATCTCTAAAATTAGACATTTCCTTACACAAAACACAACTAAGATTTGAATCCACTCTCATCCTTTCCCGCCTCGATTACTGCAACTCTGTCCTCTCTGGTCTCCCCAGCTGCTGCCTAGCTCCTTTACAATCCATAATGAATGCCTTCATCTGCTGCACCTCTCTGCCAATCCCTTTACTGGCTTCCCTCTTGCCTCCAGGATTAAACACAAAATTCTCACTCTGACATAACAAAGCCCTCACTGCACTGCTCCCCCCTATATTTCAGACCTTGTCTCCAGATACTCTCCCTCCCGTCCCCCTTCGTTCTGCTCATGACTTCCTACTCTCCTCCTCTCTTATTACCTCCTCACACTCCCGCTTACAGGACTTCTCCAGACTGGCTCTCATCTTGTGGAACTCTCTGCCTCGCTCCACAAGACTCTCCCCTAGTTTTGAAAACTTCAAGCGCTCCCTAAAGACTCTACTGTTCAGGTATGCATACAACCTACACTAACCTTTCTTTATACCATTTCCTCTCCTCTATTGCTATCCCCTTGAACCCCCTTAGCATGTAAGCCTAAGAGCCATGCTGTTTGTAGATCACCTTCTTTAGAGCTGACTACAACAGTGTGACTCTTGGCAGGGCCCTCTACACCGTCTGATCCCTATAAATGTTTCCTTGTGTTCCGCCTATGTTTATAGTGCTGCAGAATCTGTTGGCGCTCTACAAATAACCGATAATAATAATAATAACAGCAGTATTCACATGCTGAAGATTTAACGCCTTTCTTTACATTGCAGCAGTGCCAAGTTCTGTACATTTGAAGTATTGGACCCCTGTGGGTTGGAGAGTTCCAATGGTTTACCCATCAGGAGATTGTCTCCTTTCCTATGTACCATAGTGGGGTTACCCTCTTATCCTGGCGGACATAGTCCTTGAGTACCGGATTATTCAGTTTATACTAAAGGGAAGATAACTTTTATGGCCCTGCTGTTGTTACTATCTGAAGTACATATCCGGCGTATATAATTCTTAAGTGCCGTTTTTTTATTCACTCCATCCGAATTATAAGGCATTGGTTTACTGCATGCTTATGATACATTCTGTCGCCTATCTGCATAATAACATTGAACTGTGCCTTTGCAGACTATTTTCTATGCATGTTATCGAGTATACTGTGCTTTTATTCATAAGCTTGGATGTGATTATATCAATATGATATTGCGGACATCTGCATATTAACATGGAAATGTGGCGGCTGCAAATTACATCTTATGCATGAGAATAATAATTTTGTGCTTTCATTTCACAAGTTTGGATGTCAATATACTAACACAGTGCTGCAAATATTTTTCTCTGCGTAACAGTGCTTTGGCATATTATCTGCAAACTTACAAACCATTTACATTTCACAAAGCTGCTTGTTCCTATACTTAATTTGATTCTTTGAAATGTGAATGTTGGAAACCTTTTCTTGCTGCTATTTGAGACATATTGAGTGCTGACTAAAATCCTTTGAGGGACTTTCCTTCACATATAAAGCAATCTTTTTGCAATGCATGCTTTTTTCTTGTTGCTGAAATTCCCCAAAGGACCCACGATTTGTTATTTTTATTAAGACTGGGGACGCCCAGTCTGTGTGTTTTCTGTTATGTGTATGCATCTTTTCATATATGTATGATGATTATATTAAATATATTTAAATTGATGTTTTTGATAATATTATACATATTATGTATCATTTTTTTACTTCTGATAGTATATTGCATTATTGCTTTTGGAATGCGAAGATATGATATATTTGGATAATATTTTGTTTGGCTCTTAGTACTGGAAAAAGCCGTTTATCCAGTGCATTCATTCTACTTTGCATATTTGAATTTCACTATTAGAGGTGCTTTCCTAGAAAATAACGGCTAGATTTGGAGTTTGGCGGTAGATGGGCTGCTAACGCTACGCGTGGTTTATGTATAACGCACGGCATTGTTTGACTCCGGTATTTAGAGTTCAAAAAAGACCATCTAACGATGCTCCTAACGCATGTATTTCACACGCGGAATCCTGCCCGCGTTAGACAGTCTCCCATAGAGATCAATGGAAAAGCAAAATAAATAGCTTTTTTCACCCTAACACTCGATCTCGCGAGAAATACGCACAGCTCGGTCATATGACGCATACCACATCATGCACAACAATAAGACGCCGCAAATGTCACAACAACAATCACTCAACAAAGCACACAAGCATTACGCATTCATAAGCGGGGGGATTTTTATTAAATGTAATACAGGGAATACGCATATACTTTAAGATGCGGAAATACGCTAAATAACAACAAGGAAAAAAAGAATATACATACACTAGCAAAATAATCACATTCAATATCACTATATATTAGGAGAAACATACATATACAACACTTCACTAATAACACACCATCGCAAATTCAACATTTAAACAGAATACTATTGGACAATGTTATAGAAAACGAGCACTATGACATCATCGCATTCTACACATTCCACAAATACTAACTCCAAATGAGCATGCGCAAATTCACACAACTAATGCACATTGCACTAATATTAATTGTTAATAAAGCACACCTGAACACAATTTACAACGGAAATTGGTACATCATTAAACATTTACACAGGGTATATAAGCACGCACACAAGCATGGCTTCTTTGACTGTGTTGCTGGTGGGTCTTTGGAGATTGGAGGTTTAAGATTAGAGAGTTTGTGCATTATTGTCAGTGAGTTAGTGTTAGTGTGAGAGAGTCAGTTGTTAGTGTTATCGTGAGTGAGTTAGTGGGAGTGGGAGTTAGTGGGAGTGGGAGAGAGTCAGTTAGTGGGAGCGTGAGTGAGTTAGTGGTAGTGGGGAGTTGTTAGTGAGAGTTAGTGGTATGTGTGAGAGAGTCAGTTAGCGGGGAGCGTGAGTTAGTGCTAGTGGTGAGTTATTGAGAGTTAGTGGGAGTGTGAGTTAGTGAGAATTAGTAGTAGTGTGAGTTAGTGAGCATTAGTAGTAGTGTGAGTTATTGAGAATTAGTAGTAGTGTGAGTTAGTGAGAATTAGTAGTAGTGTGAGTTAGTGAGAATTAGTAGTAGTGTGAGTTAGCGAGCAAGTGATTTTTCTGTACACTTAACACAATTTACACGCAAACACATTCAATACATACATACACTTATCAATAACACTACATACACTCCATACCCCCATACCCCCTCATACTACCACTCCATACCCCATTCCCTGTAGTCCCATTCCCTTTCATCCCATTTACTCTTATCTCATACCCCATCCCCATCCCATACCCATCCCCCTAGTTACATTTAGTTTTACATATCCTCCTTTTAGTCTTCTTCTTCTTTTGGTTTATTTAAATACTCCTTACCCTCTTGTTTTTTTAGATCCCTCTCCACACTTTCAGCACTTTTTTGTCTTTTTAGTTCTTTATTTTTGACCCCCCTTTCATGATCATCACACTCACTTTTTGTTTGATTATTTGGGGTTTAGTTTAGGGAAACAGATGGAGGGCAGGCAGGGGAGAGGTAGAGGGGGGAGGAGAGGGAGGGGGAGAGGAACAGGGCAGGAAAGGGGGCAGGAAGGGGGGCAGGAAGCGGGGGTGGAAGCGGTGGGTGGACCCAGCCACTTGGTTCAAGATGAACAAGTGGCTGGGCCCAGTGGCGGACAGAGTAGGGCTTCACAGTCGGGAAACAGAGGGCATCGTCACAGGGGAAGGCCAAGGCGACTAGGGAGGCGAGGTTTTCGATGGAGGAGAAGGAGGCCCTCGTAGAGGCCTATATGGCCAGGTATAGGAGGCAGCAGCACCAGAAGACCACCCCGACTGAGAAGAGGAAGCTCTGGCATGAGATAAGGAATGCAGTCAATGCAGTGGTGTGGCCGGAAACAGAGATATGGACTCTGTAAAACATCGCTACCGGGGACTGTAAGATGGATCTCAAGAAAAGTTAAGCCTGGAAGCCCGACATGCCGCAGGAACCGGTGGCGGCCCTGCCCTGGAAATCGAGTACTGCCGATAGGGAGGAAAATGTTGCGGCCCAGCATCTCCGAGGTGGATGTAGTCAGTATCGGAGGAAATGATACCGGGAACCTGCCATTCTCATCTGACGGTAAGCTCATTAAGAATAAATTCACATACGAATGTATTTCAAGGGACACTATACGCAAACCTTACTTTCATGATTAAGGTAGCGAATACAATTTGACCAAACATTCAAATGTACTTATATTACCTAATTTGAATCATTCTTGAGATATATTTTAATGAAGAAAATAGCCATGCACACGGTGAACCAATCACCAGGAGGCAGCTATATTCCCAGCTAACAATCAGCATCTTCTAAGCATATTTAGATATGCTTTTCAGCAAAGAATATCAGAGAATGAAGCTAATTAGATAAGAAAAGTACATTAGAAAGTTGATTATAAAATGTATGCTTCTAAATCATGAAAGATAAAACATTGGGTTTCAAGTCCCCCCCTTTAAGGATCCAGATTAATGCCTATAACGTTATTTACACGCATTCACAAATTACTTTGCGGTTACATCAGTATCTAGGCTATAGGTTAGGTGTGCATTTAAACAGACTGAAAAACAAACGCTAAAACATTCAGATTTGAACAGAGATATCACAAACACGGTTTAGAAAATGCTGAAATCGTATTGATTGTTAGATTTCAAAGTGGATTAATGATTCCTGGCATTTGTAATTGTATCGTAAGCTAAGTCATTTAAGCTTGATTTGGAAATATGCTAATATATACATTTTTTATTTGTTCAAATATACAGAGTCTGGGGAGGAGGCAGCACAACAAACTACAGCCTCCTCCATCTCCACGGGATGAGGTGGTGGGGAGAATTACCACTTCGGAGGGAAGAGGGGCCCCCCCGTGACGAAGAGGGCACGGAAGCAGATGAAGAGGCCCCGGAAGCAGAGGAAGGCTGGGCCGCGGAACCAGAGGGCCCCTCAAGGACCCGCACCCCAACGTCGCACGGGCACCCCGCCGTGCACGGGTACCCCGCCAAGCACAACAAGAGGAATAAGCGGAGAGGTTGCGGGTTCTACTAGACTACATAGACCAGATGCGTAACCTCCCGGATACAAACTATAGAAGGCCGAACTCCGAATTCTTGAAGGACAAAACCAAATAATTGAAGGCCAAAAACCAAATAATAAACATACTTAATAGAATAGAAGAAGAGCAAAACAGAATCATTAATCTACACCAAGAGATGTTTAATTTTTTCCGGCAGGCGCATGCTGGTCTGCCTCCATGGTCCGCCTCCTGCTGCTGGGCCTCCTGCTAGCTGGGGCCTCCTGCTGCTGGGCCATCTTCTCCTGCCAGGCCATCTTCTCCTGCCAGGCCATCTTCTCCCTGCCGGGACATCTTCTCCTGCCGGGACAATCTCACTCCTCCTCAGCCATCCTCTCCTCCTCAGCCCATCTCCTCCTCCTCAGCCATCATCTCTTCCTCAGCCCATCTCTCCTCCTCAGCCATCTTCCTCCTTTCCTCAGCCCATCTTCCCCCTCCTCACCTTGGTCGTCCCAGTACTCTTCCTTCCACTCTTCCCACAACATCTCCAAGGAGAACTCGTCAGAGTCGGCAGTTGCCCCTCCCAGAGCCTCAGCCCCGTGGGAAGAGGGGGAAGGTGGAGGCAGATTGTTTGCAGAGTGTGGGTTATAAGTGTGTGAAAACCACATCATCACATACCTATCCTTGTTCATGATATTGATTGGTTTCTGTGATGTGATGTCCAAAATGTTTCCCCCCGAATCGCAAACAAAAATTACCATTACAATTATCCATGATGGCATATTACTGTTTGAATGTCCAATAACACCAGCTTAAAGGGACAGTCAGAAAATTAATGATTACAAAGAAAACCACTGTATTACGCATTATTCAAGTTGGAAACAACAAAACATGGAGAAATACGTGTGACTTATGTGCTTACCCTTGTATCTATGGACTATGAAAAATGACCACTTATTTGTTGTTCTGACATAACAACATTTTAGATATCAATGATCAATACATGGTAAATAATATGCTGTATCGAGCCACAAGGTTTAACATATACAAATGCTACTCCAAATGCCCTCTAGTGGTCAAATTGTATAATGATTACATGCACTCTTCAAGCTCTAAGAAATGAGCACGACCGAACCTCATAGGTTTAGCTAGCAAATTAAAATAAACACAGACAAATGATTAATTGGTGAGAAACCTTTGATATCATTGATATTACAAAATTGACTTTTAGATAATGCAAAACATTATTTGTTTCTCTAAACTGTCCCCTTTAACAAAAATTACATATGCTAACATATATTTTGAAGATTGTTGGTATATCTACATGTACTTGTTTCAAACAATAAATATTGAAATCAGATTTATATTGACGTGTTAAATAAAGTCTATTTTCCTTAAAGAGACATTATTGTGTTCATTTATTTTTAGAAAGACATTTGTTTTAACAATGAATATGGTTTAAAGTCCTTTAGGAGTGGGGGGTGAAAATATGCTAACAATAATATATTTGGAGATTAACCAATGTGGAACTCATACATGATACAAAAAATAAACATTTGCATTAAAGGGACAGTATACTATATTTTTAACAGAACTGTATGTAATAGACACTACTAGAAACAACAAGATTAACATATACTGATATCAATATTACAAAGCTTTAAACACTTTCAAAGAAAAATAGGGTTATCTCTATTGAAAATATAGATGAACCCCCATTACAACCGTAAAACAAGACAATACCCCATCATAAACATATATGAAAAGCCCTTTACACAAACAGGAGAAAGCTGGAGATGGTACTCACATGAAACTCAGAGGCTTGGCGAGGAGTCCTGAAAATTACTTACATTTCTTTGAACAGAAGCAGAAATGAAACGTGTATTTGTTAAACAATGGACTATTAACTAGAGACAAAATAAAAAGTTTTGATTTATAATGTGAGTGTCTTAATGAACCTTTATTAGAAATATACGACGAAATTACATTTAGAAGAAGTCGGCATCATATATTTAGCATATGATAAGATAAATGCATAATGATTACTTGATTCTAACACAATAGCGCATATTTATGAATTAGATATCTTTAACATTAAACACAACAGTCATTTTACATAAAAGGAACATATTGTTGACAAACATATTAAACAACATGGACTATAGAGATTTGCACTTGCCTCGAAATATCTTATGCATGAAAAACATTTTGCTTTCGTTCGTTTATTTCAACCAGACATCCAGCAAAAGAGAATGTGGTGGTCTTTATCAGCTATGGTTCAACAATGTAACATGATGCAAACAATCATATTCGCAATGTTTTTAAACTTGGCTTCATTCACAAACGTGTTTAACGTGCACAAACAAATATTGCGGGACTACGTAATACAATCAGAACGTTTTTTTACCTTTGCATGTGACGTCTTAATTAACATGGGCTCTCCTTGATCACAGTAAGAACGCAATCCAATAAAAGGCACATTCCTGATCACCGTAAGAACGCAAACAAAAAAAGGCGCATCCTTGATCGCGTAAAAACGCCATCCAATAAAAGGTGCATCCTTGATCGCGTAAAACGTCAGTCAATACAAGGAATCATTGGACAGCCTGGCAGGTGACGTCTTAAGCACATGGTGCAATCCGTGATCGCAGAAAAAAACGCAGCCCAATACAAGGACTCAGTTGACAGAATGGCATATCACTAAGAAACGTAATTTATATTTTTGAAACTAGTATGTGTCTAGATTGATATCTAGGAATGTCACAAAATCATGATTCATCTTTTCGGACTTGACTGTCTCTTTAACTATAGCTATGGTGTATATCTTTAACATTTAAAAGATACACATGAGAAATACATATGGCCATTGATGTTTTAAGATATGTTTAGATTGTTTGGGGAATAACAATAATGACACATGTATTGATCAAACGGGTCATTTATTCAAGTTGAAATATGGTCAGAACTACCTATAGCCATATATGGGAGGAGAAGTATTTTTTAACAATATTTTGAAAAACATATTCCTCATATAAAATATGCGCATTACACACAGAGATTGATTTGGTTACACTTTTACAATAAGATAGAATAGAAAATGAAATACATGTGCTGTCAACAATACAATAAGATTGTTTATTATTAAGATTATATGTCCTTGTTCATGTAAAAAGGACAAAAAAGCCTCTTAGAAATGGAAATACATTCATTAACAATTGTGCTACACCATCACTTAAAAGGGACATGATTTTTATTTATAAAAAGAGGATACACAGAGACAATACTATTTCAATAAAATGAACACTTTACAGGGATTATATCATGTATCAATCCTCAGATCATTTGTTAAAGGTGCATCAATTCATGCAGAGTTTATAAATACACACAGGGATGTGAAATTAGAAATAATACATATATAACAATCTTTATATACATATATAAAACCAATTTACGATGCTAATCATAATCGATGCAATGATAAAGACTTTTAGATAACAATATAAAGACAAAAATAAAAATTACATTGGAGATGTTAATCTTAAAGTCATTTAGAATTGTGATACCATATATGATTCAGCGAAACAACATTATTTTGGGTATGTCCCTTTAAGGATCAACCAGATAAAATAGAGATTTCAATCAATGACATGAATAAGGAGGACAAAGAATCGTGCAATGACATGCTCTTTTATTAGTATGTCAGAAAACAACAACGTTTATAAATAATATGGTAAAGATCTGGAAGATGATGACATATGGCAAGGTAACAGAGTGCATCACAGTCATGAAGAGAGTTGCCAAGGGCCACCATAGCCCCATTGTAGATATATGACAAGGTAACAGAGTGCACACAGTCCATGAAGAGAGGTTTCACAAAGGCCACCCTAGCCCCATTGTAGATATATGACAAGGTAACAGAGTGCATCACCAGTCCATGAAGAGAGTTTACAAGGGCCACCATAGCCCCATTGTAGATATTATGACAAGGTAACAGAGTGCAATCACAGTCCATGAAAGAGAGTTTCCAAGGGCCACCATAGCCCCATTGTAGATATATGACAAGGTAACAGAGTGCATCACAGTCCATGAAGAGAGTTTCCAAGGGCCACCCATAGCCCCCATTTGGAGCCATATGACAAGGTAACAGAGTACATCACAGTCCATGAAGAGAGTTGCCAAGGGCCACAATAGCCACATTGTAGATATATGGACAAGGTAACAGAGTGCATCACAGTCCATGAAGAGAGTTCTCCAAGGGCCACCCATAGCCCCATTGGAGCCCATATGACAAGGTAACAGAGTGCATCACAGTCCATGAAGAGAGTTGCCAAGGGCCACCATCAGCCCCATTGTAGATATATGACAAGGTAAAAGAGTGCATCCACAGTCCATGAAGAGAGTTTCCAAGGGCCACCATAGCCCCATTGAAGCCATATGACAGGTAACAGAGTGCATCACAGTCCATGAGAGAGTTGCCAAGGGCCCACCATAGCCCCATTGTAGATATATGACCAAGGTAACAAGAGTGCATCATCACAGTCCATGAAGAGAGTTTCCAAGGGGCCACCATAGCCCCATTGTAGATATATGACAAGGGTAACAGACTGCATCACAGTCCATGAAGAGAGTTTCCAAGGGCCACCATAGCCCAAATGGTAGATATATGCAAAGGTAACAGAGTGCATCACAGTCCATGAAGAGAGTTTCAAGGGCCACTATAGCCCCATTGGAGCCATATGACAAGGTAACAGAGTGCATCACAGTCCATGAAGAGAGTTGCCAAGGGCCACCCATAGCCCCATTGTAGATATATGACAAGGTAAACAGAGTGCATCACAGTCCCATGAAGAGAGTTTCCAAGGGCCACCATAGCCCCATTGGAGCCATATGACAAGGTAACAGAGTGCATCACAGTCCATGAAGAGAGTTGCCAAGGGCACCATAGCCCCATTGGAGCCATATGACAGGTAAAGAGTGCAACAGGCACCAACAATAAACTTAAAAAAGGCCAAATGGCAACAATAACAAAAACATCAACATGTGGATGGAGGATTCTTATCTGCGACCTTGGAGCATCTCCAGATCCTCCACTTACTGGTCATCCCTCTTCATCGTCCTGTGCATGTCCAGCCTCCAGATTCAGGCCTTGATTTAGATTACAATATTTTTTATTAAACCACAAACCTCCTCCAATTTACAACTGATACATTACATGTGACATACAATGAGAAAGACAAAAGAGAAAGCACAAGATTCATAAAAAAAAAAAATTACAAAGAGCTTACAGCAGCAGAGTCAGCTATTACCTTACTCATAATTGTAATCTAAGGATCTCATAGTACTCGCCTAGGGACCATTCCTTGAGCAGGTTTTGCAATTGAAACTGCTAACTTTGGCCCTTAATCATTTAATTATAAAATATCAACAGTCAAGCTAATCTACTACCTTTGCTGCAGTCTAACTCAAAGCCTATGGAGGTTTCTCTCATTTTCATATTTTTCCCTCAATTACTTCTTTTATATGTCCTTGGCTATTGTAGTTCATATTGGAAGTATATAATCTTGGGGGGTAATAATCTTGTAATTTCAGTAATATCATTTATCTAAATAGAACAAAATAAACATACTCAATAACTCCTGTATTGCAACAAATCAAACTCATGGAGTCACGGGTGCCCCCCAACCTAGGTACCTATTTATATGGCTATAGTAGCTCTCTCATCAAATTTCCTTTTGTTGGGTGGAGTCTCCTATATCAAGTCAGTCACTGTCTGCCTCCCAAGAAATTCTTATCCCTCTCCCCTACCCTGCCCCTTCACCTTCCCTGGTTATCCAGTAAAATCAGATCTTCTGGAATGTAGGCCCTGTGTCTTGAATAAATGCTGCTGTCTGCGTACAACGAATAAACCATCTGTATTCTGATGAGGACCTCTGTCCAGTGTTGGCGCCTCATTTTTCCAATATTTAGCTATAGCTACTTCTTGTGGTGGTACATAGGATTCTAATGAAAGTGTTTATATGTGCGTTTAGTCTCGGGAGTGTCTCATGCATCAGCGCCTGGGCTGGTGTAAGAGAAATCCTTTCGTTTAACAGGGTGCTGAGCATTAAAGACAATTTCCCCCAAATGTTTTGGACTCTAGGGCAGTCCCACCACATGTGAAGATATGACCCCCTAACTTACAACCCCCTTAATAACAGTATCTAGAGTTTCCTAACGTCATATGAGATGTTTTCATTGGTGTTAAGTACCATCTAAAGGTTGTCTTCAGTACAATTCTCTCTGAGGTCTGCACTAATGAGGGCCCTTACTAGCGTAATGAAATATATCATTCCAGTCATCAATCGTTATGTTCTCCTAGCAATATCTCCTCCCCATTTTAGTAGCAATGTAGATTTAGTCGTATATTTAGTTTCCTGTAGTGATATGTATAATCTAGATATTGCTTTCTTGGGTCTGTTGATTGCTAAACATAAATTTTCGAGAGTCGTTTTTTGGACTGTGAATTGTGGTCTTACTGATATATGTTTGTATAGCTGATGTGATCTGTAAGTAGAGGAACCAGTGTATCTGAATAGGTTCTAGCTTCTGTCTAAGCTGTGTGAAGGTCAGTAAATTTGCCTTGTGAATATATATCTGCCACCCTGTATAAGCCTTTATTTTCCCATTTTTTTTGAATGGTATAGAAAACTCTCATTTATCAAGTATTTTAGTGGTTATTATCAGGGTTTGTCTAGGCATCAGTTTCCTATCCGCTGTATCTGGGTCCATTGTTGTTTTGGCCAATTTTTGTGGAATTATTATGATAGATCTCTGAGTCCCTATTCTTTATGTTACCCCAGAGAATATCTTCGGGTCCCCTCCATTTCCCCCCCATAGCAGCCTCCAAGGCAGGCCAGAGAACATCTTTTTGTCTTCTCCCCAAGCATTGAATTTTGCGCTAGTCTAGCTGCTGTGTAAATAATCGTGCAAATTAGGGGCACCCACCCCCCCCAACTGTCTATGTCTTGTCAGGAGTTGGTGTGGGATCCTCGGGTGTTTATTATCCCTCAGAAATCTGTGTATGTCTTTTTGGAGATTCTCGAAGTCTGAACTGATAACTTTAATTGGGAGGACCCCTGAACAGATAGAGGATTCTGGGTAGAATCGTCATCTTGACAGCAGATAACCTTCCATACCCAGGAGAATCCCATTTTCCTCCAGCTTCCTAAGTCCTGACCTAATTGCTTTGTAAAGGGGAAAATAATTTGCAGCATACAATTTAGAAGGAGTGGGTAGTCAGCTTTATCCCTAGGTATTTGAGCCCGTCTAATACCCATTTGAAGTCAAAATTTGATTCAATTGCCTTCATGGTATGTTTAGGCAGTGATAGGGGGAGTGCTTTCGCATTTGTCTGCGTTAATTTTATACCCCGATATCTGGGAGAATAATTGTATGGCATTGATATACGTGTGGCAACGAGATGAGCGGGTTTCGTAATGGTGAGCAACACGTCGTCTGCAAATAAGGTAATATTATGATGTATCTTCCCTACTTCAGTCCCAGATATCAGGGACAATACGTATATATGCAGCTAAGGGTTCTATGCAATAGCGCAAAGATTAAGGGAGATAAGGGGCATCCCTGTCGTGTACCGTTAAGTATATGTATAGTCTCAGATTGGTGTCCCGGATTGCTCTAACCTGTGCCGTGGGGTGTCGAATATAATCACTTAATGGCCTTCACAAAACCGTCCCTCAAAACCCATTAGTGACACCGCACACTCAACATATATTTCCAGTCAACCGGCTCGAATGCCCTTCTCCGCATCCAACAGATAGGATCAGAGAAGGCATCCCTTTGTCTCGAAGAAAGTCAATAACCGACACCATTCTACGTATATTGTCGGGGGCCTCCCTGTCCTTAATAAATCCAACTTGATCAGGGTAGGCCTTGAATTTACATAGCATGATTTGACGCAGAGATCACATCCTGAACCCGGAGCTGGGCCTGTCATGGTGTCGTCATCCCTCTCAGGACAGCTGCGTTCCTCAACACGGCCCTGCTCTACTCGTGCTATACCTTCTAGCATGAGCCATGCTAAGTCACAGCCTAAATAAAGAATAAATCAAATATTAAGGATAATTACACCAACAGAAGAAAAAATAAGCAAAGACTACATTGTCATCATACAAGACAAAATCATTCTTTACATCAATTTGTTCAAAATTGATTCTTTACCACATTAAATATGTTATTCAGACAGACGATATAATTAAAGGGACAGTTTACTCAACATGTTGTCCCCTTTAATTGGGTTTCGATGATCCCATTTATACAGCTTTGAGTGTATAAAATCTTGTTAAAGGATTTACATTGTACTTACATTAGCAATTTAATATTTTAATTATACTGTGGTAGGCACACCTATCCTTAAACATTTGGCCGGTTGAGGACAAGCTGTGTAAACATAGCAACCTGAAGAAATTACATTCCCACTGGGTTAGACAAGAGAATAATGTATCACAATTTGTACATAAATTGTTGGATCCAAGTAGTGGTGATTGTATATGTAGTGATATCAAATTAAAGGCGACACTGAACCTAAATATTTAATTGACTGATTCAGATAGAGCATGACATTACAAATATTAAAAAAATTACACATATTCTTTTAAATGTTTGAATTCTCTAGATAAATTTTGAATGCAAGAATGTAGGTTTATAGGGCAGGCCATATTTGTTTATCAACTTTGGTTGTCCCTGCCTGGTTGATGGATCCATTCATCCAACAATAAAGAAATGATGTCACAATTATTTTCTATTTAAAATTAATTCTAGCATTTCCTTAGTTTAAATAAAGATAGCAAGAGAATGAAGAATAAATGATAAGAGTAGTAAATTATACAATTTGATTAACATTGCATGCTCTATTTCAATCACAATAGAAACAATTTGCCTTCAGTGTACCCTTTAAGTATCTTATAATGTGGATTTTGAATGATACTTACAGCTGTGCCTGGGGAAGGACAATCTGACACCCAGGACAATGAGGTTGAGACAGGGGGGAGGGATGGGATTGGGTTGGGGAGGGATGGGATTGGGTTGGTTAGGGATGGGCTGCTGCTCTGGGCGTAGCCCCGTACAGCTGGGGGAGTGGTGAGTTGGGGGCCTGGGCAGCTGGGGTAGCCTGTACAGGCCAAAGACGGGGGAGAGCAGTGAAGGGGGACGAAGGGGCGTTTTTTTGGGAGGGATACGACAGGACAAATGGAAGGGCCGGGAGGGGAAGGGGACTGGGCAGGGGGCTGGGCAGGGGGCTGGGCAGGGGACTGGCAGGGGGCTGGGCAGCGGGATTGGGCAGGGGACTGGGCAGAGGGGCTGGGCAGGGGACTGGGCAGGGGAGGAACAATGATGACCAGAAGCAGAGGATCCATCTGAAATAAATATAATAAATATATTAACATCTCATACATCATGAAATCAAATCACACATTTCAACTTGATTATGTTTGCAATATACTTAGAAGTGTGTTTGAATTTCTAAACAATGATTACATGAGGATATGGTATGCATATAGGCACTCAGATGAATATCAATGACTGTCTGTACAATTCTAAAATTATTATTGTGGTTTGGGCTAGAATATGCATGTGACATCATGATGGCATGAATTTAAAATCCAAATATTTAATCAATCCAAGCATATCTTCATGCTGCCTGATATATAAAGGGGGCGAGTAGTGTATTTGAACAGACAAATAATATTCCTTTTGAAAGTGCAAAAGCTGTAGACTTTGAATGTCCTTCAATAAAATGATTTCCAATAAAAGCAACATGTTGTAAACATGATAGATATATTTCACATACCATCAGACTTCAAGGCAGCCTCTTCCTCTCCGTCACACATGTTAAATCCAATCTCTGTAAAACATAACATGATGTGTACAGGTTAAGATCAGATATTATAACATATGTTTACTGTTGCTCAAAGACACACATCAATGTTGCATTAAAGATATACACACCCAAAGCTTATGATTTCATCATTTTGATGGAGCATACCAAATTACATAAGATTTGTTATTCTCAATGATTCAGATTTTCAATGTATTGTTTGTATTAATTTTTAAAATCATAAAAGCATAGTACATAGAACATTTAAGATTTCTCATGTGTGTATCACTTGATGATTGTTGTCAAAAATGAACATGCAAACAAACATATGCTATACATCTTCTGAATAACAAAGGTGTAGACTAAGAAAGTTTTAATTATTAATCTTTCAATATTCAAAGAAAATTAATATATAATCAGAGGAGTAAATTATATGTTTGTTTCAAATGTTATGCTTCATGAGAATCATGCTCATAATATTGATTACCAATACACCTTCAATGACATATAAATGAGTCAATGGACTTACCAGAAGACCGCAAATGCGGCTCTGTGTCAGTGCTGGATTCCTCAGGGCTCCCCACACCAACTCTCTCTATGAATGATATAGATATATATTAGTGAACACATTTGGGATAGCACTAAATCACATCTGTAGCGATTTTTAAGAATAATCAACTTGAAAATGTGAAGAATAGACCAGTCATTATCCAAAAAAATGCTTGATTGAACCAAGGGGATTCTGTTAAAAATGATGTATTGAACATATGTTTAATTTCTGACTATATTAGACATCAAAATCATCTCATACGATGCTATTGCATATCTAAATATACCCATTGATCAATGTTCTTAAAAGAATACACACAAACCACATTTTGAATAACAGCTGTTGACAAATATAAACAAAGACATGTGGCACATCAAGCCATTTGTGCAATGTACATTAATCTTGTTTAGGACACAACACATATTTATCACAATACAAAACCAAATTGATTAGTACAAATATGTAATCATGGTGCTGTTAGAGTATGCTGATATCTATAAAGTAACTCCAACAGTGAATATGTGAATTATATATCAATATTGTCTAATCCAAAGAATGTAAAGATCAATGAATCTATTGTTTATTAAAGGGACACTGACATGATTTATTTCAATCATTGATTTCACTGTTCAAACTGTTCCAAATGATTTTACATTGACTCCTATTATAATTGGAATGTTGCTACATTTTAATCTTAAATGCAGATAAGCAATATTGGATTCAATAAATATTGTTTGTTGAAGGTATCCACCAATCATCAATCAAAACCCAGGTTGGTCAACCAAAGTTGAGCTGCAGATAAACGTACATTCTTGATTTTAAAATACATTTAGCAATAGAATATTTCACATATGATTATAGTATTATATTTAAATGTTGATTAATATTGCATGCTCTATCTGAATGACAACATTAATAATTTTAGCTCAGTGTCCCTTTAATATAAAAATATATTGATTTGACAATGTTGGTGTTAATGAATTCTCTACTCCATATGTTGATGTAATGAATGGGATTGAGCATGCAATTCCAATCTAATATGTTATTTAAGGATATCCTAAGAATTATTTAATTTTCATCTATTAAAGGGACATGAAGCTCTAAATGTGTAATTGTATACTTTTTGAAACTATGTACTACTGTTATCTGAACACATGATTTTAACTTTTGTCAAAATGCCAATTTATGCATAAAAAAACAGCCGGATAATACCAGTAATGCATTGTTTAACCTAAACCAAAATCCATTTTTTTAAAAAGAACTAAAACAATAGACTGAACCAATGTAGCTCATAAAATGTTTAAACAAAACAATAAAATCACGTTTAAAAATCATTCTATGTAAAATTTAGTTGGCATGTCCCTTAAATGACGTGATCAATTTCAAAAATGGAATCTATATTTTAAAAATCTAAACATATGCAAAAGTGTGTGTATTTTTAAAAAATGTATACAAATAAGATTAAGCAATACACAAGGGAAGAATATAAATTGGACATTCAAAGAATCTTACGTTAAAATTAAGACATCCAGAATAGATGGGATATCTTAAATTCCAAACAAAATCAGAGTAGTCTTACAATGTAATCCTATTTATTTTTTTTATTTATTCTTATTTGCAAAAAGTTTTAAAATCCATTTTGCAGATACATATAAATATTGAACAATGTGGATTTAGTATGTAATGTTCTGTCCATGTTTCTAAGACAAATGCCAATTAAAATGAGACATACCATACTGTGACAAGCCCTGCCTTGAGGATCCAGCACCAACATCCAGATCTGTAATATATTAAATGAGGATTGGATATCATTAATACAAATCATGCCATGTTTAAAATCTTTACATTATTAGCAAATCAATTAAAAACTATTAATCCTTTGGTAGTCCCATGAGTTAATCGTTTCCTCAATTAAATTCATGATAAATATATCCTGTACTCTTATTTTCAATCAGTTGTGTTGTTTACTGTAGCTTTAATTATTTTTTTGTGTTATTTCATTCTCATCAATTGATGTGCATATGTTATATATAATTTTTTTGGATTCTGCTTTTTTATTTTTTTATTATGTCTAATATTGAAAATAAGAATACAGTATTCTTCACATATATAATAATTCACATTTCATTTTGACCAACATGTGTAAAGCAATGCCACTTACAGCAAACCCATGTTAACGTGTATGCGCCATTCCATTTTCGCGATCATTGCGCAATGATTCCAAGCGGAATTACGTATCCGTCATTTGACAAACATGTGTAAAGCAATGCCACTTACAGCAAACCCATGTTAACGTGTATGCGCCATTCCATTTTCGCGATCATTGCGCAATGATTCCAAGCGGAATTACGCATCCGTCATTTGATCAACATGTGTAAAGCAATGCCACTTACAGCAAACCCATGTTAACGTGTATGCGCAATTCCATTTTCGCGATCATTGCGCAATGATTCCAAGCAGAATTACGCATCCGTCATTTGACCAACATGTGTAAAGCAATGCCACTTACAGCAAACCCATGTTAACGTGTATGCGCAATTCCATTTTCGCGATCATTGCGCAATGATTCCAAGCGGAATTACGCATCCGTCATTTGACCAACATGTGTAAAGCAATGCCACTTACAGCAAACCCATGTTAACGTGTATGCGCAATTCCATTTTCGCTCTGTGACGCATATTCTGTAGAGCGCAAGAAACATCATTCCTATTTCATGTGTCACTAATCTAAAATCAGATATCTAAACATCATATGTAGTGTATGTTGTGAGATCTGTATAGGTTTAGTATCTGACTATATACACATTTTGTAAAAAAATTAAAATATTAAGATATTATATGAAGTTGGATAGTTACCTGGTTCAGATTCTCCATCATCTCCTCCGAGGCCACCGGACGGAGAAGCAGCTGCCCTGGCCCCCGCGTCAGGACTTTCAGATCCCGCAGCTGGGAGGGAAGAAGAGGAGGCAGAGGATGGCGAGGATCTAAATCTTTTGGGGACCCGGAGCTTGAGGAGCTCGCATAAAGTCACCTCATAAGGGAGTAGGTATAGTTTCCGCGGGGCCTTTCTTTGGCCCCCTCTTTTACGAGCTTGTACCCAGTCCCTTATGAGGTTGACTTTTTTTGTTAAGCGCAACCTCATATCTCCGAATCTCCTCATGATTTGATCCTGGCTCCTCTGGACGTCACACACCAATCTAACCGCATTGGTGATAGACTCCCAGAGAGCCTTCTTAACAGGCGCATCTGTCAACCTCCTCTTGTTCCCAAACAGCTGGGGATAAAAGTCCTTGACGGCGTGGACCAGTGCAGCGCTCTCCTGCTTGGTGAACCTGGGAGCTGACATGCCTGCTGGGTTGTATAATAAATCCCGGTATATTATAATTAGAATATATACTGCCTGCAGGCATTAGAGAACTGACAAAGATGGCAACGTGTAATGGACTTTTATATGGTGAAGTAAACATGAGATGCACCATGGGACAAGTTATCTGTACATCTGATTGGATAAAAGTTTGAAATATTGTTATAATGTCTGTGAGACCATCCTGACTCAAGTTGTGTTTGTGTGATGAACTCTGATTGGCCGTTCCTTAATGTTTCATATCTTAGTAACTTCCTTACACATACCTCCTGGTGGTGCTGTTACTTCATTTTTCATGTAGACTTATTTGTAACTCATGGGCCTGTCATGCGGATATGTGTGACGCTGATTTAATATCCGTGATCCGTTAAATATTAATGATAAAATTCTATTTAAAATCTAATATTGTCACATTATTAAATGTTGTATACATTTTTCGGTTTAATAACGGTCTGTTTCTTTAATACAAATACACATTTAATATTGTATGTCTTTATTGTTCATAAAATCCATTTCTTTACTTATTGTGAAGTATTGATATTGCTCTATTAAATGTATTTCATAATGCACATTGATTGTGGGCTATTGCGTGACATTAGACTCTAATGTTTAAAGATGCTAATCTGGTGTTTCAAGATGCATTTCCCACGCAATATTTCTGAATGTTCAAATTCAGGTTATAATGTCATTAACTTGGATAATCTGTTTATAAATGTTAAACTACAGGTTTGTTTGTTATTAGTAAATAAACCTCGAGCTTGCATTTGTCTGAACTGCTCATATATGTTATTGTGCAATGGCGTCTTTATTTTTAAATAGACATTACAGACAAACAATTGTATCAAATGATCTGTAGAGATAGAAAATTGTTTAGACTTTAAAATGTAAATCAATTTATCTTAGTATTTAGATATCCTCAACAGAAGAAATTTAAATGCACATGGTTGAGCTAATCACATAAGGCATCTCTGTGCATCCACCAATCTTCATCTACTGAGCCTATCTCGATATGCTTTTCAAGCAAAGTATGTCAAGATAAGAAGAGAAGTAAATACACTCTTTAAATCTCTTAAAGGGACACTGTCCAAACAAATTTAGCGTGTGTGATTCAGATTGAGCATGAAATGTTAAGCAACTTTATAATTTAATCCGATTCTCAAATGTTAAGAATTATCTTGTTATCTTTCTTTGCAAATCAATAATGATATTTTAGATTATGGACAATTGTTGCAAAAAACCTGGGTTGTCCTTGATGATTGTTGGATAAATTAATCCAACCAAAAAAACCAAGTTCTGTCCAGAGTACTGAAGCAAATAAATTATCTATTTAATGCCTTATTTTTAAATTAATGATAGCAACATCACAAAGAACATTGATAATATGAGACAATTTTTAAAGTTGCTTAAAATAGAATACTCATTCAGAATGTATAAATCATTAATTTTTTAACTGTCTCCCTTTAAGTATATTTTGAGTTCATGTCCATTTAAAGAGAAATTTCCCAATAATGCTTGAAAAATCTGAAACCTAGGCACCTTCCTTTTGCTAAATTAGTATAACATATGAGTACAGCATATTTAGATTAACTTCTGGATTGTTTTACACACTGACTGAAATATGTATTGTAAAGGATGTATTTCGGAGTCTTCAGCTTAGAGGGACATTAAGCTATATGTTATGTATGCATTTTGGATAAGATTATAATATTTGAACAACTTAATATGTTTTGGTATTCAATCATTAGATTGTAATTATATATATTCATGGATTAAATACATATCTACATAGGCTATTTTGATGCTGATTGTTGGTTGCACATAGATGCCTTATGTAATTGACTAAGATATGTGCATTGATGTATCTTTTTCGAAGTATATTTAAAGACTGAATGTAATTCTATAGTACTTTCTAAATATGTTTAAATTCTTTTATGAATTTTTAAAAAAATCAATACACAATATACTTTGTGAATGTCCCTTTAAGGACCAAAACATTTTGAATGTTGATTTAACATTGTCAAAATAAACTAAAGGGGAATGAAAATTATATATAGATATGTGATGTCTAACCCAAGAGGTAAGATTTTAAAAACTACATAATATTAATAACTATAGTTAAATGACTCCACTAGAAAATTAAATCTATTAACCTGGCATCCAATAACTAGCTTGTGAAAAATATGAAGTTAAATGACCTACCATTTTTAAATGTAAAAATTAAAAAAGTTTTGAAAATAATGTTTTGAGATACCTAAGGAAGATACAAGATCTTATAAAATTAATTTTACATTCAACAACACTGTCACTTTAATGTAATTGAACCACTTCCCCTTCTTAAAAGTGAAACAAAATAATTCTTGAAAAATTTTGACTACATATCCTAAATTTTTTTAACATCTAAGAATTTCAAAAGAAAAGCATCGATGGATCTCACTCCCCAATTAATTTAAAAAAGATATTTTAATTTAATATTCTCTGAATCAGTGGATTTTCTAAAATTAATGCATTATTTGATCTTATGCATGTGCTTGTCAAATAGGCAACTACCAGTCATGGGAGTCAAATTGTTTTTTATTGACAGATTATATGGATATTTATTATAATCTGTTCAAAAGAGTGTATTTAATAATAAAATGTTTATTATTACCATTTAAAAAATTAAAAGTTTCTTGAAAAAAAAATAAAAAAAAATATATTCCTGGAAGTCATCAGATGACAATCTGAAATTAAAAAAGAAAATTTTAACAAAGTTAATACACACGTTGTCAAATATTCATAAAATACATTTACAATCATCTTGTGTCTATGCTCTAACTTTGTTCAACATTTTATCCAGATATTTATTAATTAAATTTAAAAATAAAGAAAATAAACATACACCATTATATTGTGTAAGAAAAATTAAATTTAAATATCTGAATTTCTAATTATACATAATAATGTATATCACATTTCAATAATATATATGTATGCTGAACATAAATGTAATATTTCATGTCCATTAAAATACCTCTATATCAACTATAATATGTATTCCTTTTTCAGATTGTGATCCCTAAATATCTAATTATGAATTAAATATGACTAATGTATGTAAGCTACTAATATTCAACATTCTTCCTGTGATTCTTAACTAGCATGCATTGGTACACCAACCTGGATAATGCATGGTCTTTGAAAGTCAATTCAGGGGTAAACAGTTGATCTTCAATAGGTGTCTTATTCATCAGTTCATAAAATAGAGGACTGAAATACCATCTAAAAAAGTAAAATCATCTAAGTGTCTGATTGTGATCCCTAAATATCTAATTATGAATTAAATATGACTAATGTATGTAAGCTACTAATATTCAACATTCTTCCTGTGATTCTTAACTAGCATGCATTGGTACACCAACCTGGATAATGCATGGTCTTTGAAAGTCAATTCAGGGGTAAACAGTTGATCTTCAATAGGTGTCTTATTCATCAGTTCATAAAATAGAGGACTGAAATACCATCTAAAAAAGTAAAATCATCTAAGTGTCTGATTGTGATCCCTAAATATCTAATTATGAATTAAATATGACTAATGTATGTAAGCTACTAATATTCAACATTCTTCCTGTGATTCTTAACTAGCATGCATTGGTACACCAACCTGGATAATGCATGGTCTTTGAAAGTCAATTCAAGGGTAAACAGTTGATATTCAATAGGTGTCTTATTCATCAGTTCAAAAATAGAGGACTGTGAAATACCATCTAAAAATTAGAAAATAATCTAAGTGTCTCCAATAGGATGCCTCCACAGCCTTATTCTATCAAATAGTTGGCACTTACCATGTGAACATGTCTTTGTATGGTTTTCAAGGTCAGCAGATTTGAAAGATAATGCCAGACATGATCCCATTGGTATACTTCAATTTCAATCTTGGCTTTTTCCACTGTCAGTCTGGGCAATCTTCACTGTCAGGCTTCTTATTCTTCCCTTTCAGTCTTTAGATTAAGTCAGCTCCCTAATGGCAGAAAAAGTTTAATAAAAATTACTACAAGTGTGTGAATCAGTTCTGTACCCCTCTACCACCCCCCCATTTCATAATAAATTTCTGTCACTAGCTTACTAAGCGTGTGTAGCATCTTGTGTTATGTTCTATCAAGTGTGAAGATGAGTCATATTGAGCATAACGAACCTCTAATGTGTGACATTGAACCATAGTCATGCTAGAGGATAGTTATGCTAGAGGATCCCTTTCTGAGTATTTACATTTTAAGTAATGTGTAAACTAAATACTAGTTTACAAAATGTATGCCATATGATGTATTTGTGTACAATTCATGCCAGCAACAGTCCATACATTTATACTTACCAGCTGAAGTCCTCTTTAAAAACCATGTGGCAAAGACTCGCTACAGGACCCAATGCCCAGAGCATCACCTATATTTATAAATGAAACACATTTTTAGAATTTGATGAACAATCCTAACATGTTTGCACAATTCTCTACTTGTCATTTCCCTAGAGTTCACATCTATTGACAATACTCCAGTCTAACTTCTATTATTTACCGTCTAAAGTGGTGGTTGATGATGTCTGCTCTGACATTGAGCCCCCCGTCCCGGAATGGCCCCTCTAGAACAGGATCATCCTCCTCATCTCTGAGGAGGTTTCGGTGTGCCGGGACGCCCTGCAGCATCCCAGCCCGCTGTGCAATATTATGCAGGACGCTACAGGCTACAACGATCTTAGCCACCTTCTTTGGGTTGTACTGGAGGGCTCCTCCCGACCTGTCCAGGCACCTGAACCTCATCTTCAGGAGCCCGAACATCCGTTCAACCACCGCCCTGGTTCTCTTATGAGCCCTATTGTAGCGCTCCTCAGACACATCAGTCGGGCTACGCAAGGGGGTAATGAGCCAAGGCCGGCTCACGTACCCAGAATCACCTATAAATTATGAACAGAACATAATTCAAACAGAATCCTCAAAATAGTATTTGGAGTCCAATAAAACTTTTTTTACACGATAATCCACTAACAAATGTTTAATTTGTAAAAGAATAATCTAGTTCAATATTATTCTCTATCTTCCCATTTCAGCTAAGACATGCTACATATGCGTATTTCTCCTAAACCAGACCTTGTGTAAAATGGCAACTAAATGGTTACATTGCATTCTGTATCTGAGCATTTAAGGTAAGACATGCTACATATCTGCATTGAACTAAAAGTAGACATTAGCGGAAAGAGACAATGACATGGTTAAATTGCATTAGCTAATATCTTCCCATTTCAGCTAAGACATGCTACATATGCGTATTTATCCTAAACCAAACCTTGTGTAAAATGGCAACTAAATGGTTACATTGCATTCTGTATCTGAGCATTTAAGGTAAGACATGCTACATATCTGCATTGAACTAAAAGTAGACATTAGCGGAAAGAGACAATGACATGGTTAAATTGCATTAGCTAATATCTTCCCATTTCAGCTAAGACATGCTACATATGCGTATTTCTCCTAAACCAAACCTTGTGTAAAATGGCAACTAAATGGTTACATTTCATTCTGTATCTGAGCATTTAAGGTAAGACCTGCTACATATCTGCATTGAACTAAAAGTAGACATTAGCGGAAAGAGACAATGACATGGTTAAATTGCATTAGCTAATATCTTCCCATTTCAGCTAAGACATGCTACATATGCGTATTTCTCCTAAACCAAACCTTGTGTAAAATGGCAACTAAATGGTTACATTGCATTCTGTATCTGACCATTTAAGGTAAGACATGCTACATATCTGCATTGAACTAAAAGACATTAGCGGAAAGAGACAATGACATGGTTAAATTGCATTAGCTAATATCTTGCCATTTCAGCTAAGACATGCTACATATGCGTATTTCTCCTAAACCAAATCTTGTGTAAAATGCAAACTAAATGGTTACATTGCATTCTCTATCTGAGCATTTAAGGTAAGACATGCTACATATCTGCATTGAACTAAAAGACATTAGCGGAAAGAGACAATGACATGGTTAAATTGCATTAGCTAATATCTTGCCATTTCAGCTAAGACATGCTACATATGCGTATTTCTCCTAAACCAAACCTTGTGTAAAATGCAAACTAAATGGTTACATTGCATTCTCTGAGCATTTAAGGTAAGACATGCTACATATCTGCATTGAACTAAAAGTAGACATTAGCGGGAAAATAAAATAAATGGTTAAATTGCATCCGATAGCTGAACATTACGCTAACATTTTAAAACTACAGTGGCAATTGTCAAACTAATTAACCATGTTGTGCACAAATACTCACCAATGAGATAACCAGGGGGCATTTGTCTTTCCTCAAACGGTCTCCACAGGGACGACAGAGAGAGGATGCAGGCATCATGACTAGCCCCTCCAAAATTCGCACACACATGCATAATCCTCATCCGTGCGTCACAAACATACTGCACGTTGAGGCTATGAAAATGTTTGCGATTTCTGAAGGGTAAGTCATCAATTGGAGCATGCAGCGCAATGTGGGTACAATCAATGGCTCCCAAGACATTGGGAAATTCAGCAATATCAAAGAATTCCCGCTTCAGGCGCCTCCAATCACCATCATTCTTTGGGAATCCTATGTATTGCTTACTGATACGTACCATGGCGTCCAGAAAGTTATCAAACACCACAGAGAATGTACCTTGAGCCAGGCCATGCATGTACATTTCTCCGGATTGAAAACTCCCGGAGGCCAGGACGTATAGACAACTTAGCATCTTACTCATGGCGGGAACAGCAGTCCTTATTCTTATACGTGGCTCCAAATGAGGTTTAAGAAGATCTTAAAGGCCAATGAGCTGTTCGCGATTGAGCCGATACTTATCATAAACCTCAAAGTCGCTCATGTTTTCCAAGGTGGGTCTCACCCTGTAGACACGAGGACCGCGAACCAGATGACCCCTTCGTCTCAGTCTGAGCCGCCGAGGCTGCCTGATTCGATCAACAGCTAGTTCGCCAATAGCAGCACCAGCATTGTCTACCATGTCATCGTCATCCATCTTTCAAAACAGCGTAACAAGGTATGCACTTGATCTGATGTGGATCACAAGTGATGCTTTGGCCATTTTGTTTGGGGGATTTATAGTACAATTAGTCCAATGGTAGTGAGTTTGTAATGATTGCTAATTGTATTCACTTGTTTGTATGTGAGCGGCGCAAATGCTTTCACAGTGGGCGTTTTTTTGTTGTTTGCTGAAATGTTGTTTTCCAACAATGAATCTCAATGTGAAAGTGTCAAATATCACACATACAGTGCATGTTTGTAATGTTTGATCATATGCGTAATCAATATTTCTTAAACGCGATCTTATAGTAACAAACACACGTCCAGGCTAACATGAATGAAAGTGCATAGTTGTGTATAATGTGCATCGAATGTGATCGATCAATGTTGCTGCAATATTGTTTGTAAATAATAAAGTAACATCTGCCATCTGTAGTATTGTATATATAAGTGATTGCCGAGCAGTCAATATTGTACGTGTCCCTTTCAAATCGCAATAATAATTCAGAACTTCCCGTCTGCCATCTGTAGTATTGTATATATAAGTGATTGCCGAGATGTCAATATTGTATGCGTCCCATTCAAATGGCACTAATACTGAATAACTTCTGGCTGTCATCTGTAGTATTGTATATATAAGTGATTTCCGAGCTGTCAATATTGTATGCGTCCCTTTAAAATCGCAATAATAATTCAGAACTTCCCGTCTGCCATCTGTAGTATTGTATATATAAGTGATTTCCGAGCTGTCAATATTGTATGCGTCCCTTTCAAATCGCAATAATAATTCAGAACTTCCCGTCTGCCATCTGTAGTATTGTATATATAAGTGATTGCCGAGATGTCAATATTGTATGCGTCCCATTCAAATGGCATTAATACTGAATAACTTCCGGCTGTCATCTGTAGTATTGTATATATAAGTGATTGCCGAGCTGTCAATATTGTATGCGTCCCTTTAAAATCGCAATAATAATTCAGAACTTCCCGTCTGCCATCTGTAGTATTGTGTTTATAAGTGATTGCCGAGCTGTCAATATTGTATGCGTCCCATTCAAATGGCACTAATCCTGAATAACTTCCGGCTGTCATCTGTAGTATTATATATATAAGTGATTTGCGATCTGACAATATTTATTGATTGTCCCATTGAAATCTCCCTAATAATGCTGTTCCAAACTGTTATTTACGTATATGTTGTATTGTAGTATTGAGTGGTAAATTTCTGAAAGGGGCGGTACAGTCGTGAATCTGTGATGTGTATGGTTGAATCTTCTAATGACGTCATGATATTATTAACCTGCCTATGTAGTTCTGAAATCCTCATTGTGTTGTTGTATTGTGCTACATTGTTATTGTGTGCTGAATAAAATCTAAATGTGTGCTTTGTGGTTGCGTGATGGGTGATGCGTGTTATGTACATGTACGTATATATTGTGATTGTGTCCCACATATGCTGACTTCTATATAGCGGTCTGGCATTGTTGTTCCTTCCCAGAAAGTGACATCTGTAATCTGGTGTACTGATGTTTTTGTTATACGTAATTCCTAATGGTTTCTGGTGATGGAATCATGATGTTAAAAGTACAGTAAAATCCATATGTTGTGTTTTGTGATTCCTAGAGAGAATGTAATGTGTTTTTTCCCCCATCATTTGAATGCACATGTATGAGTGAATGTTAAAAGTAATGTATGTGCATCCATGACTGATCATGTGTTAAGCCTATGTAGATATGCTGTTGCTGCAAGCATATGAGTTGAATAAATGAAATACAATAATAAAGGTAAATGAGAATTGTTTCCCATTGTGTACTGTTTGTGAATCCTGAAAAGTTTAAATTATTTTTGTGTCCGTTTAAATGTAATATTTTGATAAAGAAAAGTTTGTTACTAGTGATGTTGATTTGTAGTTAATGTAATATAAAAGTCTGAAACAATTTAATGGTGTTGTGAATATTCAATAAGTACAATCCATAAATCCACCATAGGGAAATAGTCATCTCTTGATCTATTTATCATAGCTGGGTCTAACGCATAAAAGCATGTATTTTCTAGCGCTGGTATTTGGAGTTTTTCGGTCTACGCTATTTGCGTGCGTTAGTGAAATGTGGGTTTCGCGTGCACGAGCACGTCTTCCCAATAGAAGTCAATGGAGGCTCTAAAATTTGGTAATTTTTTTTTTCAAAGACTGGTTTTCCTCGTAAAGTGAGTGACGTCATGAGCTTGTGTGAAAAAGTAACTAAATCGTGTTCTTTTTGTAATAAATAAATATTTTTTGTATGTCATGTGGTGTATATTGTTTGTATGCATCGATGAGTGTATATTTGTGATAATCTTATTAGTTAGATGTAGGTATATGAGGGTCTTTTCCCGTATGTCAATGTAAGTCAATGGGAAAATGGATTTGTGTAGTTTTTTTTCTAACACCCGAGATCTCGCAACTTTGATCCTTTGTATTTTGATGAAAAATTATTAAATCATAAAAATAAATATAGTGTAGTGTTTGTATGAGTGTAAGTGTACTTTGTGTAATATTTGTTCTGTGATTCGTGAATGTTTATTTTGTCGGTATATGTTTACTACTGGGTCTGAGGTGTCGGTAGAAATTTGAGCGTTGGGTGATTTTTGAGTGTCGGTGAATGAACTCTAAATACCAGAGTTTGTAAGAAACCAGCGTTAGGGGCCTCTAACGCTGGTTTTCACGGCTAACGCCAAACTCCAAATCTAGGCCCAATTGTGTGTGTGTATATATATATATATATATATATATATATATATATATATATATATATATATATATATATATATATATATATATATATATGGAACAGAAAAGGGAAGGGCGCACAGCAAAAGAGTACTTTCTGGTGTAGTATGTCAAACAAATTTGAAAAAGTTCAATAAAGCAAGGCCAAATGAACACTCACGTATTTTGACCTCAACTTCTATGAGGTATGGATAAGACACTGTGTGGTATATAGCCACTACGGATTGCAGCTTGATTCTCCTCCTATGCCAGCAAGCGTTCCTTTCTTGCAGATGTAGTCCTCACCTCCCCAACAGAAGATTAACCGTTTCGGAAGGGAGGCTGCTGGTCTGTATGGAAAGGGTCTGTATAACCCCTTATTCAAATATATGGGAGGAGAATTATGGGCCTGCAAACCGGCTTCTTAAAAAAGCAGACTTTATTTCACATAAGCTCTTATGAGCGCACACAATTTACATATAAAAACAAATATTCATAAAATTGCTCCAAACACACTGGAGAGAGTAAAAATGTGCTGTAGCACAGCTATCTTGATTACGGCTAGTGAGGGGGCATGGCCTGATGCTTTTCGTGACGCTATTGGTCGCTTCATCAGAGGTAGTGTAAGCCCCCCTCAAAGCCTCCTATTTATGTGCTGGTAGCGTCATTGACTGTTGTTTAGTCATAATGTCAGACACCATCTTTGTTTAGGGTAAATTTCCTATGTCTCTTTGTATGGAATACTGCATCTAAGGGCAAAAAGCAATTTACCCAAAAAACAATCTATATTATTGTAATTACTAAATTCATCCCTTCACTAGTCCTTAACATTTGTAATTCAGAATAGTACACTATAACTTTAATCACACTCTATTAGGGACCACTACATCAATGTCCCCTCAAGCATGAGTCCTGTTATTTAAAAGTGCATCATGCGTTAGTACATTTAATACATTGCATATAAAAGTCATCTCATATAAAAAAATTATATATATATATATATATATATATATATATATATATATATATATATATATATATATACTGTATATATTAAAAACCTTTATTAATTAATTAATTAATTAATTAATTAATATATATATATATATATATATATATATATATATATATATATATATATACACACATAAAAACACCCAGTCCATATCATATGAAAACCTATTTGAGTGTATGTATCCTAAAAATTCCTCATACTGCTCACAAAAAAAGCAGCCAAATCAATGTCTTTATTGAGACCCTCTGGATCCAAACATTTCAAAGCATGGATCCAGAAGGTCTCTCTCTTCCTAAGTTCTAGAAACCTGCTGCCACCTCTAGGTCCCACTTGCACCTGTTCAATCACTTTATTATAGAACTGTGAGGGGTCACTATTGTGTGCATTCTTAAAATGTCTTATTAGTAGGGTTTGCCTACCTCTATGTTTTTGATATGCTCTAAGCACCTCACCTTCAAAATACGCTTAGTTCTACCTATGTATCTTAGCGGATTCTTAAATTTACACTCCAGCATATAGACAATATAATCTGACTCTGACAATTCAACTTCCCCTTGAGATTAATTACCCTGTCTTTATCATCCATTCCAATGCAATGCTTTTATTATTACAGACTCAATGACACTTTACTGACTGTTACAGACGAGGAACAGGACTTGGGAATTATTATTTCAGATGATTTAAAACTTAGTAAACAATGTAGTAATGCAGCGAGTAAGGCTAGCAGAATGCTTGGATGTATTGGTAGAGGTATTTGCAGCAGAAATAGTAAGGTTCTTATGCCACTTTATAGATCATTAGTTAGGCCTCATCTTGAGTATTGTGTGCAGTTCTGGAGACCATATCTTCAGAAGGATATTAACAAACTTGAATCTGTGCAAAGGAGGGCTACCAAAATGGTACATGGTCTAAAAAATAAAACTTACCAGGATAGGCTCAATGACCTAAATATGTATAGCTTAGAGGAGAGAAGGGAAAGAGGTGATATGATAGCAACTTTCAAGTACATTAAAGGGTTTAGTAAAACTGAGGCTGTGGGTATTTTACATAAAATGGAAAATTCAAGAACAAGGGGTCATGAGCTCAAGCTAAAGGGTAGTAGATTCAGGAGTAATTTGAGGAAGCACTTCTTTACAGAAAGAGTGATTGATTTATGGAATAAACTTCCTCAAGAGGTAGTAGCAACAAACACTGTGGGGGACTTTAAAAATGCATGGGACAAGCATAGGGCTATCCTACGAACTAGATAAGTTTATACTGTTAGGTAAGGTCGGGCAGACTTGCTGGGCCTATGGCTCTTATCTGCCGTCAATATCTATGTTTCTATGTTTCTATTATAGTCCTTTGAATGGTGTGTATGACCACAACAAACACAGCTCTTCCTAAAACATTTTTAAAAAATGGTCAGTTGTGGTATACCTACACTCTTTTTGTCTTTGCTAGGCTCCCTGATAATACTTGGGGCTAAAATATTTTTTATGCATTTATTTTTCTTAAAAAATCATCTCTGCATAATTCCCTATATTGTCTTTCAACAAAGGGTCTTTTTAACCCCTTAAGGACCAATGCCATTTTTCAATTTCTTTCCCTTAAGGACCAGGGCTATTTTTACATTTCAGCGGTTTGGGTTTAGCTGTGATTTTCCTCTTACTCATTTACTGTACCCACACATATTATATACCGTTTTTCTCGCCACTAAATGGAGTTTCTAAAGATACCATTATTTTCATCATATCCTATAATTTATTATTAAAATTATTATAAAATATGAGGAAAAAATGAAAAAAACACACTTTTTCTAACTTTGACCCCCAAAATCTGTTATACATCTACAACCACCAAAAAACAACCATGCTAAATAGTTTCTAAATTTTGTCCTGAGTTTAGAAATACCCAATGTTAACATGTTCTTTGCTTTTTTTGCAAGTTATAGGGAAATAAATACAAGAAGCACTTTGCTACTTCAAAACCACTTTTTTTCAAAATGAGCGCTAGTTACATTGGAACCCTGATATCTTTCAGGAATACCTGAATATCCCTTGACATGTATATATATTTTTTTAGAAGACATCCCAAAGTATTGATCTAGGCCCATTTTGGTATATTTCATGCCACCATTTCACCGCCAAATGCGATCAAATAAAAAAAATTGTTCACTTTTTCACAAACTTTAGGTTTCTCACAGAAATTATTTACAAACAACTTATGCAATAATGGCATAAATGGTTGTAAATGCTTCTCTGGGATCCCCTTTGTTCAGAAATAGTAGACTTATGTGGCTTTGGCATTGCTTGTCGGTAATTAGAAGGCTGCTAAATGCCACTGCGCACCACACGTGTTTTATGCCCAGCAGGGAGCAATTAGGGAGCAAACAGCAACAAGCATCCAATGCACTCGGCATACGGTATACGGCAAATGTAAAAATTGTAAATCCACACCGGGTTGATGCAAAAGAAAGTCTGTATTTAGATGTAAGGCAGATTTAGCATTACAGACAGGCTGTTATAGGTTGGTCATACGCGTTTCATATATAAGACATACTTCCTCAGTGACCACCATAACCTATTACCCATAAATCTGTGCTTTTTAAAGGTGCAGAAAAAACACACCCATTTCTGTTAATCCAATCAAATCATTTGTTAAGCACAGGTTATGTTAATAGTAGGACATGTGTAAGGTGACTGCAATTTAAAGAAACATACATTAGTAACAAACAATTGCTTGCCAAAGATATAAGCATAAACATATAACATGGGATGTCTATATTTTTGTCTCAAAGTGTTATTCATTCATATAATATCACACAATATCTCATAACATAAAAAAATAATATATATAAATAAAAACAAAAACTCATTAGATATCAACAAACAGTTTGACATCCCATTCCAAATTTAATCTTGCTGGCAGACGGGTATCCAACTGAAAGATCCAAAAGACCTCTCTTTTACTAAGAGTGTTGCCTCTATTACCTCCTCTTGGATGTCTAGCAATTTGTTGGATACCCTGAAATGTCAGCAGAGAACTATCAGAGTTGTGCTCTCTTCTGAAGTGCAGGGAGACAGGAGTGGTAGACTCAGGGTCTTCAATTGAACGTAAATGTTCCAAAAACCTATCCTTTAAGGCCCGTGTAGTCTGACCCACATACTGCCTGTAGCACCCCCTGCAGGTCAGAAGATATATCACATAACATGAATTACATGTTATGTGTTCCTGTATCTTAAATGTCTTTTCATTTACAGTGGATACAAAACTGGTACCAAAAGAGGCATAAGAGCAGGACTTGCACCTTCTGCTGCCACACTTAAAGAAACCTAGTCTAATTGATAGCCAATTCTGGCTAGTAAATTTTGGCAACATTGAGGGTGACAAAATATCCTTCAATGTTCTGGCTTTACGTGATACAAATAGAACTCCTTCTTTGACAATGTCACACAGCTTATCATCTGTCTCCAAGATAGGCAAAGCTTTACGTACTATATTACAAATTTGGCCGTATTCCTCACTATACGTAGTAATGAACTTCAATTTGCTAAAGTTTGGATTTCTTTCTTTCTTTAGAGTGTTGCTGATAACTCTGTTCATTAGTGCAATTCCGCTTAATCCTGATATACTGACTTTTAGGAATTGAACGAATTGTATGCTTAGGATGACACGACCGTGCATTTAAAATTGTATTGCCTGCAATTTCCTTGCGAAATAATTCAACATCTATAGAAGAATTTGTAATATTAGACAATAATCTAATATCCAAAAATGGCATAGAATTTCTACTGAATTCCAAAGTAAATTTCAAATTCATAGAATTATCTTGTATGTATGTTGAAAATTTCTCAACAAGGCCCTCAGGGCCCTTCCAAATTAGCAAAATGTCGTCAATGAAACGACTGTAATAATGAATATACTCTCTGAAGGGGTTCCCATCTCCATAGACGTGGAACAACTCCCACCAACCCATATACAGGTTGCATGTAGGAAGCTTGTAGAGTTAATTTTAGCTTAAGTGTAGTGTAGTAGACAACCCAAAGTATTGATCTAGGCCCATTTTGGTATATTTAATGCCACCATTTCACCACCAAATGCGATGAAATTTAAAAAAAAATTACATTTTTTCGCAAGTTTAGGTTTCTCACTGAAATTATTTACAAACAGCTTGTGCAATTATGGCACAAATGGTTGTAAATGCTTCTCTGGGATCCCCTTTGTTCAGAAATAGCAGACATATATGAATTTGGCATTGCTTTCTGGTAATTAGAAGGCCGCTAAATGCTGCTGTGCATCACAAGTGTATTATAGCTAGCAGTGAAGGAGTTAATTAGGTAGTTTGTAGGGAGCTTGCAGGGTTAATTTTAGCTTTGGTGTAGAGATCAGCCTCCCACCTGACACATCAGACCCCCTGATCCCTCACAAACAGCTCCCTTCCCTCCCCCACCCCACAATTGTCCCAGCCATCTTAAGTACTGGCAGAAAGTCTGCCAGTACTAAAATAAAAGGTTTTAAAAAAAATAATAATAATTTTTTAGCATATTAACATATGCTGTGGTGTAGCATCCCCCTTAGCCCCCAACCTCCCTGATCCCCCCAAAACAGCTCTCCAAACCTTTTAAATCAAAAATGATGGCCCTGTACACTTCCCCTACAGCCAAAGTTAGAGTGAATGGCATTTTTTCGGGGGTCCTACATATTTCTAACGGGACTAGACAGGGGTGCCCGTTGTCACCCCTGCTGTTTGCATGCGTGGTAGAGGCATGGGCGGCAAAAATTAGATTAAATACAAACATTTCGGGCATCAATATAGCTGAGAGTGAACATAAGACCTTATTATATGCAGACGATGTGTTGTTCTTTTTAACCTCCCCGGTCGAGTCGATTCCCCGGTTGTTAGAAGAGTTAGATCATTTCCACATGGCATCCAATTTTCTGATTAATAAAAGCAAATCCGAGATGTTACCTTTACAATGTGAGGGGCATCTTCAGGAGTGGATACAAGAAACTTGCCCATTTCGAATCCAGAAAAATAGCTTAAAATACTTAGGGATCATACTAGCTTCGTCCATCCAAGAGACGTTTGCGCTAAATTACAAAACTTTACAGAGAGCTCTAATAGCAGACATGTCTTCGTGGCGTTCCCGACACATAACTTGGCTAGGTAGAATTAATACAATAAAAA
The DNA here is from genome assembly GCF_027579735.1 of Bombina bombina. Taxonomy (NCBI): domain Eukaryota; kingdom Metazoa; phylum Chordata; class Amphibia; order Anura; family Bombinatoridae; genus Bombina; species Bombina bombina. The sequence goes on along the minus strand of NC_069502.1, from coordinate 483,358,961 downwards.
TGAACGTCCTGCCACGTATACTATATGTGCTCCAGACTGTGCCCATTCCCCTTCCCTTGAATTTTCTAGCTAACCTTCAAAATGTAATATTCGATTATATATGGGACAGAAGAAAAGCGAGAATAAATAAAAAACTTATGTGTATACATATCAAAAATGGTTTGGGAGTCCCTAATCTAAAAAAATATAGTCAAGCTGTATTCCTGCAAAGGGTGGTAGACTGGTTCACAAATTATGAGCATAAGGCATGGGTGAGGCTGGAACATGACCTTACAGAACAGAGACACTTGGGAACATTGTGCTGGCAGAGGCAGTCGACATTCTCAGATAAGATTACCCAAAACACACCCATTTTAGAAACTTTTAAAACATGGGACAGGATCCTGATTGAATACCCACACATCTCATCTAGGTTTTCACCACTGACTCCTCTTACAGATAATGTAGATTTTGCACCGCGGGCTGGTCTGCTCAGGCAATCCCTTACCATGCAAAATAAAAGAGTAATTATGATGGTACATTTGGGGAACGAACAACACAATACAAGTTAAGAACTGACGGATGCAGGGTTTTCTATATTCAACAATTGGTATACTTTAAGGCAGTGTCATTCTTACATCTATAAACATAAGGAGAGGAATAATCTTCTACGCACACTTGCCCCATTTGAGGCTTTATGCAACTCTACCTCACCCATTAGAAGAACCCTCTCTCTTACTTACTCCATTTTACTTGAAATAGACTTGACACACAAAGACAGATCACAGATATTTTTGGCAGTGACTAAGGTGTCTGCTCCTAGTAGGTTGATTGAGATGAACCTCAAAATAATTCAGAGGTGGTATCTCACACCCATTAGAATTCATAAACTTTTTCCCAAAAGTAGCAAAATTTGCTGGAGATGTGGAGAACACCTGGGCACCATGTCACATATATGGTGGACCTGCCCCCTTATAGAAAAACTCTGGGAAGAGATAGCACAAGAAATGTAAAAAATGGTGGGAATTACATTACCAGCAGACCCACTTATATGGTTGTTCAATATCACACCACATAAGATTTCCAAGGACAAAAGGAACTTAATCTTTATAGGTAGTAATAACGTTAAAAAATTAGTGGTGGGGAATTGGAAAAGCAGACTAGTGCCGAATGTTGCACAGTGGTTATACACTTTTAATCAGATCCTAGAACTTGAGGAATACACTTATTTAACCAATAAAAGATTAGACACATATGCCCAAATGAGGATGCTGTGGAAGGAATATGTGAACTCTAGAACCCAGGTTCCACAAACTCTACCTGAGGCCCGATTATAAGTTTTAAGCAGATAAATTGCGAGAGCTGAAATTCCGACATTGTTATTGTTGTTGTTATTTGTTATGTTATGATGTATTTCTCATTGTTAAAATGACAGCGGTACCCAATGTTTGCATGTAGTGCATCCCAAAACCGTAAGATTTTTCCTGTAAACCCTCACTGAATAATATGTATTATGCATTGTTTGTAAATTTTCTCTAATGCCTTAATAAAGCTGTCTTTATAAATAAAATAAAATAAAAAAAATTAATTTGTGTATAGACAGTATTGAAAGTGGTTACAAAACTCAGACATCTCTTATTTTTATTGACTGATTTTGGGACTTAGTGATTTGAGTATCCTTATTTCTTATATTTGTAACCAAATCTATTCTATTTAGACCTTTAGCTTTATTATATGATTTCTCTATAGTTTCCGGTTTGAAATGTTTTGCTTGGAACCGTCCTTTTAATCTTGTAGCTTCATCCTCGAAAATCTTCTAGGTGACTGCAGTTTCTCCTAATTCTATGGAATTGCAGAAGGGCACATTCCCAATCCATTTTGGATGATGGCCACTTCGGGCATCCAGAAAACCATTAGTATCTGTGTCTTTTATATACCCTTTTGTGCCTATCCTGTTTTCTACATTGAAAAGGACAACATCCAAAAAGTTTATTTTACTCGTTTCTGAGCTTCCTGTAAATTTCAAATTCATTTCATTTAAATTTAATTCTTCCGTGAAATTAGACCAACTTACTAAATCCCCATCCCAGATAATCAAAATGTCATCTATGTATCTTTTCCAAAATACCAGATGTTCATTCTTATAGTTACTATTTTCATATACATTTTTTTCCTTTCGGCATTCAACATATAGGAGCAGACTTTGTCCCCATGGCGGTGCCCTTTTTTTGCAGATAAAATCTGTTCTGGAAAAGAAAATAATTCTTCTCCAGGACAAATCTGATTCTAATATAAAATCTTTTTGAGATTCTGGAAACTGTTTGTGTCTATTCAGAAAATATTTGAGTTTATCAATGCCACCGCCATGGGGGATTGATGTATATAATGCTGACACATCCAAAGTTGCCCACCTGTATGTTGGTTTCCAAATTATATTTTGTACCATTTGTAGTAACTGGAGTGTATCTCTTAGGTAGGACTTTAAATCTATTACCATTGATCTTAAAAACACATCTACATACTCAGAGAGTCTCGCAGTTAGTGAATCTGTACCCGACATAATGGATCTCCCAGGTGGACATCTCTGATCTTTGTGTATCTTTGGCAAGTGAAAAATATTGCAATATTTGGTTCATCACTTGCCAAAAATGTCCATTCTTTCTGGTTTAGTATTTTGTCCTTATATTCCTGATCAATATGTGATCTGTATTCTTTAAGGAATAAAGGGGTGGGATCGCCATTCAATATCTCATATGTTTCCACATCAGATAGCAAATTGTACGCTTCTTTCAGATAATCTGTTTTGTTTTGAATGACGATACCACCCCCCTTGTCCGCAGCTCGAAGGATGATGTTTTAATTCTCCTTTAGCCCTTTCAGAGCCTCTTTTCTTTCAAACTAAGATTGTGTTTCTGTATATTAAAGTTTTTGCACATCTCTGTGCATTCTTGGAGTACTGTGTCTTCAAATTGTGAGATATATTTTCCCTGTGAGTGCACTGGAAAGAATATTGATTTTGGTTTCAATTTACCATGGGTAAAGTCCTCTCTTTCAGACTGATCATCCTCATGTATAGACCATAGCTCAAGGTCATCCTGAACCTGACTACAATATTCCAGTTCTAAGTCTGTTAGGGCTTGTAATGTTTCTTTATCATCCTCCATTAGGTCACCCTCCATTCTTTGAGTTTTCCCTCTCTCAAAATGTCTTGCAAGGGGGGCGGAGCCAGCTCTGAGCCTGAACGGTCGCATCACATTATAGCTCCGGCTATCAATTAGTAAAAGTTATATCTTTGACCGATCGGCTCAGTTTCAGTGATCATTACTGAATTTCTGATAACCTACATCTCCCACTAGAAGCAGCCTGAAGATCGTGGGACATACCAATACAAATTTACAAGACGTGAGCTTGCTGTTTTGTTTCCCAGGGCCCATGCCGGCAGCCATCTTTTAGCCTCACAAATGGACTCACGCAGGAGCGATTGGCAGTTAACAATACTTCCTGACAAATATAAACCTCTAAATCAATATTGATACGGCAGCTTCCTATCGACATGGCAATAATCGACTCTCAGCAGAGCAACAACACCCACGATACAAGCATGCAGATATATCTTGATATTAAGAACCTTCTCAGAATCTTAGCTGAGGAAGCGGAGGCGCTGTTTGCACCGAGCTGTATCTCACCCGTGGCGGCTACTTATCCACAACGGAGCCAGAACCTGCAAGATAAGGTCTCGCTCCCCCAGGTAGGCGGTTCTAAGCTTATGGATAACGGGTCATATAGCACTCTTGGAACCGCTCAGCAGTGACATCCACCCGCTTTCCCCTCCAGCCAACATCATGGTTCTCACTGAGAGCAGACCTTTTCATACCTCTAAACCACCAGAATGGGCAGTGGATGTGTCACATTACCTTTATAATGCACATCCAACATAGCCAATGCCCAGAGCGGACAATCAGAGATTTGATCAGGCTACCAAGTGCCTTGGCATCTTTTTGGCTTGCGCGCAGAAGTACTCCCTGGAACGGAGATGCTTTGCAGAGGGTCTCATACAGACTGGGTTGGCTAGGCGGTTTTTGGCTCATATTGTTCAGGGTGGATGATACAACATGCAGGGAATAGGCTCATGCTGATGAGAACGTTGGAGGCAGCTAAAAGACGTAGCACACAAACACTGGTAACTTTTTGCGATATAGGTTTAAAATCCTACTAATGACGGTACCAATGATGTCTGGAGGATCCTGAACAGTTAATTGTTAATACACTTTTTTTTTTTTTCTTTGTTCTGCATTGATAATAATTATCCTTACATTGACTCCCAGAAGTATATAAATGGAGTGTGCCACGCTCTTTCTCACTTGGGGGTGAATATGTTGTTATAAATACTAACCTGTTAGATAAACCCTTGTTGCTCATATTAGGATACTGAAATAAAGAGGCACGCCATATATATAGTTTTATAATCCTGACATTCTGCATAGGTCCCTAACCTGATACCACATTATTTAGTTTATGGCTTATATTACTTCAGTATAGCTTCAAGTACTATAGCTTTGCAATAGCTTATACAGTTATGTTAGATCGGTATTTATTCAGATAATCGTTAATTCACTGTCTCACATGATGTTTAGACCTAAAGCATACTATAATATCTCTTCACATTTATCTCTGCATAATATAAAACGCCTCCTTGGTAATACGTTATGGTTGTCTATTCCAGCCCCACACTTATGTCTTATGGATCCCTGTATGGATATGTCCTACCTTATCATGATTGGGTTCTTCACGTGTAAATTTAGAAGCCTAAGCTAGTCTCAGATGTGGCTGATTACATGTTTACATGATGATAACATTGCTCATGTTCATATATCTTCTAGCATTGTATTGCATTAGACTCACAATCTTGGAAGCACTCCAATTAGTGCAATGGGAACAGTCTGGGATCTATAACAGTCACCCAGCAGACCGACCTCTTAGGGTGAAGATGGATAATCTGAAGTAAAACACAAGAGGACACAAAGGTGCCTATATGGCCTAGTACAGTCTTATACCAGGAACAGCAGTATGTATGGTAAGATATATACTCACAAAAAGTAAAGCATCTCCATTGATGCTAATCAGACAGGAAGGGATCAATGTAGTCACCCAACAGACTGTAACAAGGCTTCCACAGGAGGCAGGCAGCAGAGGTCCAGTGGACCAATAAAGATCCAAATAAAAACACAGGGTGACTACATTGATCCCTTCCTGTCTGATTAGCATCAATGGAGATGCTTTACTTTTTGTGAGTATATATCTTACCATACATACTGCTGTTCCTGGTATAAGACTGTACTAGGCCATATAGGCACCTTTGTGTCCTCTTGTGTTTTACTACAGATTATCCATCTTCACCCTAAGAGGTCGGTCTGCTGGGTGACTGTTATAGATCCCAGACTGTTCCCATTGCACTAATTGGAGTGCTTCCAAGATTGTGAGTCTAATGCAATACAATCTGATAGTTTAACTTTGTGGATCAAACAATATTGGGCCATGTGGCGCACCTGTCTTTTCTTTCGTTTATAGATTATCCTCTTGGATCCAAGCCGGGTCCGCTATAGATTGCTGCCTCAACATTATCTCATTTCACAAATCTAAAGACTTTTTATTATATTTTGTTGAATTGCTATTTGACTAATAGTATTTTTCACATTGTCCTTTTTTTTTTTTTTTGTGTACTATATTCACTATCATATACATCATATAGCCTATTGAGTGCTAATTTTCTAGGGCGCCCCCTATCTTATAGACATATGATTGAACTGTAGGGCTTATTATTAACTACCTTACTATATTGCTATATAGAGGTATATTATACCTACCCACCTTTATATCCTTGCTTATATTATACTTGAAAGCCCAGAGACCCAAAATAGTTTGACATAATGGCTGGCTCCGCCCTCCTAATCCCCCCTCACCTTCTTACGAGCGGCTCTTGCCCGCTGAATTTCCCTTCCCAACAAAAACCCATAAAGCCAATCCCCGTATTGCCCTAATCTTATTTGGATAGATAACCTAATCTATATTTTATACCGCAATGCGGGGACCATTTGTATTCTTTTCATTATATTATATTAGAAAAATTAAGTCTCATTTTAGATAGCCCAAATTCATTGCTGATCCTCTGGATAAATAAGTTCAAAATATCTCTTTTACATCTTACCCTTGCCTAGTTGACCTCATTACTTCTCTAGTTCTTCAGCCAATTATGGCTCCACTACTTTAATTATATCTGTCAATGTTTACCACTCTTTAAATGCACATATATATTGTATGTAGGCGTGACCTGTTATGGTAGACTCAGCAACATCTCTGTCATAGCTTTGTATACTTCTTATTTGTCATTATTTGGGGACATATCCCTTATGTTTCACTTGTTTATGACTTCAATAAAAAATATTTTTTTAAAAAAAATGTCTTGTAAGGTTTAACTTCCTAATAAATTTGTTAATGTGAGCAAACAGATCAAAAGAGCTAGGAGTTTGTGTAGGCGCAAAAGAAAGACCTCTGTTTAGGAGTCTCTCTTCTATAGTATTTAATGTGTATGAAGAAATATTAAATATCCTTATTGTTTCTTCTACTATGTCTATTGGGGCCTTCTTCTTTTTGTATTGTAGTCTTCTTCCTGACCTACATCCCCTTCTATTTCTATTGTTCCTCGGCCCTGTCTGTGAGGGGGCTTCCACTCTAGATCCCAGTCTACCTGTTTGGGTCTTGCGCCTTCCATTTGTGGTCTGGGTCTGAATCTGTTTCCTTGTCACTGTTCAAAAAAATGTGTTTGGACATAGGGGCCCTGGCTGTTCCCTATAGCTCCTGTTGGAGATGTTTCTAGGTCTTCCCATTCTGAATCATTATATTCCAGTTGATCCCTAAATTATTTAAATCACTGTTGTATACCCATGTTATAGTATGATCTTGTGTTGTGTTTATTGAAATTATTATATCTAGGACTATTTCTCCACAATTCTTGCGGTTGGGTTTGATGTGAATACCTTTTATTACCCTTATAGTGACCCTTCTCTTTTCCTTTGTGAGAATGTTGGTGTACACCATTTTTACTGTTGTTACCACCATGTATGTTTTTTTACCCCCAGTACTAGAGTGTCTATTGTTATACATGTTATTCCTTTGATTTGGTGGTTTATAGACGTGTTTCACCATGTCTAACCTATTAAAATTAAATTGTGTTTCTTGATTAGTATTTACTGTTAAAGGTGTGCCTGGTGTTACCGATGTCATCGGTACTGTAGTGTCTGTTTCCAAATCTTCAGACTCTTCTTTCTGTTTAGCAAAAAATCTCTTTCAAATTTTTTCATTTTTTATCTGTTTCTAATATGTTTAAACGTTCCCTGATTTCTCTATCTATTTTATCATATTTTTCATTTCATTTGAATGCTGCCACCAAACCCTCCAATTTTTTCAGCTCGGTTGTTACTTTTTCTAGGTTCTGCTCCCAAAATTTAATAATCACCTTAACTAGGTGAGTGGAGCAGTCCCCTAGGACGTAGTCCCATTCCGTCAACAACTCTATATCTGTGCTGTTAAAAATAGGGGTTTTGGTTAATGTTAGACCTTTTGGAATAATGCCAGCCTTAAGGTATGTCTCTAAACCAATTATATCACATCAATTGGTGATTTGAATGCTGCTCAGTTTCTCTAACTGTTTAAATAGCTCCCTGGGATTGTTACTATTGTCAGTCCCCAAATTTACACTGTTTATATCTACAGAAATGTTTTTTATTGGCGACATCAAAATACACACCAAATGTATGGGATTCCATAATTAGCAACAGATATATATATATATATATATATATATATATATATATATATATATATATATATATATATATATATAGATAGATAGATAGATAGATAGATAGATAGATAGATAGATAGATAGATAGAGATAGATAGATATACACACACTGAACCCACACTTCCCCTAATCACACTGAGAAAGGGAAATGAGGAATTAACAAAATGTGTTATTTATATATATATATATATATATATGTTTCCAAGATATCAGCACTCTCTGCTCCTGTCGTACAACTGTTGGGTTCTATCCAGTATATATGTAACAAATAAATCTAAAGGATGCACTCGTCTTGATTCAAAATATTTAATTAGTGAGTAAATGTTTTTCGGGGAGTAACCCCCGTCCTCAGACTCCTGTGAATAAAACAAAGTGAAAAGAAGTGGCTTACCATATCGTGTATTTATGGAGAGTATCAGGGAGCTGGAGGAACGCCACCAGCCATCGCACCGCAGTGCCTGACCCAAACCCGGAAGTGCAACCCATGAAGTCACTGTGCAAATGCAGGCGGCGAACACTACGCCCCTGTGTGTCAAGAAAATACCTATTATGCGGAGTGCGCAAGTGCAGTGCAAATACATTATGTGATACAGCATATTGCTGTTTCATTATGTGATACAATGTTACTTGTGTTGCTAAAAAAAAACAATTGACATTGCGTAAATTAAATTTTTGCCTTCCCCGTTTTTTGAACGGGTTGTGACTCCTACATTGGAAGCTGATTCTATAATAGTCGGTGTACTAGGGGGTTCTCCTTCAGAGCTAGAGCCTGAGCTATCCGTTTTTAGATTAGCTGGCTTCCTATAGCGTTGTCGCCTAAAGCGAGCAGGGAACTCTCTTTGGCGGTCTTGTTGTGACAACGGCCAGATGTAGATGTGTCTGTCCCTGTAGTCATTGGTTACTGCTTCATGTTTTTTGTTCTTAAATTGAATTAATTCAACCTCATATTTATGCAATTGGAGTTGTAGCTTGTCCATCCAATTTTCCTGTTTATCTTGTTGTATAGTTTCCAAGTTAAGTGACTCAAACTGGGTAAGAAAGACGACTGACAGAAATTCACTTCTTCACTACACAAGTTGCCACCCCCCCGGCACTAAAAAGGGCATTACCAAATTCTCAATACAAAAGAGTGATGAGGAACAACACGGAAGAAAAGAATCTCACCCAACAATTAGATGAGATGACAAGTAGATTTCTGTACAGGGGATATCCAGATAAAAAAACTTGATCAAGTGAGACAGGACCTCGTGACTACTACCCCGGAGAAAAAAGTGAAACATCTACAGCCTAGATTGATTTTCTCTACTACTTACACACATGATAAACAGGGTTTAGCAGAAAGCCTAAGAAAAAAACTGGCAGATCATTACATCAGATCCCACATTACCATTCCGGGACTCTACGCCGCCAAGAGTGGGCTATAGGAGAGCAAGATCGCTTCGGGACCGTTTGGTCCATACAGACCCTGTTCATTGTTATGAAAAAACAACCTGGCTGCAGACAAAAAACACAGGCTGTTTCAGATGTACAGGCTGTACCACTTGCAATGGTCTTATTGCCGGTGCCTACTTCACGCATCCCCACAATAGAAGAAAATACTACCAAAAACATTGAATGACCTGCACTACCACCCATGTGGATGGCCAATCATAGGTCATCAATAAGAATAGCTATTAACAAGAGAACTACAGACCAACCAGTCGCACGTCACTTTCTGCAAGCAGGTCACACCGTCAAGGATCTAAAACATACACTTATCGACCATGTTCCTCCAATGCCAAGAGGAGGGAATCGAGGCAAATGCCTTCTTCAACTCGAAGCTAGATGGACCTTTGAATTGGGAACTCTTATCCCAAGAGGACTTAACACCCACCTAGATTGGCATAGTTACCTCTAATCCTACATATACCTTGGACTTTTTTAACACCCGGTATTTTGTGTATATCTTTTGGTAATATTTTGGTAATTTTTCGGGTAATTTTGTGATAATTTGTTGGTAATTTTTTGGAAAAAATTTCTCTGGTAATTTTTTGGTATTTTTTAGGTAATATTTGTTCCGGTAATTTTTCTGGTCATTTTATCTAGTAATTTGTTGTATTTTCTGTATCTTTTTGTATCTTTGTTCTGTTCTGTACTACATGCCTTACACTAGTGCACCTCTTCTACTGTTATAACAAGTTAACAGTTTATCCATTCCATGAGTAATTTCCCGGGCAATTATGCAGGTCCATTTATCTTGTGTATACAACCCTTGTATATTGCCCTTATATACATGTTTTGACCTGACTCAAAAATTGTGGCATTATTTATCGTAGGGCGCTAGTGTACCCAGCGATTCATTAATATTTTTGTACATCCTGTTAATCAGCCTCCCGCTCCCCCTGTACTTATTAATTTATGCAATGTCAATTGTTTTTTTTAGCAACACAAGTAACATTGTATCACATATACATAAACACCAATATGCTGTATCACATAATGTATTTGCACTGCACTTGCTCACTCCGCATAATAGGTAATTTCTTGACACACAGTGGCGGCCGGCATTTGGGCAGTGACATCATGGGTCGCACTTCTGGGTTCGGGTCAGACACTGTGGCGCTAGGGCTGGTGGCGTTCCTCCAGCTCCCTGATACTTTCCATAAATACACAATATGGTAAGCCACTTCTTTTCACTTTGTTTTATTCACAGGAGTATGAGGACAGGGTTACTCCCCAAAAATGTTAACCCATTAATTATATATTTTGAATCAAGGTGAGTGCATCCTTTGGATTAATTTGTTTTATATATATATATATATATATATATATATATATATATATATATATATATATATATATATATATATATATATATATATATATATATGTATTTATATTGTGTGTATGTATATATATATATATATATATATATATATATATATATATAAATATATATATAAATATGTGTGTGTGTGTATATATATATTAGTAACAACTAAAGAAAAAGATAAAAGAATGTCTTACTAATATAATTATACTGCTGTACCTTTGCCTATATTATAAGGTTTGAGAACAAAAGGTATATATTTAAATACCAAATATATTTTAAAAAATTTATTAAATGTATAAAAGTCCCTTGAAGACACATTTCTACAAAAGGTTGTATATATATATATATATATATATATATATATATATATATATATATATATATATATATATATATATATATATATATATATATATATATATATATATACACTGTATATAGGCAACTATTTGATCAACACCCAAAGGAGTAGAAAAATTTGTATTCAATTTATAATGTAAAACTATAACATAGCTAAATTTTTATATCTGGGTTTGTTAATAACCCCTTGTCATACAAGATGTTGTACAAAACATTAGCAGCCAATCTGCATAAGACTGAACTGCTGCAAGACCCATTTACCTTACATATTTTCCATATTTGTCAAACTCAAGGGTGGGGAATAAAGATGTGATTCTCTAATGTGGGTTATTCTTTTTCTAATATCATATGTCTGAACCAGGGAGGATTTGTCCAGTACTTTGTGCAAGGCCGCCCCCTGCAGATTTGCGGCCAATCAGCCACTAGCTGTGGCCTGATCATACACAATCGGGCGGATTGATGTTTGCAGCCTCAGAGTAAATGTATGAGTTAAGAGGCAGCAGTCTTAAGAAGGCTTGTACGGAAACAGGGTGATTAGGCGCCATAATCAGCCCCTCTATGTGTGTTTGTATAATGTGTCTCTTCAAAAACAAGTAAATACAGGCTAATACTGACATTTTCAATGTCAAAATAATATCTTGCCAGTCTAAAACACCTGCTAGCATAAAGGTCATATATTTTATATTAAGGAGAAACTTGAAAAGCCAGAAAGCAAATTTTGTTTTAAGAATCAGAGTTTCCAGTGTACCCCTACATGTGTAAATGTTGGACACCTTAATAAGTACTACTGAGCATGCAACATTTCTATTGACTTATAATGATACCTTCAGATTCTGAAAACCTCTGATATTTAATGCAGGTTTGTCCATGTGAGCGTGTATTTACCCTTATTATGTTAATAATATACATGGAGGTATCATAAGAACAGCCTTGACGAGGGCAGATAATGTGACAAGTTCAAAAAGGACAAAACAACACTAATACTGATCAATGGAATATAGGGCACACTTCTAGCCAGGCACGGCAATATTCAGTAATACAGAATTTTTAAACCTACTTTTCTTTTTAAGTATATATTGTTAGTTTTCTTTCTTCTGATGATCTGATCCCTATGACCGGTGACACTGACTGCTGTCCCATGTGGCCGCCAACTCGGCTCCCTCCTGGAGTCCTGACATTGTTGCGTGAGACTGTGAGTGTACTCACATCACAATTGCCCCCTCCCCATATTCCCTCCACCAGTGAGTATTGCGGTGTGATGTGATGCAAATTGCCATTGGAGCTGGAGCAGGAGCAGCCATGGCGGCTCTGCCGCATCCTGAGCAGCTACTTGACTCGAGTCTGCCTCTCTGTCACAGTCTTCTCAAAATGGAGGGTGGCCACTCTGCTCCCTCAACTGCTCACACATGAATGATGTAAATGCCTGAGCCTGTCAGTCTGTTTGCTCAAGCAGGTCATGGTCAGCTGCTGCACTCCCTCAGTCCAAACAACACAACAACACTGTGCTCTGCTGCTCGTCTCCACAGTCACTTACTCTGCAGCTGCCAGGCCAGCCCACCCTGGGCCCTGATGGTCCGGCCCACCATGATATTTCCGACCCAACTCAACCCTAAATACCAGTTTAAATGGAATAGAGAATGTATTAAACACCTAGGAGTCTAGCTTCTCTCCGACCTTCCCAGAGTCATTACCATGAATCACAACCGCCTCCTACATACCCTCAAGCAAACTCTTACTCTCCCTAGATTCAAAGAGGTGTCATGGATGGGTAGGATATCAGCCTTCAAAATGATGTTACTCCCGTAACGTATTTACTTATTTTGATGCCTACCTCTAAAACTGCCAACAAAACTCCTAGACACCTACCAGATTCTTTTAAATACATACATTTGGGCAAACTCCTGCCCCTGAATTTTGTGCACAATCCTACAATCTCCGATTGACAAGGGGGTATTGGGCCTACCTAATCTCCAACTTTACTATAAAGCAGCAATGCTTTCGCATATATCTGGATGGGGCACTACTAGTAAATGTCCCAGATGGTACGAGATTGAACAAGCATCCCTTCCACATAATATTCTACTCCCAGATCTTTTATGGATCCCACCAGTCTTCAATACCTTTTCATAACCCACTTATTAATGATTGCCTATCATTATGGCATACACTCCGACACTCCTCAATAGTTGCTCCACACCCATCTCCAATACATGGTATTAGAGGTCTCCTACAAGGCCTACCAGACTCCAATCCGATGTGAGAGTAGTGGGAGATCTCCACAACGGCTCAGCATGGTTTACATTTCCTGAGCTATTCTCCAGATACAAAGTCCCCACCAAATTAAACTTTGAAGTACTATGCTTCAGATCTTTATTAAACAGTTGGGAGTTCCTACGTGTTGAGCCTAGACCTATGACCATCTGGGAAATTAGATGAAAAGCAGGGCTACAGAGACATAAGGCAAAACAAACAAAAGAATAGGAGCACCTGACGACAGCCGTGAGTAGTGAACTTAGATTTAATGAACAGGGTATACCATCGCAACATGTAGTATACAAAATACAGAGTATACACAGGGACAATGTCCCTATTTAAAAGTCAGTTGATACAGAGGAGACATACAGAGACATAAACCACTGACAGTACACTATCAGTGTATGTTAGAGTGCCCATCCCTATATAAAACCCTTAACATCCTAGCTTGGGAGAGAGATTTAAACCGAGAGTTAGAGACTAAGTACTGGATGACAGCCATTAAAGACACCAGACGATCTATACATTATGTAGCCTATCTATCAAGCCCCGAAAAGAGCATGACGGCATGAGTCTGAAGACTTGCCAGAAACAGCAGTTATGAAGCAGCGGTCACAAATTCCGCTGCTCCATAACCCTGTTAACAATTCAACCTGATCGAGTACGATCGGGTTGATTGACACCCCCTGCTGGCGGCCCATTGGCCGCGAGTCTGCAGGGGGCGGCGTTGCACCAGCAGCTCTTGTGAGCTGCTGGTGCAATGTTAAATGCAGAGAGCGTATTGCTCTTAGCATTCAGCAATGTCTTGCGGACCTGATCCGCACTGTCGGAACAGGCCCGCAAGACATTTCTTAAATATGCCTCTATGTGACCCTCTTTGAATTATACTTTAAATTGTTGACAAGATGGCACTGGGTCCCGAGCAGACTGCACAGAATATCAAAATCAAATCCCCTGACCTGCTGGAGAAATCGCGGGAAAATTGGAGACGACCTACACATTGAGTGGCACTGTCCAGTAATAAATCATCTATGGGGAGAGATGCTTTATCTTTTGCGCCCCACCAAGTAGTCCCGGGGGGTAAGGGGCCTGAAACATACTTACTCCACCTAGATATTCCTAAAATTTCAAAAACCCCAAAATACCTCTTTATATACATCATGGTGACAACTAAATTTTCAATAGCGAGATACTGGAAGCAATAATCTGCCCCTTCATTGCAGAAAGTAATAGAGATACTCTCCTACATCAGGAAAATGGAGGACGCTGTGTTCCTTAATAGAGGAATTCTAGATTTGCACTCCGAGATTTGGGCCCCTTGTGATTCCTCCTCCCTTAATTCAAACTATAATTCCTAAATCTAAAGGCTGTCCTATGCAGTATACAAGTGGAGAGAGACTAGATTCGGTTACTCCACTCGCCGATTCCCAAACCTCCCCTCCTCCTCATTTCCCCCTCTTTCCTCTTTTCCCCTTTTTTTTTTTTTCAGTTTCCAATATACCTGAACTATGTTCTAATGTTTTCACTTTTACAGCTTTATTATTAAGCTTTTGTGATAATGGGATATCATATAGATAATTTTGTTGTACTTATTATTTATTTGATCTCTCTAAAAATTCTCGCTATATCCACATGAAAAGTGGATCACATTTAGTGACTAAACAACATCGTGTTTCATTTGGACTTTCATCAATACCTAAGGAAAAAAACTGGTGTACCATATTTGGTATATTCTTGTGAGACATGTATTTTGTCGGGACTCTGCATACTTGTAAAGTGGATGGACATACCTAATATGTCTTACATCAGTTCATGTTTTGTATTTTGGTAAAAATGTATTTAAAAAAAAAAAAAAAAAAAAAATCAGAACAAATGGCTTATTCAGGCAAAAGTCAGTATTTAGTGTTTCTTTTGGAGAAACTGTCCTGATGTAATCTTCTGGTATTTTATATCAGGCTTTTCTTTCAGCACTTCCCAGAGTTCTTCTTTAGATTTAGGTTGTCTTTTATTTATCTTTCCAGGTGATCCCATACTGCCTCTATAATATTCAGGTCTTGACTCTATGGAGGCCAGTCCATAACTGTCAGTGTTTTATCATGCTGAAAAATAAAACCATTCCCAATCAGGTGTTTTCCAGAAGAAATGGCATGATGAATTAAAACTTGGCTTTTCAGCATTCATGATCCCATCAATTTGGACAAAATAGACAACACAACTGGCAGAAATGCAGCCAAAACCAAAACAGACCCTCCATCATATTTTAATGAAGGCTGCAAGCACTCATTCATCCATCTCTCTCTTTGCGCATATTGTCGACAATTGGTCCCAAAAATTTCAAACCTGGATTCGTCACTCCATAATATTCTACTGTATTATATTATATCTTAACCTTTTCACCCTGTTCCCCTTCTGAAAAAGTGGTTTCTTGGCTGCTATCCTTCCACAAAGACCATTGATCAAGCTTCTTCGGACTGTAGAAGGGTCAACTTGGCATCACGATGAAGCTGCCAGATGCTTGGCTAGGTCCTTGCTGGACTTCCATCAGTCTCTCAAAGAAGAAAACTCTGAGAAACTTCTCATCAGAAAGTATGAAGTTTTCTTGGCCTTCCAGTCCTTTTTTTCTCCTTGACCTCTCCTAATTCTTTAAATGTCTTTATAACAGCTCGAATACCACATCTTGAGTATCCAGTTTGCTGATTTCCCTTTGAGAGTGGCCTTGCTGATGCAAAAGTATGATTTTATGTCTGTCAAATTCTGTGATCTTTGGCATTTTGAATGGAATGATGTGATTAAAAGTTGGTTTTATTAGCAAGCTTACAATGAATTAATATAGACCTTTTTTACAGCAGTCATTTAAACATGAAGTAGTAGGACAAATAGAGGTGTTAGCAATGACATTAATTAGGGTTCAATCCCATTTAGGTTTACAAGAGCCAGGTCCCTGTTATTGCTAAAGTGTAAGGGGAGGTCAAACTAAATACTTGCCATTTTAGCCTATAGAAGCTGTTTTTCTGGGGGAGGGGGGGGGGGTTAATACTGCATACAAATTTCCTGTATTTTCTGGTTGTATTCTAATAAAGAGACTGACATAAAATTATATATGGTCATTATACCATTGCTAATACAGCAAATCTAATTGTGGCCTAAGACATATATGTATATACAGTATATAAATATAATTCTTTCAAAGATATGCACTCCTCATCTGTAACAATGGCCACGGTGCTAACATATGTTAAATCCAACTTATGTATAGAGAAAGCACTCAATGGACTTCATATAGATGAAAGAAATAGCTTTAAAAAAAAGATATTTGTTGCATCTATATGAAGTCCATTGAGTGCTTTCTCTATACAGGTATACCCCGCTCATACAGCGGGTTAGGGACCGGAGCCCCGCTGTAAAGTGAAAACCGCCTTAAAGTGAAACAAGGCAGTTTTAGCTTTTTATTCACCTGCCAGTGTGTTTAAAGACTTTAAAAAATGTTTAAACTAACATATTAGGGTTGCAGTAGTGATACGTTTAGTTTAACACTAGCACAGCACAGTATTCAATTAGGATTCAATAATACTGTACCTGTAAAATAGTGACAATTACTGTAGTAAAATTTGCCAGACTATAGCACTGAGACACAGATTGCACTGTAATGCTGTAAACAGAGTGAACTATAGCATAACGAAATGGTGCCAGTCACTTTTCTTGCAATCTCACAATGATTACAGCACTGTTTCAAAATCCTTGGAGGCTGAACTTCAGCTCCGCAGAGCGCTGTATTAGCGAATCGCTGAAAAGTGAAGCGCTGTAAAGTGAGGTATACCTGTACATAAGATAGATATATATATATATATATATATATATATATATATATATATATATATATATATATATATATATATATATATACTGTATATGTATATATATTTGTGTGTGTATGTATGTATGTATATAATCCCAGAAAGAAGCAGGCACTCTCCGTTTAACACTTCAATATTTTACTTAGTGACGTTTCGGGGTTTCACCCCCGTCCTCAGACTTACAGCAAATGTGACAATAAACAGTGGCATATTTATACCCCACCCCGCACCAATTACCAAATGCTTTTAAACAATCAAACAATTAACTTAGTGCAATACAGTCACCTCAACTTCCCCATAGTGCCTCGGCTTGCAGCGGTGTATACCCGGCGCTTCCAACACGTCATCTGCAGGGAGACGCCACGCTCTATTGGGTCACACCCCCGGAAGCCGCCAACCACCTACCAGCGCCAACCACAGCAGATACTCGTCATCTTAGACGTTGTTTGTGGCTGGAGGCGCAAATGCGTGATCGTGTCATTATTTCCTGAGCTATACAAAAACCGTGATAAGCTTTGTGAAAACAATAAGTGACAACCTGTAAATAAAAAGAGAAGAAAAGAGTGACAGTATGTTATTTACACGTTAAAAGCATCAGCAACATATATCCCCATTGTCAAAAGCAACCAATATGATTATGTCAGTGTACATGTTTAATACTCGTTCAGTATATCTAACTTTTAATATATCCTAGTAAGATAAATGTAAGCACGGGGATAGCTATAGGAATGAACCTAATGATGTAACATATTAGTCATTAAAGATATTATCGCCTAAACAGAGAAGGCTGAAAAACCTAAATAAACACATAGATAGAATTAAATCTAGGGGCACCCTATAACAGGTCAGCATAAATCAAACTCAGCTATGATATTAGGCTAAAGGAATCCCCAAAAGAATAAATTAAGAGAATTAATCAAAAGAAGAGAATAAATCAAAAGAAGCACTGCCAGTCCAGCTTCACATTCAGGCCTTTAGGGGTAAGGGTGTCCAATTCATATGTCCATCTAGATTCTTTCTGCAATAAGATGTTACCCCTGTCACCACCTCTTCGTAGGGCAGGGACATGATCTATTAATGTATATCTCAGGTCACACACATTATGTCCACTCTCCAGGAAGTGGCGAGCCACCGGCTGATCAGATTCTCCCTTTTTGATGGCCCTTCTGATGGAACTTTTGTGATTGGCCATCCGTATCCGCAGGTTGTCGCTGGTCTTCCCCACGTAGAATAAACTACAAGGGCAGTGTAGCAGGTAGACCACATGACTTGTTGTGCATGTCATCCTGTGCCTATGTATATACTTTTTCCTACTTCTTGGATGATGGAAGAATTTGCCGGTTATCATTCCATTGCAGGTGGTACACCCCACTACATTTAAAGCAACCAGGCTTGACATCCTTCAACCATGTCCCGGTTGTATAGCAGTGTACAGGGTCTGTTAATTGTAGGATATCTTTTAATGATTTGCCTCTCCGATATCCAATTCTGGGTTCACCCATACCTTGTATGTATGTATATATATATATATATATATATATATATATATATATATATATATATATATATATATATATATATATATATATATATATATATATATATATATACAGTATATATATATATATATATATATATAGTATATATATATATATATATGTATATATATATATATATATATATATATATATATATATATATATAATGTGAGTGTATGTGTTTGTGCGTTGTCTAAACTGATAACACATTAACTGCAGAGTTAATTTCGTCAACTAAAACTAGAATAAAACTAAAGAAATTCTGATGACTAAAATTAAATCAAAATGACATTTAAGTCAAAAGACTATGACTAAAACTAAATCAAAATTTGCTGTCAAAATGAACACTTTATGCAAGGTGTTATAATCAATCCATATCTATTACTGCTTTTTTGTTAAAAAAAAAAAAAAAAAAAAAAGAAGCAAGGCTATCTTCTTGTTTATTTATGAAACTTGGGTTTTTTTAGGGCTGCAACTAACGATTATTTTCATAATTGATTAGTTGGTCGATTATTTTTTCGATTAATCGATTATTCGGATAAAACAGGGGGGGGGGGAATAAATCAGAAGTTATTTAATTTTAAGATAAATAAAGACATGTTATATACCACAGCAGTTAAATCTGTTAAATCTGTTTTGTATGTTCAAAACCTTAAAACCATAAATAAAAACATGTTAATAAAACCTTTACTGCAGGAGTATATAATGAGTTTGGAAGTTCTAGAGCAATGTATATATTCAGGTAATAGGTGCAACGGCATTACAGCCAATACAGTTTACAGTTTTTTTTTATATTTTAAAGGGCCAGTAAACCTAGAAAATAATCGGCTAGATTACAAGTTGTGCATTAAGGTAAAAAAGCAGCGTTAAGAGGTCCTATAACGCTGCTTTTTAACACCCGCTGCTATTACGAGTCTTGCAGGTATAGGTTGTACCGCACACTTCTTTGGCCTTACCACAAACCAACTTACGTAAACTTCATAAAGGTCTTTTTTCTATGGGGACTTCCATAGCGCCGGTATTACGAGTCTGTCCTTGGAGGCCAAAAAGTGAGCGGTAACTAGGCCTACCCTGTCAAGAGTCCTAACGCATTTAAAAAGTCAGTAGTTACGAGTTTTATGGTACAAACGCCGTAACAAAAAACTCATAACTTAAGTGCTAAAAGTACACTAACACCCATAAATTACCTATTAACCCCTAAACCGAGGCCCCTCCCCCGCATCGCAAACACTAAAATAAAAATTTTAAACCCCTAATTCTGCGGCTCCGGACACCGCTGCCAAGCTACATTATATTTATGAACCCCTAATCTGCTGCCCCCAACATCACCGCCACCTAAATTATATTTATTAACCCCCTAATCTGCCGCCCCCCCAATGTCGCCGCCACTTACCTACACTTATTAACCCCTAATCTGCCGCCCCCAACATCGCTGCCACTATAATAAACATATTAACCCCTAAAACCGCCGCAAACTCCCGCCTTGCAAACATTAGTTAAATATTATTAACCCCTAATCTGCCGTCCCTAACATCGACCGCCCACCTACCAACACTTATTAACCCCTAATCAGCCACCACCCCAACGTCTCCGCCACTATACTAAATTTATTAACCCCTAAACCTAGTCTAACCCTAACCCTAACACCCCCTAACCTTATAAATCACAATAAATTTAAATAAAAAATCCTATCATTACCTAAATTATTCCTATTTTAAACTAAATACTTACCTATGAAATAAACTCTAAGCTAGCTAAAATATAACTAATAGTTTACATTGTAGCTAGGCTTAGGGTTTATTTTTATTTTACAGGCAAGTTTGTATTTATTTTAATGAGGGTACAATAGTTTATTAAATAGTTATTAATCTTATTTAATAACTACCTAGCTAACATAAATACAAAAGTACCTGTAAAATAAAACCTAACCTAAGTTACAATAACACCTAACACTACACTATAATTAAATAAATTAACTAAATTAAATAGCAATTACCTAATATTAGCTAAAGTACAAAAAAAAATACAAAATTACAGAAAATAATAAACAAATTACAGATATTTAAACTAATTACACCTAATCTAATGCCTTTTTGCGGGGCATTGCCCCAAAGTACTCAGCTCTTTTTACCCGTAAAAAAAAATACAAGCAACCCCCCAACAGTAATACCCACCCCCCACACAGCCCTGAAAAGGGCATTTAGATGGGCATTGCCCTTAAAAGGGCAGTTAGCTCTTTTGCAGGCCCAAACCCTAACCTAAAAATAAAACCCCACCCAATACACCCTTAAAAAAATCCTAACACTAACCCCCTGAAGATCGACTTACAGTTCTGAAGACTAGACATCCATCCTCAAGGAAGCGGCAGGAGTCTTCATCCAACCGGGCCGAAGTCCTCAACGAAGCCGGGAGAAGTCTTCATCCAAGCTAGGCGAAGTGGTCCTCCAGACGGGCAGAAGTCTTCATCCAGACGGCATCGTCTATCTCTCATCCATCCGACGTGGAGTGGGTCCATCTTCATGACATCCGACGCGGAGCATCCTCTTCATCCGACGACTACCCAACGAATGAAGGTTCCTTTAAGTGGCGTCCCGTAGTTCCGATTGGCTGATAGAATTCTATCAGCCATTGGAATTAAGGTAGAAAAAATCCTAGTGGCTGATGCAATCAGGACAATAGGATTGAGCTCGCATTCTTTTGGCTGTTCCAATCAGCCAATAGAATGTGAGATCAAACCTATTGGCTGATTGAAGACTTCTGCCGCTTCCTTGAGGATGGATGTCAGGTTTTCAGAACTGTAAGTCGATCTTCAGGGGGTTAGTGTTACGTTTTTTTTAAGGGTGTATTGGGTGGGTTTTATTTTTAGGTTAGGGTTTGGGCCTGCAAAAGAGCCAACTGCCCTTTTAAGGGCAATGCCCATCCAAATGCCCTTTTCAGGGCAATGGGGAGCTTAGGTTTTTATTAGTTAGTATTTTATTTGGGGGGTTGTTTGTGTGGGTGGTGGGTTTTACTGTTGGGAGGGTTGTTTGGATTTTTTTTACAGGTAAAAGAGCTGATTACTTGCAAAAGGCCCCTTTTAAGGCTATTGGTAGTTTAGTTTAGGCTAGGAATTTTTTTTTATTTTGATAGGGCTATTAGTTTGGTGTAATAGCTTAAATATCTGTAATTTGTTTATTATTTTCTGTAATTTAGTGGGGGGTTTTGTACTTTAGCTAATTTAATTTAATTTAGGTAATTGTATTTAATTTTAGTTTATTTAATTATAGTGTAATGTTAGGTGCTATTGTAACTTAGGTTAGGTTTTATTTTACAGGTACTTTTGTATTTATTTTAGCTAGGGAGTTATTAAATAGTTAATAACGATTGTACCTAGTTAAAATAAATACAAACTTGCCTGTAAAATAAAAATAAACCCCTAAGCTAGCTACAATGTAACTATTAGTTATATTGTAGCTAGCTAAGGGTTTATTTTATAGGTAAGTATTTAGTTTTAAATAGGAATAATTTAGGTAATGATAGGAATTTTTATTTAGATTTATTGTAATTATATTTAAGTTAGGGGGTTGTTAGGGTTAGACTTAGGTTTAGGGGTTAATAAATTTAGTATAGTGGCGGCGACGTTGGGGGTGGCAGATTAGGGGTTAATAAGTGTAGGTAGTTTTGCGGCGACATTGGGTGCGGCAGATTAGGGGTTAATAAATATAATGTAGGTGGCGGAGATGTTGGGGGGCAGCAGATTAGGGGTTCATAAGTATAATGTAGGTGGCGGTGGTGTCCGGCGCGGCAGATTAGGGATTAATAAATATAATGCAGGTGTCAGCGATGTCGGGGGGCGGCAGATTAGGGTTAATAAGTGTAAGATTAGGGGTGTTTAGACTCTGGGTTCATGTTAGGGTGTTAGGTGTAGACATAAATTTTATTTTCCCATAGGAATCAATGGGGCTCTGCGTTAGTAAGTTTTACGCTGATTTTTTGCAGGTGTTAAACTTTTTTCCAGCCCGGCTCTCCCCGTTGATTCCTATGGGGAAATCGTTGCATCCGAGCACGTGACGACCAGCTCACCGCTGATTTAAGCAGCGCTGGTATTGGAGTGCGGTAATGAGCAAAATTTTGCTCAACGCTCACTTCTTGTCTTTATAACGACGGGTTTGTAAAAACCTGTAATACCAGTGCTGTATTACAGCACAGCTCAAAATGAAAAACTCGTAATCTAGCCAAAAGTTTTATAATTCTGCAAATAGTGCAGAATTATATAACATTACCTTAGCGCCAGGTTTCTAAGTTAAATTGTTAGATAGATATTTATCAAAGAAAACAGAATGCCGTTAATGGCTCTACTGAGGGGGTCTGTTTTCTTCTCCTAAGCGCATCTGGGCACACTGTTTTATCACAAACCCGCCTGATTGCGCTATTAAACTCAATTTAGCTCGCTCCCATCACTAGACCAGAGCAGGAGCGAGCTACATTGATTTTAATAGGGCAATCGAGCACGCTGTGACTAGACAGCGTGCCCCGCCGATGCGCTTAGCAGAAGAAAACAGACCCACTCAGTAGAGCCAGGAAGCGGCGTTCTGTTTTCTTTGCTAAATATCTATCTAACAATTTGCTTTAGAAACCTGGCGCTAAAGTAATGTTATATCATTCTGCACTATGGTGCAGAATTATATAACATTATTTGCTAGGTTTGCTGGCCCTTTAAAGATGCACTTCTGTTTGTTTATGAAACCTTGGTTTTATTTAATTTTAAGTTTAATAAAGACGTTGTATATCACAACGGCTAAATCTGTGTCTGTATTGCATGTTTAAACAGGTGTTATGTTTACTCCTGGAGTATATAATGAGTGTGGAAATATAGAGAAATGCTTAAATAATGCATTACACTTTAACTAAATCCCTTGCGGCTAGATTACGAGTTTTGCGGTATGAGTGAAAAGAAGCGTTAAGGCTCTTTTTTCACTTACCGCTGGTATTACGAGTCTTGCAGGTTTAGCTTCACCGCACAATTTTTGGCCTTTGCGCCGGTATTTCGAGTCTGCCTCGGAAGCCAAAAAGTTGAGCGGTACAAGCCTTTAACCGTCAAGATCCATACCGTAAACTGAAAGTCAGTAGTTATGGGTTTTACGCTACATAGCCGTAACATAAAACTCATAACTAAAGTGCTAAAAAGTAAACTAACCACCCATAAACTACCTATTGACTCCTAAACCGAGGCCCTCCCGCATAGCAAACACTAAGTAAAATTTATTAACCCCCTAATCTGCCGCTCCTGAACCATCGCCGCCACTATATTAAACATATTAACCCCTAAATCGACGCACTCCCGCATCGTAAACACTAGTTAAATATTATTATACCCCTAATCTGCCGCCACCGCCCACCTACATTATACTTATTAACCCCTAATCTGCCGCCCGACCCTCGCCGCACCCTACATTACACTTATTAACCCCTAATCTTCCGCCCCCAAACATTGCCGCCACCTACTCTACACTTATTGACCTCTAATCTGCTCCCCCCCAATGTCGCCGCCACCGACATTACACTTCTTAACCCCTAATCTTCCGCCCCTAACATTGCCGCCACCCTACCTACACTTATTGACCTCTAATCTGCTGTCCCCAATGTCGCCGCCACCTACATTACACTTATTAACCCCTAATCTGCCGCCCCTAACATCGCCGCCACAGATACCTAACATTTATTAACCCCTAATCTTCTGCCCCCCAACTTCGCCGCCACTATACTAAAGTTATTAACCCCTAACCCCTAATCTAACCCTACACCTAACACCTACTAACTTTAATGTAATTAAAATAAATCTAAATAAAACATACTATTAATAACTAAATAATTCCTATTTAAAACTAAATACTTACCTATAAAATAAACCATAAGATAGATACAATAAAACTAATAGTTACATTGTATCTATCTTAGGTTTTATTTTTTATTTCACAGCTAAATTTGTATTTATTTTAACTAGGTAGATTAGTTAGTAATTAGTTAATAACTGACATCAATAGTGGGGAAGATATTTGAAGGGATTATAAGGGATTATATTGATGAGCATATTTGTGCAAACAAGATTATGAGTTCTAATCAGCATGGTTTTAGGAGAAATAAATCATGTCAAACTAATCTAATTAGATTCTATGAGGAAGTAAGTAAAAATATAGATAAAGGGGAATCAGTTGATGTGATATACTTAGATTTTGCAAAGGTGTTTGATACAGTGCCACATGAGAGATTAATGCACCACATTTAAGAGACTGGGAATAGCTGAAAATGTTAGCTCATGGATAAATAACTGGATGATAGGTAGCAACAAGTAGTAGTAAATGGATCATACCCAGATTGGACAAAGGTAATCAATGGAGTCCCCCAGGGATCAGTACTGGGTCCTATTCTTTTTAATATTTTTTATAAATGACTTGGAGCAAGGATTAAAATAGCGACATCTCTATTTTTGCAGATAATACTAAGTTAAGAAAGGTCATTAGGTCAGCGCAGGATGAACTTTCGTTACAAAGGGACCTGCAAAAATTAGAAGTATGGGCAGGTAAATGGAAAATGTAATTTAATACAGGAAAATGCAAGGTTCTACATTTTGGAAGTAAAAATAAGCAGGCAACATATTATTTAAATGGGACAAAGACTTAGGCCAAACACAGGAGGAAAGGGATTTGGGGATAGTAATAGATAACAAGCTAAAGATGGGTGCACAATGCAGGGGCCCGCGGCTTCAAAGGCTAATAAGATACTAGGCATGTATTAAAAGAGGCATTGATTCAAGGGAGGGAAAGCATAATTATGTCACTAAATAAAGCCCTGGTAAGACCTCACCTTGAGTATAGAGTGCAGTTCTGGGGACCGATTGCAAAAAAAGATTATTGCAGAACTAGAAAAAAGTTCAGAGAAGGGCCACAAAGCTAATAAGGGGATTGGAGAATTTAAGATATGAGGAGAGGCTAGCCAAAACTGGGTGTGTTTTCTTTAGAAAAAAGGCGCTTAAGAGGTGACATGATTACTTTTTAAAATATATTCAAGGCCCATATACAGAGATGGCAGAAGCTCTGTTTATTCCAAGAAAATTGTTTGTGACCAGAGGTAACAATTTAAGGTTGGAAGAAAGGAGATTTAATCTCCTGCAATTGGAAACGTTTTTTCACTGTAAGAGCAAATAAAATTGTGAAACTCATTACCAAAGAGGTAGATACATTTAAAAAATTGTTTGGATACATTTCTGTCTATAAACAAAATTCATGGTTATGATTGCTAGTAATAAATAGGTCACCTGATTGGAACAGCCAATAGAATTCAAGCTCAATCCTATTGGCTGATTAGGATCAGCCAATAGGATTTTTTTCACCTTTAGTTTTCCGATTGGCTGATAGAATTCTATCAGCCAATCGGAATTCAAGGGACGCCATCTTGGATGACATCACTTAAAGGAACATTCATTCGAGAAGCAGCCGTCGTCAGAAGAGGATGCTCCGCGCCGGATGGATGAAGATAGAAGATGCCGTCTGGATGAAGACTTCTGCCCGTCTGGAGGACCACTTCTTGCCGATTGGATGAAGACTTCTCCCGGCTTCGTTGAGGACTTTCTTGCTGCTTGGATGAAGACTTCTCCCGGCTTTGTTGAGGATGGATATCAGGTCTTCAAAAACTGTAAGTGGATCTTCAGGGGTTAGTGTTAGTTTTTTTTTTTTTGTTTTTTTTTTTTCCCAAACAAGCTTTATTGAGTGTTAATATGGTTGGTATACAAACGTAGACATTTATGTACAGATTCTGATAAAATTATACATTATGATACATAGTTCAGCATATGAAAATAAACATTTGTTTCAGGCACTTTTGCTTAAAAGAGGGTGAGTGCTTTACCAACTTAGTCCATGCATCTTGAGCTTGTTTCTGCAAACAGCATGTTCGCAGGATTGAGAAATCAATATAGTCAAACAAACCATAAACTTAGAAGAACTTGACAACAGGTTCTTAAACATAGAAGGATAAATATTTCTTCAGTAGGCTTGCCTCATACCACCGAAGGATAGCATAAGACCTGTGGTCTCAACCCGTCCAGAGTGGCGGGAGTTGAGCATAATAGGGTAGGGTAAAAATGGAGAGAGGAGTCAGAGAGTGGCAGATAGAAAGAATGGAGAAGAGAGGAAGAGAGAGAGAGAGAAAAAAAAGGGGGGGGGGTGAAGAGGAGAGGGGAAAACAGGGAAGGGGTTGAAAGAATGGTAACCTGTAACGCAAATGGATCAAAACGATCAAAATCCCTTTCCCTCCCATGTCAGTGTCATCATCTCGTGTGTAGCCAGCCTTCCAGTTTTAAGAAAATGGTAGCGCTCTAATCTGAGCAAATCCCCTACTCTATGCTTCCATTCCGTAATCGTAGGAGTTTGAGACTTTTCCAGTGCGCTGGGGATAAGTCCTTTGGCACCGTTAAGCATTACCATAAAAAGTAGATGTTTGTCTACTCCAAGAATTTTAGGAAACCCATGGTATATCAGATATGTTGGTTTAGGAGGGATAATGATCCCCAGGACTCTACTCATTTCCCCCAGAACCCCCCTCCCAGAAAGGTTGGATATGTGGGACATGTCCACCAAATGTGAAGGAGTGACCCCTTTCCTCCACAGCCCCTCCAGCAACACCCGTTTGTGTTAGGGTAATCTTTCGTAGCCTTTGGGGTGTCAAGTACCATCTACTGACTAGTTTATAGTGCGTTTCTTGGATACGTGCTGATATAGATGCTTTCTTAGTCCTCCCCAAAGATCTTCAACCAATCCTTAGTGGATAATTTCTAATCCAAGTTCTGTTTGCCACAGGGAGGTGAATGCCGGGAGGAAAGTGCCTCCTTTGCTCAGTAGGAGTCGATAGATGTGAGAGATTAGATGACCCGGTGCCTGCCGTACAGTGCAATATAGCTCGAAGGGCGTTCTGTGGTCGTGTCAGTGCCCCGCGATCTTTACAGGTGTCAAGGTAGTGAGTGACCTGAGCCACTCTGAACCAGGACACAAAGATGGTCCGGTCCCATTCGACCAAATCAGCTTGGGTTTTAATTTTATTGTGTTGAAGAATATTAGAGAAAGCTGTCTCAGCTAGAGTATATATTTCTCCCTCAGCACGTTTTGGGAGCTCCAACCCCAGGTCAGGGTTTTCCCTTATAGGTATGTTTGGTGAGATGGGAGTTGAAATGTATGTATCCCTACTCAGCACTCTGTCCCCAGGTCTTAAGGGTGTCAGAGATCATTGGATATTGAGCTATGGAAGCCGGGCGGTTTTCAGTAGTTATCCAAGCCAAGGCCCCCACATTTCCTGTCTGCAGTATCTCATTGTCAATTTGAATCCAGAGTTTATTGCGAGAGTTACAGCTCCACTCCACTACTCTTTGGAGAAAAATGGCGGTCTGGTATTCTCTTAGGAGTGGGACTCTGAGTCCCCCTCTTTCCCTAGATAGATACAATGTGGCTTTCCTCACTCTGGGTCTTATTCCCGTTCCAGATGTAAGCCTCAATACCCTGTTGGAGACTCTGGAGATAAGGAGATGCCGCAATTGATGGAACCGTCCTGCATGATGTAAAGAATTCTTGGTAGTAGATTCATTTTAACTACTCCAATGCGACCCAGCCAAGAGATTGTCTTCTTTTTCCAATTATACAGATCCCTCAGAATATCGTCGCATATTCGTTTGTAATTAAGGTCGATTAATCTCAGGAGCGTGGGGTGTAATAGTGATGCCTAAGTATTTTATAACCCTGCCTGGCTATCTTTAAAGGACAGTCCACCGTGGATGCAGCAAAGTGATCCGGGTGTTCCGAGATATTAATAATTTCGGATTTCGAGGGGTTCAAAAGGAAGTTCGAGACGGCTCCATAAGCTTGATTCTCCAAAGTGCCCCTTTCAGGGATGTCGCGGAGTCTGAGAGCGTTAAGAGGATATCGTCAGCATACATCGATAATTTATGTTCGGTCTTGCCGATTAGAAGCCCTTTCACAGATGGGTTATGCCTGATCCTGGTCGCCAGTACCTCAATGGTAAGAGCAAAAAGAAGGGGCGATAGGGTGCATCCCCGGGGTCTCGTCCCGTTGTTAATCATGAAAGTGTCTGAGAGAGTGCCGTTCACCCTCACACGTGCATTCGGGGGCAGAATATAAAGAGATTATGGTGGTTAACAATGACCGGGCCGAATTCGAACGTCTCCAAGGTCAGTCGGAGATGAACGTCCAACTGACCCGGTCAACAAGCTTTCTCTGCGTCTGTAGAGAACAGAGAAAGCGGCAGGTTATGAATATGTGCATACGTTATCATCTGTTGTATTTTAAGAGTATTATCTCTAGCCTCCCGGGCCAGTATAAAACCCACCTGGTCAGCTGAGATCAGGTCAGGAAGTATTCTATTCAAGCGCGCTGCTAAAATTTTTTGCTAGAATCTTCACATCCGAGTTTAGCAACGATATTGGTCTAAAATTCTCGGGTCTGTCAGTAGGCTTCCCCCCAGGTTTGGGGATGACCGCTATGTGAGCTTCAAGCATAGATCTAGGAAGCTTAGGCGGTGCTCGACAGGGAGGAAAACAAGTTTGTCAACTCGGGTGCAAGAATCTCAGCATATTTTTTATAATATTTTAGTCCATAACCATCAAGTCCTGGGCTTTTGCCCGATGGGAGGTCTTTAATTGCTTTCTGTACCTCTTCCCCTGTGATCGGGGAGTCCAACATATCCCTGTCCTCCTCCGTGATTGTCGGGAGGTCAACAGACTCAAGGTATATGCGTGTTTCCTCCTCTGCCTGTTGCCGTGAGAGCAGGTCATCCCCCGTCCAGGGCCAAAACTTTTCAAATTATAAAGGGAATCATAATATTCCCTAAAGACCCCTGCTATAGAGTTAGCATCTGCTACAGACCCACCATCTGAGCCGATCATGTGGTGAACATAAGCCTTTAGTTTTTTTCCTGTTGATCTCTCTAGCAAGCAGCCTTCCAGGTTTATCACCCTGTTCAAAGTAAAGTTGGCGGAGGATAAGGGCCTGTTTCTGATAGTCCTCCTGCAAGAAATGCAGCAGGTTTTTTCCTAGCTAGTGTCAGTTTGTTCAGCCCCCGGGTCATCTCTCAGGTGCTCTTTATGAAACTGCTCTGCTTTTTCAACTTGCAATAACAGGAGTATTGTATCGCTCTTTTCTTATTTTCCTTAGCCTTGCTTTCTTTTCAGCAGTAGCCCCCCGTATGGTGCACTTATGTGCTTCCCATACAGTAGCATCATCCAACGCCCATCGCCTGCATCAGACAACAGGGTCGTCGAGAAGTGTATCGTCAAGTTTCCACACAAAGGGGTGTAATAGGGACATTTGGCCATTGAATGGAGCAAGCCCACCGGTGGTGCATGATCGGACCCAGGTTATCGCATGAATTTTGCTAGATTTGGTGACTATCAGACCTGTAGTGTCTGTAACAGATAATCAATTCTGGAATACTTTCGATGTGGGTGAGAGTAAAATGTGTAATTTTGATCAGATGGGTGATGCGTGCGCCATATATCATGGATCTCTAATTCTAACAGTGAGACAGCCATACGCTTTAAGCGTTTTATGCGGGGGCGCTGGAGAGACCGTTAGAGGTATCAAGGATGGGGTTAAGGGGTGCATTGAAACCAAACCCTTCTCCACTAAGCTTGCCTATTTGTGTATAAGTGTAACTGTTCCAGGGAAAAAAAATAAAAAATACAAGCCGAAACACCAGTAGGGTTCGGCATGGAAGGTCTGACTCTTGTCCATACCATTGAAAGCTTTCTGACTGCGCATTTAACTATGTAGTGTGGGTAATATGAGATGCTAAGTGCTCCTTAAGAGTTCCACTATTTAACAGGCATATTTTAAAGGTCAGGTGGAAGCTTTGAATCTTGATCTATTGTGTTACCTACGAACCCCAACCCCAGGCAATATAGTGTGACAGTGCATATATACAGTTCAACACATCGATATAAACAGTAATCATTAAACATAAAACATTTACCTGGAACAGGATAAACATAGATTTGGAACACACAAGATCAACTCCAGATAACATATGTAGCATTTGAACCTTATGTAGGGGTGTGAGAAAAAAAACAAAAAAAAACCACGTGATCTTGCTGCGTTACAATTTATCATATAAATAAAAACAGTAAGCATTAATCCTATGTCCAGATCATAACAGTATCACATTTTACACTTTTCAAATCCTATATCTAGATCATACATTATCAATTCTACACATTGCACAGGACTTCCTTTGGAAGGAAAAAAAAAAAAATTTAAAAGAGAAAAATATACTTTCCTGCTCTGGGCATCAAGCTACAGTGACATGGCTATCTCTTTCCAATCTACACTGAGGTCGCACCTAACTAGGCAAACGTTAATATCAAGACATATCAGTTCAAATGTGAGAGTCAATAATTATTTATACACATTATAGCTTCAAACCTGTGAGTGGGTCAGGCACAAAGAAACCCATACGGGACAAGTCGTCCCCATTGAGAACCTGAAAGGCATCAAACCCAGTTCCACGGACGGGGTCAGTGAGCAGTCCATTGAGACCTTATATTAGGAAGCAAGCCAGAGACCAAAGTCTGTCGGCCCCAAGCTACCGCCCAGGATTATGTAGGATTTTCTCTGCGTCCCCGCCTCACCAGGGCCAGGCGGGCTGCTTCTTCAGGACGGTGAGGGATAATTCCCAAGCCTAGGGCCCGGCAGAACGCTGGGAGATCATCAGGACTCCTAAGGACCTGAGAGGTGTTGTTTTTCATTGCAATTAGGCAAGTGGGGAACCCCCCCACCTATATGGGATCCTGTTTTCTTTTAGGGCTGACGTTGACATGTCTCAGGTCTCTGCGTTTTTGTAAGGTTGTGGGGGCATAAGTCTGAGTATACCTGGATCTCTGAGCCCTTGAATGTAAGTGGGATGCCGTGATCTAGCGTGCCTTAAGGCCTCCTCTTTGTCTCTGAAGATAGAAATTTAATAATGACATTCCCTGGGTGGGGCTCTACTAGGTGGTTTGGGGCGCAAGGCCCTGTGTGCCACGCTCCAACTGTACATCCGGTGCCGTCTCATCATTTTTGAGGAATTTAATGAATTCTTGAATGTATGATACTAGTGCTGGAGGGTCCTACTGATTCAGGAGCACCCCGCAAGCGGAGGTTGCTCCTTTGCTCCCTATTCTCAAGGTCTTCCATACGATCCATGAGAGATAGGACTGTTCCCTCTTGTTCTTGTAAAAGGCTAGATTGTTGCTGCACATCAGAACTTAATGTCTCCTTGTTTTTCTTCAAACCAGAGTGATACGTTGTTTAACTGCCACTATGTCCCCTTTTGATCTCCCAAACATATTTTTTAAAATCTTGCATTGCATTTTTAATATCTTCCTTGGAAGATAGATGTGGTGATGTCATCTTTAGTAAGGTAGTTGAGGGATTGTGTGCAGGGCCTGTCCTCTTGTGGCTGAGAGGGATTTGGCTGCAGTTCCTGACAGCATTTTATTGGGGGGAGGTGCAGAATCTGAGGAAAATCAAGTAGCTCTCCATACTAGAGGACTGAGTGCTTCTGGGGGGCTTAGGGTTTCTCTTACTGGCCATATCAAACACTGACCAGAAGTCTGGGAATGAAGAAATCGTTATAACACTTCTAATTAAGTAAACTGCTATAAATTACGTTATGCTGTTTAAAATGTTCCCAACCAGTTAAGCCTTTGTACTTCAGTTGTCAAGGGGCCTGTTGCAGCGGTGAGGGGGTCTGATGTATTCACAGTAAGGGCACAATCTGCAACAGTCAGCCCCCCTATACATACAGTCAGTTAGTTCTGCAGCCGGTTACTCCCCTATTATCTTCCCTATTTCTGCTTATATGTTGGTGCATATGTTAATAAATGGATAGAGAAGGCCCGTAGACCAGTGTCAGCACCAGGGTTAGCAGCAGTTCACTAGGCCGCAATATCCTCCCCAAGCCACCACGTGGATTGTATATCAGAAGGCCCACTCCGGGCTCTTACCTCTACCGCCGGTATATGGAAAAGTTCTTTCCGGTCAGTGATGTGCCAAGGACTCCTGTCCGAACAGCCCTGTAAGTGATGTGTCCCAGTAATTAGCGCCGGGGGCCCCCTGTACAAAGTCCCTGCAACGGCCTGCGGGTCACGTGATCACGGCCTTCACGCCCTGGAGGCCCGTGCTGGGAAACGGGTGTATTGGAAGTCCAGCGTGGGTGTCCGCAGGGTCACCGGAGGTGTCGGGTGATTCAGTAGAGGTCCGTGGCAGGCGGCCCAGCGAGCACTCGTGTGTAGGGCTGATAACTAGGTAAAGTTGCGGCTCTCGCGTGCGGCTCACAGGTCCGGCAACCACTTCACACAATCTTAAGGGAGTGCGCTCCCCTCATACCTTAGATTGCTGTTTTCCAGGATTCTGAGGACTAGTGCTATGTTACCCCTTAATATAGAGGGTAAAAGGTGATGGTAGGATCGCTAGATGATAGATGAAAGACACAGGGGACCTACAGAGCAATTCTAGAATGCGGCCATCTCGGATCATGGCTAGGCTCCGCCCCAGTGTTAGTTTTTTTTAAGGGTATATTGGATGGGTTTTATTTTTAGCTTAGGGTTTGGGCGGAAAAATAGCTAATGCCCTTTTAAGGGCAATGCCCATTCAAATGCCCTTTTCAGGGCAATGGGGAGCTTAGGTTTTTTTATCTTAGGATTTTATTTGGGGGGTTTGGTTGTGTGGGTGGTGGGTTTTACTGTTGGGGGGGTGTTTGTATTTTTTTTACAGGTAAAAGAGCTGATTTCTTTGGGGTGATGCCCCGAAAAAAGGCCCTTTTAAGGGCCATTGGCAGTTTAGTTTAGGCTAGGGTTTTTTTTTTTTTTTTTTGGGTGTTTTTTTTTTATTTTGATAGGGCTATTAGATTAGGTGTAATTAGTTTCTTTTTTATTTAGTGTAATTTAGTGTTTTTGTAATTTAGTTAATTGTATTTAATAAATGTAATTGAATTAATTGTAGTGTAAGGTTAGGTGTTAGTGTAATTGAGGTTAGGTTTTATTTTACAGGTAAATTTGTATTTATTTTATCTAGGTAGCTAGTAAATAGTTAATAGGTGGCAGCGATGTCGGGGGCAGCAGATTAGGGGGTAATAACTGTAATGTAGGTGGTGGTGATGTCGGGGGCAGCAGATTACGGGTGTTTAGACTCAGGGTTTATGTTAGGGTGTAAACATAAATTTTCTTTCCCCATAGGGGCTGCCGTTACGGAGCTTTACTTTTCTTTATTGCAGGTGTTAGGTTTTTTTAAGCCGGCTCTCCCCATTGATGTCTATGGGAAAATCGTGCACGAGCACGTAAAACCAGCTCACAACAGCGCTGGTATTGGAGTGCGGTATGGAGCTCAATTTTTCCTTTATGCTGCAATATTGCCTGCTAACGCCGGGTTTTTGTAAACCTGTAATAGCAGCGCTGTAGGGAGGTGAGCAGTGACAATAACTTGCAAGTTAGTACCGAGCCGCTCTTACCGCAAAACTTGTAATCTAGCCGTTGGATTTTAGTCAACTAAAAATCTACTGGAGATTAAATTGACTAAAATCTACTGGAGATTTAGTCGACTAAAACTAAAACATTTAGATGACTAAAATACAACTGAAACTAAAATGGCATTTTAGTCAAAAGACTAAAAACTAAGACTGAATCGAAATTTGCCGTCAAAATTAACACTGATTAACTGCTTGATTAATTATTTGTCCATGGAATCTAGAAAAATTTCCATCCCCTTACCCCAACTAAAGTGACAGAACATTGTGTGAAAGCACTGGGTGAGTTTACATTGCAAAGTTAAAAAGGAGATGTAAAGTGATATTAAAAAGGACATTAAATTCAAAATGTTATTTCTCAACACACAAGAGGTATGTACTGGGACTGCAAAACAATGTATATTTGTTAACAAAATTACAGATTTTAAAACCTTTTTTAAATATGTATTTTGTATGCAAATCTGCTGCACTCAGTGAATAACTGCTAATGTATAAAAAAAAAATATATATAAATACTAATGTCCCTTTAGTTTTTGCCATTGTAAAGTAGTTGCAGCTTCCTTTTTTCTGCAGGTTTACTTTCTTCCTCATTCTGTTTATGAAGCACACTAAAATTAAACAAGGTTTTTAAAGTTTTTTTGGCATGTTGGTAGAGAAAATTAGCAACTCTAATCTAACATACAATCTTCACCTATGATCAACTGAGCCACAACCAACACTCAAATATATTTAAAAATATTTAATAAACTACATGACTTACATCTATGTTTAGTTAATATATTTTTCTTCATGGTTTTTAAAAATATCTTTTATAAACAACTAGCTGTTGCCAACGGATTTGCTTGCGTGGATTTTGTGATTTGTAAAAATAGCACTTTAAAAAATGGTTATTATTATTACAATTACTTTAATATCAAATTGTAATGATATATTATGACTAAATTATTTTTTTTAGCAATATCCATATCTTGAGGACGTTAGGAGCAAGAAATTTGTCATGTAAACTTACTTTATAATGACGATTTTAAATTATAATTTTACTTTTCTATCACCTTTGGTTTTGGAGATAACCCCTCCCCTTTTCACCCCCTTGGATTTTTGGGAAATGGTAAAACATGTGTTTCTTTCTTTTTTAAAAAATATCTAAATACCAAATTTCACATCTGTAACATCTTTGGTTTTTGAGTTATAGGGATCCTCATAAATAACCCCTTCCCCTTTTCACCCCCTTAAGTGGATTTTCGAGAAATAGCAAAACAAGTGTTTCTTTATTTTTAAAGAAGAATCTAAATACCAATGTTTCATGTCTGTAACATCTTTGTTTTTTTGAGATATAGGGATCCACATACATAACCCCTCCCCTTCCCCCCCTTAAGTGGATTTTCGGGAAATGGTAAAACACGTGTTTCTTTATTTTTTTTCAAACAAGCTTTATTTTGTTTTTTATGAAAGTAGCGTTACAGGATCAGACAAAAAACATATACATTACATACTCTGCTTGAGTCTATAGATAACAACATTTGCCTATGTATCCCATACCGCCAACCTCTTTATTTATTAAATATTGTAAGCCACGCTAGCAAAGATGTTCTCTTGGCATTCCTTATAGTCTTGAATACTTGTTATGGTTTTGAGCTTGTGAAGTTCAGTCTTAACAGACAAAACTGAGTAACGTCACTGGTGTGTCTCGCACGTCTCCTTGCGCTCTAGTACACCACGGGGGGCAGATAAGTAGTGGGGGAGGGGGGCGGAGGGATGAGAGAAGGGGAGGGGAAAGAGAAAAAAAAATGTATATATTTAATTGCATTGTAAGGGGGAAATACAGCATTTTGTATTAGCAGAGTGTGGGGGGGGGGTGTTGGGCTTCTTTTGAACAGAGTTACCATCAGATGGGTGCTCTGACAAAATGCAGAAGGATATTTGGCAGACGGAACATTTGGCAGACGGACATTTGGCCAACAGACAGAAAGCTAAAGAATGTTCCGATTTCGGCCGAGGGCAGATACGTTCCAGAGTGCTCTGGTCTAATCAGAGCCTCGGGGCGCCGCAACTGCCTCTGGGAACCTTACCTTAGGTCCCAGACCGCACGTCTTGTAATTCTCTGTCTGGGAAATTATCTATCTATCAAATCTATTTATCTATCAAATCTATCTATCTATCGTATCTATCAAATGTATCTATTGCATCTATTGATCTATCTATCTAATCTATGTATCTATCTATCTATCTATCTATCAAATCTATCTATCTCGTGGCCGGACTGTTATCTGACAGCCACTTGTGTTTCGGCCAAATGTCCGTCGGCCAAATGTCCGTCTGCCAAATGTCCGTCGGCTAAAAGTCCGGGCCACAATCAGATGCAGGGCTCTTTCAGATTCCACAACCCTCCCATGTTAGCGTCATGATTTTGTGTGTTGCTATCTTGTCTGTTTTCCACATAGTGGTACCTTTCCAGTTGCAGCAGGTTCCCGACCCCAGCCCTCCACTCTCCTATGGCTCGGGATAGACTGTTTTCTCTTGTAAGGTGTATCCAGTCCACGGATCATCCATTACTTGTGGGATATTCTCATTCCCCAACAGGAAGTTGCAAGAGGACACCCACAGCAGAGCTGTAATATAGCTCCTCCCCTAACTGTCATAGCCAGTCATTCTCTTGCAACTCTCAACAAGCTAGGATGTTGTAGGAGAGAGTGGTTAAATATAGTTAGTTTATTTTCTTCAATCAAAAGTTTGTTATTTTTAAATAGTACCGGAGTTTGTGCTATTTTATCTCAGGCAGTAAATAGAAGAAGAATCTGCCTGAGGTTTCTATGATCTTAGCAGGTTTGTAACTAAGATCCATTGCTATTCTCACATATGTCTGAGGGGATTACACAGATGAGGTAACTTTCAGCGAGAGAATGGCGTGCAGTTTATTCTGCTATCAGGTATGTGCAGTTATAATTTTTTCTAGAGATGGAAAACACTAGAAAATGCTGCTGATACCGCATTAATGTAAGTTAAGCCTGAATACAGTGATTTAATAACGACTGGTATCATGCTTACTCCCAGGGGTAATACCCTTATGATATTGCAATATAAACGTTTGCTGGCATGTTTAATCGTTTTTATATATGCATTGGTGATAAAAAACTTTATTGGGGCCTAGTTTTTTCCACATGGCTGGCTTAAATTTTGACTAGAAACAGTTTTTACTGAGGCTTTCCACTGTTATAGTATAAAAGTTACAGTTGGTGCAGTTAAAATTACAAAGTGTGACATCCAGCTTCCCTCAGGAGTCCCCTGTATGCTATAGGACATCTCTAAAGGGCTCAAAGGCTTTCCAAAGTCGTTTATTGGGGAAGGTAGGACCACAGCTTGCTGTGGCAGTTGGTTGTGACTGTTTAAAAAAAAACAAAAAAAAACAAAAAACGTCTATTTTCGTTTTTTTTGATCCGTTTTTTTTAACTAAGGGGTTAATCATCCATTTGCAAGTGGATGCAATGCTCTGCTAGCCTATTACATACACTGTAAAAATTTCGTTTGATTTACTGCATTTTTTCACTGTTTTTCAAATTCTGACAAAATTTGTTTCTCTTAAAGGCACAGTACCGTTTTTTATATTTGCTTGTTAACTTGATTTAAAGTGTTTTCCAAGCTTGCTAGTCTCATTGCTAGTCTGTATAAACATGTCTGACATAGAAGAAACTCCTTGTTCATTATGTTTAAAAGCCATGGTGGAACCCCCTCTTAGAATGTGTACCAAATGTACTGATTTCATTTTATGCAATAAAGATCATATTCTGTTTTTAAAAAAATTATCACCAGAGGAATCTGATGAGGGGAAAGTTATGCCGACTAACTCTCCCCACGTGTCAGACCCTTTGTCTCCCGCCCAAGGGACTCACGCTCAAATGGCGCCAAGTACATCTAGGGCGCCCATAGCGTTTACTTTACAAGACATGGCGGAAGTCATGGATAATACACTGTCAGCGGTATTAGCCAGACCACCTGAACTTAGAGGTTAGCGAGATAGCTCTGGGGTGAGACAAAATGCAGAGCATACTGACGCTTTAAGAACCATGTCTAATATTGCCTCACAATATGCAGAAGCTGAGGAAGGAGAGCTTCAGTCAGTGGGTGATGTTAATGACTCAGGAAAGATACCTGATTCTAATATTTCTACATTTAAATTTAAGCTTGAACACCTCTGCGTGTTACTTAGGGAGGTTTTAGCTGCTCTGAATGACTGTGATACCATTGCAGTGCCAGAGAAATTTTGTAGACTGGATAAATGCTTTGCAGTGCCGGTGTGTACTGATGTTTTTCCAATACCTAAAAGGTTTACAGAAATTATTAATAAGGAATGGGATAGACCAGGTGTGCCGTTCTCTTCCCCTCCTATTTTTAGAAAAATGTTTTCCAATAGACGCCACCACACGGGACTTATGGCAGACAGTCCCTAAGGTGGAGGGAGCAGTTTCTACTCTACAGGGAGTGCAGAATTATTAGTCAAGTTGTATTTTTGAGGATTACTTTTATTATTGAACAACAACCATGTTCTAAATGAACCCAAAAAACTCATTATATCAAAGCTGAATAGTTTTGGAAGTAGTTTTTAGTTTGTTTTTAGTTATAGCTATTTTAGGGGGATATCTGTGTGTGCAGGTGACTATTACTGTGCATAATTATTAGGCAACTTAACAAAAAACAAATATATACCCCATTTCAATTATTTATTTTTTACCAGTGAAACCAATATAACATCTCAACATTCACAAATATACATTTCTGACATTCAAAAACAAAACAAAAAACAAATCAGTGACCAATATCGCCACCTTTCTTGCAAGGACACTCAAAAGCCTGCCATCCATGGATTCTGTCAGTGTTTTGATCTGTTCACCATCAACATTGCGTGCAGCAGCAACCACAGCCTCCCAGACACTGTTCAGAGAGGTGTACTGTTTTCCCTCCTTGTAAATCTCACATTTGATGATGGACCACAGGTTCTCAATGGGGTTCAGATCATGTGAACAAGGAGGCCATGTCATTAGATTTTCTTCTTTTATACCCTTTCTTGCCAGCCCACGCTGTGGAGTACTTGGACGCGTGTGATGGAGCATTGTCCTGCATGAAAATCATATTTTTCTTGAAGGATGCAGACTTGTTCCTGTACCACTGCTTGAAGAAGGTGTCTTCCAGAAACTGTCAGTAGGACTGGGAGTTGAGCTTGACTCTATCCTCAACCCGAAAAGGCCCCACAAGCTCATCTTTGAT
Organism: Bombina bombina; assembly: GCF_027579735.1. NCBI lineage: Eukaryota > Metazoa > Chordata > Amphibia > Anura > Bombinatoridae > Bombina > Bombina bombina. Next base: position 483,319,505 of record NC_069502.1, on the reverse strand, counting down.
GATACCAGCCCAAACCAGTACTCCACCTCCACCTTGCTGGCGTCTGAGTCGGACTGGAGCTCTCTGCCCTTTACCAATCCAGCCACGGACCCATCCATCTGGCCCATCAAGACTCACTCTCATTTCATCAGTCCATAAAACCTTAGAAAAATCAGTCTTGAGATATTTCTTGGCCTAGTCTTGACGTTTCAGCTTGTGTGTCTTGTTCAGTGGGTGGTCGTCTTTCAGCCTTTCTTACCTTGGCCATGTCTCTGAGTATTGCACACCTTGTGCTTTTGGGCACTCCAGTGATGTTGCAGCTCTGAAATATGGCCAAACTGGTGGCAAGTGGCATCTTGGCAGCTGCACTCTTGACTTTTCTCAGTTCATGGGCAGTTATTTTGCGCCTTGGTTTTTCCACACGCTTCTTGCGACCCTGTTGACTATTTTGAATGAAACGCTTGATTGTTCGATGATCACGCTTCAGAAGCTTTGCAATTTTAAGAGTGCTGCATCCCTCTGCAAGATATCTCACTATTTTTGACTTTTCTGAGCCTGTCAAGTCCTTCTTTTGACCCATTTTGCCAAAGGAAAGGAAGTTGCCTAATAATTATGCACACCTGATATAGGGTGTTGATGTCATTAGACCACACCCCTTCTCATTACAGAGATGCACATCATCTAATATGCTTAATTGGTAGTAGGCTTTCAAGCCTATACAGCTTGGAGTAAGACAACATGCATAAAGAGGATGATGTGGTCAAAATACTCATTTGCCTAATAATTCTGCACTCCCTGTAGCAAAGCGTACTACTATCCCTGTCGAGGACAGTTGTGCTTTTTAGAGCCAATGGCTAAAAAATTAGAAGGTTACCTTAAGAAAATATTTATTCAACAAGGTTTTATCCTACAGCCCATTGCATGCATTGCCCCTGTCACTGCTGCTGCGGCGTACTGGTTTGAGTCTCTGGAAGAGGCCTTTACAGGTAGAGACTCCATTGGATGACATACTTGGCAAACTTAGAGCACTTAAGCTAGCCAATTATTTTATTTCTGATGCTATTGTTCATTTGAATAAACTAACGGTTAAGAATTCTGGTTTTGCTATACAGGCGCGCAGAGCGCTATGGCTTAAATCATGGTCAGCTGACTTGACTTTAAAATCTAAGCTACTTAACATTCCCCTTCAAGGGGCAGACCCTATTCAGGCCTGGTTTGAAGGAGATTATTGCTGATATCACGGGAGGAAAAGGTTGTGCCCCTTCCTCAGGACAGGTCCAAATCTAGGGCCAAACAGTCTAATTTTCGTGCCTTTCGAAACTTCAAGGCAGGGTGCGGCATCAACTTCCTCTAATAATAAACAAGAGGGAACTTTTGCTCAATCCAAGACGGTCTGGAGACCAAACCAGACCTGGAAAAAAGGTAAGCAGGTCAAAAAGCCTGCTGCTGCCTCTAAGACAGCATGAAGGAACGACCCCCTATCCGGTAACGGATCTAGTAGGGGGCAGACTTTCACTCTTCGCCCAGGCGTGGGCAAGAGATGTTCAGGATCCCTGGGCGTTGGAAATTATATAACAGGGATATCTTCTGGACTTCAAAGCTTCCCCCGCAAAAGGGAGATTTCACCTTTCACAATTATCTGCAAACCAGATAAAGAGTGAGGCATTCTTACACTGTGTACGAGACCTCCTAGTTATGGGAGTGATCCATCCAGTTCCAAAGGAGGAACAGGAACAGGGTTTTTACTCAAATCTGTTTGTGGTTCCCAAAAAAGAGGGAACCTTCAGACCGATTTTGGATCTAAAGATCTTAAACAAATTCCTCAAAGTTCCGTCGTTCAAGATGGAAACTATTCGTACCAACCTACCACTGATCCAGGAGGGTCAATATATGATTACAGTGGATCTAAAGGATGCTTATCTTCACATTCCGATACACAAAGATCATCATCGGTTTCTCAGGTTTGCCTTTCAAGACAGGCATTACCAGTTGTAGCTCTTCCCTTTGGATTAGCTACAGCCCCAAGAATCTTTACAAAGGTTCTAGGGTCGCTTTTGGCGGTCCTAAGGCCGCGGGGCATAGCAGTAGCCCCTTATTTAGACGACATCCTGATACAGGCGTCAAACTTCCAAATTGCCAAGTCTCATACGGATGTAGTAGTACTGGCATTTCTGAGGTCGCATGGGTGGAAAGTGAACGAGGAAAAGTGTTCTCTATCCCCACTCACAAGAGTTTCCTTTCTAGGGACTCTGATAGATTCTGCAGAAATTAAAATTTACCTTGACGGAGTCCAGGTTATCAAAGCTTCTAAATTCCTGTCGGGTTCTTCATTCCATTCCGCGCCCTTTGGTGGCTCAGTGTATGGAAGTAATCGGCTTAATGGTAGCGGCAATGGACATAGTGCCGTTTGCACGCTTACATCTCAGACAGCTGCAACTATGCAGGCTCAGTCAGTGGAGCGGGGATTACACAGATTTGGCCCCTCAACTGAATCTGGACCAAGAGACCAGGGATCCTCTTCCCTGGTAGCTATCTCGGGTCCATCTGTCCAAAGGTATGACCTTCGCAGGCCAGATTGGACTATTGTAACAACAAATGCCAGCCTTCTAGGTTGGGGTGCAGTCTGGAACTCCCTGAAGGTTTAGGGATCGTGGACTCAGGAGGAGTCTCTCCTTCCAATAAATATTCTGGAACTAAGAGCGATATTCAAGGCTCTTCAGGTTTGGCCTCAGTTAGCAACTCTGAGGTACATCAGATTTCAGTCGGTCAACATCACGACTGTAGCTTACATCAACCATCGAGGGGGAACAAGAAGTTCCCTAGAGATGTTAGAAGTTTCAAAAATAATTCACTGGGCAGAGATTCACTCTTGCCACCTATCAGCTATCCATATCCCAGGTGTAGAGCACTGGGAGGCGGATTTTCTAAGTCATCAGACTTTTCATCCGGGAGAGTGGGAACTCCATCCGGAGGTATTTGCACAACTGATTCTCCGTTGGGGCAAACCAGAACTGGATCTCATGGCGTCTCGCCAGAACGCCAAGCTTCCGTGTTACGGATCCAGGTCCAGGGATCCCAAGGCGACACTGATAGATACTCTAGCAGCGCCCTGGTCTTTCAACCTGGCTTATGTGTTTCCACCGTTTCCTCTGCTCCCTCGACTGATTGCCAAGATCAAGCAGGAGAGAGCATTGGTGATTCTGATAGCACCTGCGTGGCCACGCAGGACCTGGTATGCAGATCTAGTGGACATGTCATCCTTTCCACCATGGTCTCTGCCTCTGAGACAGGACCTTCTACTTCAGGGTCCTTTCAACCATCCAAATCTAATTTCTCTGAGGCTGACTGCCTGGAGATTGAATGCTTGATTTTATCAAAGCGTGGCTTCTCCGAGTCAGTTATTGATACCTTAATACAGGCACGAAAGCCTGTCACCAGGACAATTTACCATAAGGTATGGCGTAGATATCTTTATTGGTGTGAATCCAAGGGTTACTCATGGAGTAAGGTCAGGATTCCTAGGATTTTATCTTTTCTCCAAGAAGGTTTGGAAAAAGGATTGTCAGCTAGTTTCTTAAAGGGACAGATTTTTGCTCTGTCTATTCTTTTGCACTAGCGTCTGGCAGATGTTCCAGACGTTCAGGCATTTTTGTCAGGCTTTAGTTTGAATCAAGCCTGTGTTTAAACCTGTTGCTCCACCATGGAGCTTAAACTTGGTTCTTAAGGTTCTTCAAGGAGTTCCGTTTGAACCTCTTCATTCCATAGATATCAAACTTTTATCTTGGAAAGTTTTTTTTTTTTTTTTTGGTAGCTATTTCCTCGGCTCGTAGAGTCTCTGAGCTATCTGCCTTACAATGTGATTCTCCTTATCTGATTTTTCATACGGATAAGGTAGTCCTGCGTACCAAACCTGGGTTCTTACCTAAGGTGGTATCTAACAAGAATATCAATCAAGAGATTGTGGTTCCATCCTTGTGTTACACAATCTGGACGTGGTCTGTGCTTTAAAGTTTTACTTACAAGCTACTAAAGATTTTCGTCAAACATCTGCTTTGTTTGTTGTCTACTCTGGACAGAGGAGACGTCAAAAGGCTTTGGCAACCTCTTTTTCTTTTTGGCTAAGAAGCTTAATCCGCTTAGCCTATGAGACTGCTGGAAAGCAGCCTCCTGAAAGGATTACAGCTCATTCCACTAGAGCTGTGGCTTCCACTTGGGCCTTTAAAAATGAGGCTTCTGTTGAACAGATTTGCAAGGCAGCGACTTGGTCTTCGCTTCATACTTTTTCAAAATTTTACAAATTTGATACTTTTGCTTCTTCGGAGGCTATATTTGGGAGAAAGGTTTTACAGGCAGTGGTTCCTTCCATTTAAGTTCCTGCCTTGTCCCTCCCCTTCATCCGTGTACTTTAGCTTTGGTATTGGTATCCCACAAGTAATGGATGATCCGTGGACTGGATACACCTTACAAGAGAAAACACAATTTATGCTTACCTGATAAATTTATTTCTCTTGTGGTGTATCCAGTCCACGGCCCGCCCTGTCATTTTAAGGCAGGTAATTTTTAAATTTAAACTACAGTAACCACTACACCCTATGGTTCCTCCTTTCTCGGCTTGTTTTCGGTCGAATGACTGGCTATGACAGTTAGGGGAGGAGCTATATTACAGCTCTGCTCTGGGTGTCCTCTTGCAACTTCCTGTTGGGAATGAGAATATCCCACAAGTAATGGATGATCCGTGGACTGGATACACCACAAGAGAAATAAATTTATCAGGTAAGCATAAATTGTGTTTTTTCCAGTACCTGGGTATAAGCCCCTTTGCGCAATTAAGCATTGATAGGAGGAACGAGCGCTCGGCTTCTCCAGGTGTTTTGGGGTAATGCCCAATAAAGCAAATTTGAAGTTCGCTATTATGTCAGTTTTCAGTACCACTCTCATTTCTGCGTATACCTTGTCCCAGAAGGTACGTATCTGCGGACAAGTCCACCAGACATGCATTAGAGTGCCCTCTTCTCCGCAGCCTCTCCAACATCCCCATCAACACCGGGGTAGATCTGTCTAAGTCTCTTGGGGGTCAAGTACCATCTACTAAGGAACTTATAATGCATTTCTTGTAGCTTTGCTGATACAGACGCATTTTTTTGCTTTTTGAAATATTTTCAGCCAGTCTGCTGCTTCTAGTTCCTACCCTAGGTCTTTGTGCCATGCATGTATGTAAGTCGGGAGAAGCTGGTCACCCGTCCCAATTAAGTGTTTGTAAAGTAAGGATATTATATGACCTGGGGGCCTGGGCAGCCGTGCACAAACTCTCAAAGGGAGTTTTCTGTCTGTGCATTGATGGCTTATCCTTATGGGTCCTATAGTAGTGGATGACCTGTGCTGTACGATATCACAATGTAAATATCTGATTATCCCATTAAACCAGATCCACCTGCGGTTTAATTTTGTTTTGACTGAAAATATTGGCTATGTTCGTGACTGCTAAGGGATACGGGCATCCGGATATGCCCGGCGCAGTTTCCAGGCATATATCTGGATTTTCCCTTATAGGTATTTAATGGCAAGCTCGGGGTGGACAAAGTCCTCCCTTGTTTCAACTCCCGATCCCAGTCCTGGAACATCTCACTTATTAGTGGGTACTGCTTAATAAGTGTAGGGTGACTATCAGGAGTTACCCATGACAGAGAACCAATGTTTCCCCTGCGGAGTATGTTGTTATCTAGCTGGACCCATGCCTTGTTAGGTGATGAGTGACACCATTCGACCAATCTCTGTAAGTTTATAGCTTTACGTTATGCTTCCAACAAGCGGGACGCCTAGACCACCCCTGTCCCTCGGCAGGTGGACCGTTGCTCTCCTGATTCTGGGCTTTATTCCTTTCCATATGTATTGTTCCATTGCTATTTGAAGCTGATGGAGAATATGAACAGGGGACTGTAGTGGAATTGTTTGCAAAGTATAACATATTCTGGGAAGGATGTTCATCTTGATGACATTTGCGCGACCAAGCCAGGAGATATTTTTGTTTCCCCAATTTGCAAGGTCTTTGTAGATTTCCTCTCTTATTTGTTTATAATTATGATCTACCAAATCCTTTACTCTGGGTTTAAGAGTTATACCTAGGTATTGAGGCTATGTTGTGCTATTTTAAGTTGGCGGTTTCGCTGTAAGTCGCGAAAGACCTCTGAGGCCTCTGAGATGTTAAGGATTTCTGATTTTGACGGATTAAGTAGAAATGCTGAGACCGCTCCATATCTCTCAAACTTCTTTAGGGATGCTTCCATGGAGTTTTTTGTGTCTGTTATTGTTAAAAGGGCGTCATCCACATACATCGCTAGTTTATGCTCCTTTGTTCCCACCTCATATCTGCGGGTTAAAGCGGATTTTGCAGGCTAATGCTTCAATCGAGAGAGCAAATAGCAGTGGGGAATGTCTTAGACAAAAAGCCGTTTACTCGGATCTTTGCATTAGGTGCTGAGTATAGGGATAAAATTGTATTTAGAAATTTAGGCCCGATTCCCAGTTTAGTCAATATAGAGCGCATGAAGGACCAGTTGACCCGGTCAAATGCCTTCTCTGCATCCGTGGAGACCAGTGCCAGCGGGGTCGAATTGTTATGCGAATATGTAATTAACTGCAAGACTTTAAGGGTGTTATCTCTGGCTTCACGGCCCGGGATAAAACCAACTTGGTCCGTCAAGACCAGCTGTGGTAGAAATGTATTTAATCTATTTGCCCACACTTTGGCCAATATCTTTATATCGGTGTTTAGCAGCGATACAGGCCGAAAGTTCTCTGGACGATCTGAGGGTTTACCCGGTTTGGGTATTACAGCTATATGGGCTTCTAACATCGTCTGTGGTAATTTGGAAGTGTTGGCTAATTCATTGAAAATGGTTAGCAATCGAGGGGTTAGCACCTCTTGGAAGGACTTGTAGTATTTGGTCGTGAGACCATCTGGGCCCGGACTCTTACCTATGGGTAGGTCCGTTATAGCCATTGTAATTTCTTCTATTGAGATAGAGGCTTCTAGAGGCTAAGCGTCCTCCTCTGTCAGTTTTGCCATGTCTATATCTAAGAGATATTCTTGTATGTCTCGCTCTAGGTCTATCTGGGGCTGCCCGTCTCCCCTGGCATGATCTTTAAGTCGTATGTTATACAATGACTCATAAAAGTTACCGAATATGTTGGCTATGCTTATGCCGTCTGTTTTTGTGATGCCCTGTTGATCCGTTAAGCCATGAACGTATGCCTTAATCCTTTTCCGTGAGATGGCTTGAGCTAAAAGGCTTCCCGCTTTATCGCCTTGTTCAAAGTATTGCTGCTTTAAGTACAGCGCTTTTTTCTGGTGTTCTTTTTGTAGGAAGACCAGTAAGTCCGCCCTGGCTTGATTCAGGGTGATCTGTATTGTAGCATCTTCAGGGTGGGCCTTATGAGCCTGTTCCGCTTGTGAAACTTGCTCATGTAAGGTCTTAAAGTGGTTGTTTCTCTGGCGGTTTAGTTTTGCCTTGTGTTTGATCAGCATGCCTCTAACAACGCATTTATGCGCCTCCCAGATTGTTGTGCAGTCTGTGTGCCCATTTTTGTTAAGACTAAAATAGTCTTCAATCATGGTCTGCATATTTTCTTTTATTATCGGGTCAGTAAGCAACAGGTCATCCAGTTGCCACACATAAGGGGTTATGGGCGTGTTAGGCCATAGTATCGAGCATGTGACAGGGTTGTGGTCAGACCAGGTGATCAATTTTTTTTTTTTTTTCAAATAAGCTTTATTGAAGTGTAAATAATCAAATACAGTAAACATGTGCAGGATTAGAAAAAAACAAACAAAAACAATATCACAAAGATATAACATGGATTGTTCGTTTACATCATAAGGCAGGGTATACAATCACTTCATCTTGATAAGATCTCCCCCCCTTTTTTACCATGTAGGGGGAGAGAGATGATTAGCTTAAATTCTTTTATGAATTTTAGGATGATTAAATATAAGAGTAAAGTATTAGGATACTTTAGGGGAGGGGGAAAGAGGGAGTAAGTGGTGTATAGAGAGAGAAAAGTTGGAGCTAGATAAAGGGGGAACGAAGGGAAGAGGGATGTGGGACTGGGAAAGAAAGAAAAAAAAAAAAAAAAAACACAACAGTGATATTCTTCCTAAGGGTGTCGCAACTCCTGGCTCCACTCAAATTGTACCGTGCCAAAGTGCCACCAAAGTCTCGTACTCCTCCATTTTATGACTTTTAAAGTAAGAGTATCTCTCCAAAATGAGAATTTCCTCCACTTGGGATTGCCACTCTCTCAGAGTAGGGGTTTTTTGTTTTTTACAATTTTTTGGAATCAGTTTCTTGGCGCCTGTGAGCATAATTAGCAATAGGGCGAGATGTAACCGGCTTCAGGTGATCAATTTTATGTTACTTCTTGTAGTGATTGTGAGGCCCACTGTGTCCGTGAAGAGATAATCTATTTGTGTGCATTTTCTGTGTGTGTGGGAAAAAAAATTGTAGTCTCCGGTAGTTGGGTGTAATGTGCGCCAAATGTCGTGCAGTGCCAGTTCCCTCAGGAAGTCATTTAAATTCTTTAGTGTCTTGAGGGGGACACTGGAGACGCCGTCAGAGGTGTCCAATTTTGGGTTTAGAGAGACATTAAGGTCTCCTCCCAGGTAAACCGTTCCTTCCTGGTACTCCAAAATCTTGCAGGCTACAGATTTGCCAATGGCGGCTTTGGACTGCTTTGGAAAGTATAGATTGGCCATAGTTATTGGCCTTCCATAAAGTATGCCAACTAGGATCATAAACCTGCCATCCTAGCCTGGAAGAGAATGCTCACCCCATTTTTTTTTGTGGGGCCCATTGCAAAGTAGGTGTTTGGGTAATATCGGTTGAACCATTTAGGTTCATGGGTTTTGGAAAAGTGTGTTTCCTGTATGTAGATGACATCGCCCTTTAATCTGTTAAGGTTCCGTGATACTATGGAACGTTTCGGTTATTAAAGCCTTTTACGTTGCTAGTGATTAACTCTATAGTCATGTTGTCTGCCTGTCTAACACAGAACAGAAAAAAAAGGGGGGGAGGGAGGGTTAGGTTGGTTGCGGGAGGGGAAAGGAGGGGATGGAGTTGAGAAGTTGGGTGGGGGAGGATGGGGTTAAGGGTTCGGGTTAGTGTGAAGTTTCCCAGAATGTGTTTTGTAATTTACAGGTGGAGGGCAGATGAGGTAGGGAAAGATTGTGTTCCCTAGGGTTTAAAGTATCAATGTGTATTTAGTTGCTTTACCAACACACCAGCAACGGTAATAACAAATCAGGTGTAGTAGCCCCAGTACTTCCAAGTTGAAATTATTAACTAAAATATGGCATATAGTGCGTCGTAAAGAAAAGAAGGAAAAGCAAATTAAACAGCTTTACAATCAAAAATGTGTCTTTAATACATTTTTTAATAGATCTAGTATGCATCAGAGAGGGAGGACGAGAGAGCAGGCCGTGAACAAGGCGAGGGGGGAAACAAATTTGGGTCATAATTTGGTATGTATACTGCTAAGTGTGAACATCTTTGCCTGGCTTGAGATTTCAGCAGGAGCTGGTTGTTTCTGTACTAGGTGTTGGGTATTCCCCCATTATGTTATATATGTTAGTGGCTAGATACTTGTGCATTGGAGGATTGTGTGTGATGTTGCAGTCTGTTTCTCGCCAGCTCTCTCCCTCACATCTCGCATCTCTATACTCAGACACGATAATTATAAGGTCAATAACTTTGTTAACAATCCTAACCAAACTTTATAAGGTGTCTCAATTGGGTCTTTTCTAAGGGAAAGGGCCTGGTATACATTTCACATGAGAACTAAGCAATGTAGGCTACAAAAGAGACTTTATTTGTATCACCGTGTAAGTTCGGCAGCAGCCACAGCTGCTAATGTAGTAATAGACCATTGTCCCATATGTGTGACACATAGTCTTTGGCAAAGGCAGTTCTTAGGTCAGTATCAAACACCGCCCAGTCGTGCATTGAATAAGCATAGTAACACGTACCAGATCATTGAGAATTTTTGGCCCAATCACTGCCTACCAGCTTGTCTCTGCATTGGAGTCTTTGATGGTGCTAGATTCTAGTATCTAAGAAATATAGTAGCACGTTTAATTACAATATCTTATAAGGCAGTAACCTGCCAATAATATCAAACCATAAACAAACATGTAACTGTTCAACTCTAACTCATTTATAGAACTAGTATACGTAATAAGCCGTTTCACCTGTATACCCATAGCTTTGCTATGTCAATGCCCTACACCTTGAGCCAAAACTGTTTATGCAGCATTCGTGCCGAGGCCGGTGACCTCGATTTTCAGGAGTCCCAGACAAATTTGAGTCAGGATAAATCACATTTCCCTTATGCCTGTGTTCTGTCAGTCTTGAGGATTTCCAGCAGCAGCGAGAGCATTCCCAAATGGCCCATTTTGATCTTGCGGTAGTAGGGTGGGTGGTTTGATGTTTGTTCCAAGTGTTCTGTTGAAGGTGGGGAGGTCTGCCAGCGTTTTGAAGACAGATGTAGTGTTTTCTTTTGTTGCTATTATGCTGGTCAGGAAGCCCCATCGGTACTGGATTTTGTGCTCTTTGAGTGTTGCGGTGACATATCTTAGATCTCTCCTTTTTTGGAAGGTGGTTGGACACAGATCTGAGTAGACCTGTATCTCCACCCCATGCTGCATTATTGGGTGTTTATTGCGCGCATGTCTGAGGAGTTCCGTTCTCTTCTCTTTGAATGACAGAAGCTTGACAATAATGTCCCTGGGCGGGGCTCTGGCAGGTGGCTTTGGTCGAAGCGCTCGCTGAGCGCGCTCAATCTGGACATCTGCCACCATGGGGTATTCTTAATTGATCTGAAAAGTTCTTGTAAATAGCCGTTTAATGCAGCTGGACCCACAGACTCTGGCACATTTCGCAGCTTTAGATTATTTCTTCTGCTTCTCTTTTCCAGGTCCTCCAGCCATTCCATAAGGTTTTGGACTGCTATTTCTTGGGACTGGAGACACCTATTTTGTTGCTGGAGGTCAGAGCAGAGGATCTCTTATTTTTCTTCTATTTGCGAAACTCTCCTATCAACTGCCACAATGTCTTTTTTCAGCTCCCCAAACATAGCTTTGACATTCATCAATGCCTCTTTAATGTCCTCTTTCAAGGAAAGTAATTTAAGGTCATCCTTGGTGATGTAGTTAGGTTGTATTGGTTCTGCATTGTGGACTTGTGCAGTTATTTCTTGTCTGTGCGTCTCCTGCATTTCCTTATGGGGAGTTTGGTCTGTTTGTATGAGGTAGCTTTCCATGCTTGCAGACTGAGCACTTTTAGGGGGTTTAGTTGCTCGTTTACTTGCCATTACTTAGTGTGTCTTTTTGTGTTGCAGGTGGTTATGTGTGCCTGCTGCCTCGAGCTTGCAGAGTGCCGTGTTAATGCAAGGTCTGTCTGGGTAATCACAGGCCTGCTATGGTTAGCCTCTGTTCTGCCCCTTGATTGCGTTATTTAGGTATGCGGCAGTTAAGGCCCAGGATGGTGTCTTTATCAGTGCGGTGTGTGAGCCGCGCCCTGATAAGTGTGGAGTGGGCTATTGTGACTCTCTTACCCTTCTATCATGTCCGGGCTCTGCCGACTGTTATGTCGATGTCAGCAGCTGAGCCTGTGGGTCCCCAAGTCAGGAGGTCACTCACTTGACGTGCGACTCACCTCCGCTTCCCTCAGTGCGGCAGTGCTCAGGGGTTGCCATCCGCAGTATAAGTGGTTTGATTACGTTGTCTTGCAGCGTCCCGCTTTTAGTCACAGTCCCTCTTTGTCCCACTGATTAGCCGGGTTTGCCGTGTGCGGAGGCCTCTGTTCTAGCATCTCCTTCCTTGTGCCTGTGGTGCCGTTAACAATATCAAAGAACTATTTCAATAATTTATAGGTGCGCAAACCAAAAGGGAATGCTGAAGTAAATGGTATAAAAGGTGGAATATTTTTTAGCTACTGATGGTCTCAAAATTTAAGAATGAATAACCATGTGCATCTTAAATAGTATAACTTTAAAAAGTAATTTTGTCTCAGACTTGGGGAAAACTTTTTATTATTCAGAGCTCAACTCATTAAAATTTATGAAATAAATAGAAACCGAATGGGATATTAAAAAATAAAATAAAATTAATATTTAATATATAAAAATAAGTATTTATTTAACTTAGATAAACCAGAACTAAAATTGAACAGTTACATAAAATAAACTCATCTAATAATTCATCTAATAATTCATCTCAAAATTTAATGACCGGTCCTAACTATTTAAAAAATTAAACAATGAATTTAAACAAATAAATACAAAAAGTTCATATAATAAAACAACAACTAACACGATACTTATAATGCAATATAAAATAAAATAAAAAGTTGCTCCTTTTGCCCAAGTTGATACTTTTAAACTGGCTCCCAAATAAAGGTGTATATCCAGAAAACATCCTCCAAAGGCTTTCCACAAAGGAGTGTGCGGTAAGGGTCTTTGGATTCTCCCAGAGTGTCCTGAGTGGTATAGGGCGTCTAAGTGAGAGACAGAAGCGTCTGCTTAAATAGATGTCAGATTTTCACAGAAAAAACAAGCATCGGTACTTACATATTAGTACCCGAAGATCTGCGTCGCACCCGACTCTCCTTTCTGTCAGGGGTCCCGGTTCGTGCTTGATCCTTCACGGATTCGCTTCAGAGCTCAAACACCAGCCGCTTGTGAGGGCAGACCCAGGAGGAGATCCGAAAAGGGCGCCAAAGGAAAATAGCAACACCTGTAAGGTGGATAGAAACTGCAAACAGTCCTGTAAGGTGGATAGAAACTGCAAACAGTCCTCAAGTTACGAGATCAAATTGTAAGCAATGAATAGCATACAATACATGTCACTGAGCAACGCGTTTCAATATCTTTTTCAAGCTTGAAAAAGATATTAAAAGATATTGAAACGCGTTTTATTTTATTTTTGAATCTCCCATTCGGTTTCTCGTTATTTCATGTTTATAATACTAATAATTTTACTGAGTTCAGTATGAGCTCTGAATAATAAAAAGTTTTCCCCAAGTCTGAGACAAAATTACTTTTTAAAGTTATACAATTTAAGATGCACATGGTTATTCATTCTTAAATTTTGAGACCATCAGTAGCTAAAAAATATTCCACCTTTTATACCATTTACTTCAGCGTTCTCTTTTGGTTTGCGCACCTATAAATTATTGAAATAGTTCTTTGCTTTTGTTTGTGGGAAGTTTTTTGTGAATCTTCTCTCATTATAGGTGTTTGTTTTTGGTTCATTTTGCGCTTGTCTCTAATTTTTTTCGCCGGTTAACAATATCCCAAGCTGGGTCTGTGATCGTCCTAGATCTTTATGCTCCGGTTTTGCTTTTAATATTTGATTTTTATTCACACATTTTACTTGTGGAAGCACTTAGGGCATCATAGCCCTTTCAGAAAGCAGCCATCTGCCTGCGTGGCTAGGCTCCGCCCCCATGTGTTTCTTTATTTTTAAAGGAGACTCTAAATACCAATTTTCACATCTGTAACATCTTTCTTTGGTTTTTAAGTTATAGATATCCTCATAAAAAAATTCACCCCCCTTTTTCACCCCCTTAGGGACATCATTTCCAAAAATCCTTCCTTAGTGGGTGCCTACGTCATAAAAACAACGTACCTTCCAAATTTCACGTTCCTAGGTTAAACGGTTAAGCTGGGTATTGATGAGTCAATCAATCAGTCAGGACTAGCCAGCAACCTATCATCCGTATTAAACTATGAAAAACTCTGCCCCAAGGGTTGATGGCCTCTACTACAGAACATTAATATGTTATCTAAAAAGTATATTAAAAGGGACAGTCTACACCTTAGTCATCTTAAAGCTACAAATACCCCCCTGCACCTTTTTCTATATCATGCAAATGCCTAATAAATAACATAGTTAATAGGGATGAAAGGTTGCTGACTAGGGTACACTGTTTTCTCTTATTTTTTATTTTTAATTTTTAGATATATCCAGGGTTCTCATATATTATGATTATGGAGTATAAAGCTGATGGAAACTAACACATAGATTTAGAGTATTGCGTTAGAAGGGGTGCGTTAGCTACGCGTGTCTTTTTCCCCCCGCAACTTTTAAATAACGCTGGTATTTAGAGTTCTCTGAAGGGCTGCGTTAGGCTCCAAAAAGGGAGCGTAGAGCATAATTTACCGCCACTGCAACTCTAAATACCAGCGTTGCTTACGGACGCGGCCAGCTTCAAAAACGTGCTCGTGCACGATATCCCCATAGGAAACAATGGGGCAGTTTGAGCTGAAAAAAACTGAACACCTGCAAAAAAGCAGCGTTCAGCTCCTAACGCAGCCCCATTGTTTCCTATGGGGAAACACTTCCTAAGTCTGCACCTAAGACCCTAACATGAACCCTGAGTCTAAACACCCCTAACCTTACACTTATTAACCCCTAATCTTCCGTCCCCGCTATCGCTGACCCCTGCATATTATTATTAACCCCTATTCTGCCGCTCCGTACACCGCCGCAACCTACATTATAGCTATGTACCTCTAATCTGCTGCCCCTAACATCGCCGACCCCTATATTATATTTATTAACCCCTAATCTGCCCCCCCCAACATCGCCGCTACCTAACTACACTTATTAACCCCTAATCTGCCAACCGGACCTCGTCGCCACTATAATAAATGTATTAACCCCTAAACCGCCTCACTCCCGACTCAAAAACCCTATAATAAATAGTATTAACCCCTAATCTGCCCTCCCTAACATCGCCGACACCTAACTTCAAGTATTAACACCTAATCTGCCGACCGGACCTCGCCGCTACTCTAATAAATGTATTAACCCCTAAAGCTAAGTCTAACCCTAACACTAACACCCCCCTAAATTAAATTTAAATCTAACGAAATAAAATAAATCTTATTAAAAAAATTAATCCTATTTAAAGCTAAATGCTTACCTGTAAAATAAACCCTAATATAGCTACAATATAACAAATAATTATATTGTAGCTATTTTAGCATTTATATTTATTTTACAGGCAACTTTGTATTTATGTTAACTAGGTACAATAGCTATTAAATAGTTAATAACTATTCAATAGCTACCTAGTTAAAATAAGTACAAAATTACCTGTAAAATAAATCCTAACCTAAGTTAAAACTATCTACAATTATCTACAATTAAATCAACTAAACTAAATTACAAAAAAAAACAAACATTAAATTACAAAAAATAAAAAAAGATTACAAGAATTTTAAACTAATTACACCTACTCTAAGCCCCCTAAAAAAATAACAAAGCCCCCAAAATAAAAAAATGCCCTACACTATTCTAAAATAAAAAGTTAAAAGCTCTTTTACCTTACCAGCCCTTAAAAGGGCCTTTTGCGGGGCATGCCCCAAAGAAAACAGCTCTTTTGCATTTAAAAAAAACATACAATACCCCCCAACATTACAACCCATCACCCACATACCCCTAATCTAACCCAAACACCCCTTAAAAAACCTAACACTAAGCCCCTGAAGATCTCCCTACCTTATCTTCACCACGCCGTCCCTCGAATTCCGATTGGCTGATAGGATTCTATCAGCCAATCGGAATTAAGGTAGGAAAAATCCGATTGGCTGATTGAATCAGCTAATCAGATTCAAGTTCAATCCGATTGAGCTCGCATTCTATTGGCTGTTCCGATCAGCCAATAGAATGCAAGCTCAATCTGATTGGCTGATCCAATCAGCCAATCGGATTGAACTTGAATCTGATTGGCTGATTCAATCAGCCAATCAGATTTTTCCTACCTTAATTCCAATTGGCTGATAGAATCCTATCAGCCAATCGGAATTCGAGGGACGCCATCTTGGATGACGTCACTTAAAGGAACCTTCATTCGTCTGGAGTCGCCAGAAGAAGAGGATGGATCCGCGTCGGCTGCTTCAAGATGGTCCCGCTCCGCGCCGGATGCATGAAGATAGAAGACGCCGCCTGGATGAACATGTCTACCAGTCCGGATGTCCTCTTCTTGCCGGATAGGATGAAGACTTCGGACCCTCTTCTAGACCTCTTCTTGCCAGATAGGATGAAGACTTCGGACCCTCTTCTGGACGGATCGCTGATACCCGGCATGGTGAAGATAAGGTAGGGAGATCTTCAGGGGCTTAGTGTTAGGTTTTTTTAAGGGGTGTTTGGGTTAGATTAGGTGTATGTGGGTGGTGGGTTGTAATGTTGGGGGGGTATTGTATGTTTTTTTAAATGCAAAAGAGCTGTTTTCTTTGGGGAATGCCCGCAAAAGGCCCTTTTAAGGGCTGGTAAGGTAAAAGAGCTGTTAACTTTTTATTTTAGAATAGGGTAGGGCATTTTTTTATTTTGGGGGGGCTTTGTTATTTTTTAGGGGGCTTAGAGTAGGTGTAATTAGTTTAAAATTCTTGTAATTTTTTTTATTTTTTGTAATTTAGTGTTTGTTTTTTTTTGTAATTTAGTTTAGTTGATTTAATTGTAGATAATTGTAGGTAGTTTAGTTAATTAATTTATTGATAGTGTAGTGTTAGGTTTTTATTGTAACTTAGGTTAGGATTTATTTTACAGGTAATTTTGTAATTATTTTAACTAGGTAGATATTAAATAGTAAATAACTATTTAATAGATATTGTACCTAGTTAAAATAAATACAAAGTTGCCTGTAAAATAAATATAAATCCTAAAATAGCTACAATATAATTATTCGTTATATTGTAGCTATATTAGCGTTTATTTTACAGTATTTAGCTTTAAATAGTATTAATTTATTTAATAAGATTTATTTTATTTTGTTAGATTTAAATTATATTTAACTTAGGGGGGGTGTTAGTCTTAGGGTTAGACTTAGCTTTAGGGGTTTGTCAAGGTATTTGAAATATTATTAAATAATATATAGAGGTATATTTGTCTTTATTTAATAGATCTGTGGATATGAACATGGTCTGTAGACAAAGGTTTGTTCCTAAGAGATCTCCCACATTCATTATGTAAAATTATGCTGAACACACAGGGGGAGACAATGGAACATTTGGCCTGCCAAATTTCAGAACAGTCACTTAGAGGAATGTTGGGGGAAGTAATTTTGAAAGGAAATGGAAACTAACACAGTTTCAGGATACAGCAAATATATGGATTTCCTCCAAGAGAAATGCCGATCAGTCTGAAGAAATGTGAGAGATACAAACATTCTTCAAAGGAACTGATAATTGGCACAGACTTGTTGAGTGACTCAGGCTGTTTGGATGATAACATCAGAATACACGTAACACAGACGTTGTGTCGGGGGTTAGAATAACACAGTGAAGACAAATGACTTACATTATGATTTCAAAGCAACTGTATATGTTTTAATGGACATGAGATGTGTGTGTGTATATATATATATATATATATATATATATATATATATATATATATATATATGATATATATATATGTGTATGTTTTGAAAGCATGAATATCTTAGCCTCTGTGTGTTTAAGAACATGAATAGATGTTTATGGACCTGAAGAGAAGTGATTATTAACATTTATTTTTATTTCAGATCTACATAGACAGATTTTCTGCTGAAGCTAAAACTTGTAACTGGTTCCTGCTGGACGCGAGATACCACTTTACTTGAGCAAAGCTAATCTACCCTTCTCATTGATTGCGATATACACTTATTGGTGATCTGAGGTAAAATAATTCCTACCAAGAAATATTGGATATCGACTGCTTTTTACCTTGGTAACGTATTCAAGGTTTTGTAAGATAAGTTATATGCATAGTTAATTTGTATTTAATAGATTTAAAGAAACAGTGTGTTTTAGTTAGCATTTCACAGCCTATATATATATTGTTTAAATCTGTGTCTGATTGGCTAAGTAACTCATCTATACAAGTTCTGATATTGTCAGTTAATTTTGTATTAGGATAAATTGAAATTAAATAGCAGAATATATATTATCCTATTGTTTTATAAACACTGTTTAGAATTGTATTGCTTGGATGTTAAAGGTTTTTAGTCCCATTGTGTTAAATAATTAAAAGGCTGAATTGTGAAGGTATATTTTTCTGGGTTTTGTAAGAAGGATAGCATATCTTAAGAGTTGGTTTTAACGCATATAAATTTTGTTTCATTTCCTTTTATTGCAAATATACTTCAATATGTTTATGGATATTAACTAAATAAAAGAATTCAGGTATTTATATTAATTGTATGGTCTAGTAGATGCATGGTTAATTAGGGTTTCTATTTTTTTTTATTTTATTGTGTTTGCAACCCTGCCATAAACTTATATATTATTTGGATAGCACTACTAAGATTTTCATAAATATACTGACATAATAATTGGAGGCACTTTTTCTGAGATTTATTAATATTCCATCATAATTGATATAATATATTTGTAAGTAAATAGAAATTATTATAAAAGAGAAAAAAATAAATAAATCATATTTCGATATTAATATTTTGAAGATATAATTTTTTTTGAAAAGTTGAAATATTAATTTTCATATTTCGAGATTGACATTAATATCTTGAAATATTATTAAAGATTAATTTTGAAAAATTAATAAAAATATAAATTTTTCATATTTCAAAATTAATCAAAAATATTGATTTTTCATATTTTCAAAGTTAATCAAAAATATTAATTTCTCATATTTTGGAATATTAATTTTTCATATTTCAAAATTAATAATATTTTTTTTTTAAATATAAAAATTTTCCTTCTCTCTTTTTATTGGCAAAAATTGTATTAGCGTTTTAGTTTAACTAAGTACTAAACCAATATAATAATGTCTGTAGCCAGAAGTGACTCATTTAATTCTATACATAGCAATGAAATTGGTCCCATAACCATACCTATTACTAAAGGTCAGGTCCTTAAGAAAGATATCTTAAGTTACCTTAAAGGGAAGTTTAATATTGCGGGTGAATTAAATGATTTTATGGATATGCTTGAAACTAGGGCTAAAAATATTACCGTTAATAATAATATGTGGAATGAAGAGAATGAATTCTTCCAGGAATTATTAATGATTAATCAATGCGAAGCTCCCAAAAAGCGAGACGAACTAATACTAAAATCCTGGCCCCTTTTAATATGCATAATTGACGAAATGTCGTTTTGTGTCACAGACAAACGATTGCAAATACAGGAGCTAGAAAATAGTATTCGTTCCTCGCGCAGACGCGAAGAGGGTTTAAAAATAGCCAAAAATAAAATGGATGAATTTGCCCAAAACCTAGCCACCTTAGATAAGCACAATATGGACTTAATCGCGCAGATACAAGATTTAAATAAACAGCTTGCGCAAAGCCAGAGAGAATTAAGCGATTTAAAAAGGTCATATCGCCATAATGAAAACCCCTATATTAGCAATGAGAATAATACAGATAATGCTAACTCCTTTAGCGAACGCGTCAGGGACGAGGTACGAAAATATATAGAACAACATAGACAAATGACCCCTAACGGGTCAGAAGTAGATTTCCCAAATAGACAATCCCCTCAGGATGTAGATCCAGAGGACAGCTGTAGCGCAGCTGATGCGGGGGAGGGAAACTCTAACAGAGAGTCCCAAAATAAGTCTGATAAAGTCTATGATTCCCATAAAATAATCACCTTCGTACAACGCGCAGTACCTATATTCTCCAATAAGGGAACAACATCTGTAATTGATCATTTACAGGCTTTTGAAAATGCGTTAGCTATAATGAATGTTACAAGTGAGAAATTGAAAATTGAATTTCTACCTTGGGTATTTGACAGTAAGCATCACAAATTCTTTGCCTCACTAAAGGATATGAATATTCATTCCTGGAATGGGGTAAAACAACAATGCAGAAAAGAATTCGGGCAATATCGCACTAAAACTGCCGCGAAAATAGCGGTATATGGTTTAAAGTGTCGTGCGAATCAGAGTCCAGTCGAATTCCTTTCTGTATTGAAAAATGCGTACAGTATGGCTGAAGATAATCCCAGATTTGATGGCTCAGAATTTGTAAATTTATTTTTTGAAGCATTGCCTACACCCATCAAAATCAACTTAGCTAGAGATTTTGATGAGGACTGCTCATTGGAATGGCTGATCAAAGAGAGTACGAAGTTATACTCTATTCAGCAGTCCAGTGAGCAGGGGGTTAAAAAGGAGTCAAAACCCAAAATTGTGGCAGAAACTAGGGTGTCACCTAGCCCCCTCAATTTGGAGTCTAACAAGAGGACTTATGCAGAGGTGGCCAGTCAAAACAGGCCATCTCCACAGAGGTTTAATTCTGCCCCTCCCCCTACACAGGTTGAGGCGCAGGGAGACTATAACCAAAGTGGGGGACATAATCAGGTGAATAATTACTCACAAAGAGAATACTCACCAAATAATTGGTATCCACGCAAGGGTAGATACAATAAACGACGAAGATATTCTCAGGGTAACCAGACACCCCAGGTATATAATGCTCCCCAAAATATTAATACTGAACAAGCTGAACCCCAGGGGCAACCACGCCAGAATAGAAATAGTGGCCCTGATTCTGAGGGAACCCAATGGTCCAGGAATCAGTACAATGGGGCACCAAGAGATAGGCCCAGGGGTAGAGGTAACTTGTACAATCAGGTAGATATGCTGTTTACCCAATTAAATCGGTTGAGCGAACAAATCGCTAATATGAGTCAAAAATCTACAGCTCAGCAACCGAACAATACTTTTTTAGGGATACAGCCAGTGGTCAGCAGTGGACCACAGGCACAGTCATAAATACTGCAGTATCACCTGAAGGGGAGGGTAGAGATATACAAACTGTAATAATAAATATCAATGATACTAATCATGTTATCTCCCCACAGACCGGAAACGGACGATTTGGCCGTGATGACAAGCAACCTCATCCGGGAAAAGTTAACAAATCTCTTCCATTGCAGCTCTCTCCTAACCTTATCTCCACAGATGCAGTACAAAAGAATCCAACCAACCCTGTCATAGAGGAAACAGGTAGGTATGAAGGTTCCTCTGCATCGAATGACACAGCAAATTCAGGTAAAACGTGGCGAAGCCCACAGATGTACAAGAATACAAATTTTATGTGTGAAATGATAGAAACTGCAGGAAGATATTATGTACTAGTTGAGCTGCAAGATTCAGTCTCCAACCCTATCAGGGGATTAATTGACACTGGGTCACAGGCAACTATCTTATCCCACAGATACTACACACAGCTAAATGAGCTAACACCCCACAAACCTAAAATAAAAGAATTTGACGGTTCTCTAATAGGTGTTGGGGGTGACTCCCTAAAAGTTTACGGTACTGCCTGGTTAAAATTTAAATTGGGGAACAGGGTCATAAGACACCCTGTCATTATAGTGGATCTGCCAACTGATCGTTTAATTATTGGTAGTGATCTCCTGAAACGATTAAGCACCATAATTGATTGCATAAATAATGTAATTTGGTCACAAGTTAAACGGCCTATCAATTATGAAAAATCTGGTATATCTCGCACCCGACATAGCTGTCACGTGGTGGAAGAGAAACCAGATGCTGTGGAGATTCATTTCAGGAATAACTCTGTACCTGAAATCACTATTCTACAAATAGATGATCAAACTCCTTTTAGTGGCTCTGATGGTAATACTTTTAAAATTTCGCCTGGAAAGATAGCGAATATTTCCCTAGATGGCGATGTATTAACCATAGCACTCCACAAGGGGGATCATAAAATCCCTAAGGGGGGAGGCCACACTCAATACCTCACAGGGATTGAGAGAGTTAAAGAGGATCTATTTATCCCTATACAAGTGCATGACCTTGGTAAAACCAAGTATGCTAAAATAAATTTAAAACAGGAAGCTAGCTATATAAGCGAAGGTTTATTAGCACAAATAGCTGAACCTAAAGTGATTAAATATCTTTCTCCCCAAGACCACTGTGTCAACGGCCTGGATGACAGGTCTGAAAGCTATAACATCACAGCTAAGTGCTTATTATCTATCTCTATTGGTAATAAGTCAGTGAAGCACCTGTTTTTAGTTTTATATACTCCCCATAATCAAATATACATTGGCAATGATATCTTACATAGATATGCCATACAAATAGATTTGATTAATTCTTGCCTCTGGAGCAGGTTAAAGGGGGACCCTGAAGTATTTCAGGATGAAAATGCAGCCCTGAAATCAAACCAGCAATTGCCATATGCTGTGAATATGCAGGTATCTAGCGATGTTATAATTCCTGCTGGGGCTGATAAATTTCTTTTACCCTTACAGGTAAAGAGAGGTCAGAAATTAAAAACTTCTGAAACACTGATTTGCCTCTCCCATAGAATACAAAATCTGGGTGTCTCAGTAACCTACACTCCTATGGTGAATATTGGAACTGTTCCAATAAATATTATTGTGCATAACATGACCCCACAGGATATAACATTATCCAAGGGAACTACCATAGGATATGCACTGGAATCAAGTTATTACACTTTTGGATTCCAGAATAATGTAATTGGGCTAATACCTGAAGGATACCTAACTGAAGAACAATTAATAGAACAATCCTTTGCATCTATGCCAGAGGGTCTATTTAATATTCAGTCTATTTATCCCTTCAGCTCAGAGGAAGGCATCTGTAAAATTGAAGAAGCCTCTCTAGTGTTTGATCAGCCAATCAAACAGCAAGATTACCCCAATACCCAGAATCATGGGAGCAACGTAAATTATAATCAAGGGGATCTCACCTCTAGACTGGAAGAAGCCTATGAAATAGGACAGCCTGAAATCTTTCCAGGATTTCAGCAAATAGTCGAAGAGCAAATATCCTTAGCTAATGGCTGTTCCAGCGATGATGAACGCCAACAGCTGCGAGAACTCCTAATGGAATACAAGGATATTTTCGCTAAGGACTCTTATGACTGTGGTACCACAGACTTGCACATTGCAAGAATACAAACAGATCCTAATGCGCCACCTGTATTTGTCAAACAATACAGACTTCCCTTAGCCTCATATGATTCTCTTGCAGAGATCATAAGGAATTTGGAAGAAAGAGGTATTATCAGACAGGTGCACAGCTCTTACAATAATCCTATTCTAGGTGTCCTTAAGCCCAATGGACAATGGCGTTTGTGTGCTGACTTAAGACAGTTAAACAAACGAGTATACATGTCTGGCTGGCCTGTACCATACATTGACCAGTGCCTAGCACAAATGCAGGGATCCAAAATATTCACTGCCATTGATTGTGCACAGGGATATTGGACCATAAAGGTACATGAGGAGGACCAGTATAAGCTGGCATTCTCTTTCCAAAAGGTCCAATATGCATTCCAGAGACTTCCATTTGGATACATAAATTCTGGACATGAATTTGCTGTATTCATGCATAAGGCTATGCCTGACGCACTGGAAAGGGGGACCTTATCTTATGTTGATGATGTTTTAATCAAAAGCACCGACTTTGAAAAACACATCACAGAACTTAAACATGTCCTCAGCCAACTTAAAAGGGCAGGTGTCAAATTATCCCTGCAAAAAGCTCAATGGTGCCGCACTCGTGTAAACTTCTTGGGACATGAAGTTACCTCTGACGGATTAAATCCCCAGAAGAAAAAGGTGGAAGCTATAGTGAATTCTAAAAACCCGACTAACTTAAAGGAATTGAGATCATTCCTGGGTATGACGAATTATTCTCGCAAATTCATTGATAATTATGCGGAATTAACTAAACCACTACTACTTCTTCTGAAGAAAGATGTGAAATGGCACTGGAGTGAGTCTCAAGAGACAGCCATCAGAGAGCTGAAGAGAAAACTCACTCAAGCACCTTGCTTAGCATACCCTGAAGGTGGCAAACCTTTCTTCTTAGAGACAGGTTACACAGATATAAGCATGAGTGCTGTGTTATACCAAAAGCATGATAATTTGAACAAAGCCATTGCTTATGCGAGCAAAAATCTATCCCCAGTAGAAATAAAATTTAGCGATTGCGAAAAAGCCCTCTTATCTACTGTATGGGCTCTACAAAATTTCCGCAGCTATATACAGGGCGAGAAAATTATTGTGGAAACGGCCCACCAGCCTTTGCTATATTTGCAAAGTGAGAGAATAAGAGATGGGAATTTGTCTAATAGCCGCATAACAGCGTGGACTCTTTCCTTACAAGGCTGGCCCTTAGAAATTCGCTACAAGCAGAATAAAAAGAATCCAGTCGCACAAGGGCTTGCTGAGCTCCACGACTGTACTGCTAGAGATCCTGGGGAAGAATTATCAGAAAATGATTTTCTGGAAGAACAATTGCTTTCCCCATATAAAATGTACAATGAGGACCATTGTCAAACATTACCTTGGGTATATGTTGATGGTTGTTCTTACCATGCCACTATTGATAATGAGCGCAGATTAGTCGCTGGCATTGGTATAACGGGGGCAAATGGATTCCCAAATATATCTGTAGGTTTCAACATTGGACCAAGATCCAGTCAAGTTGCAGAACTAACTGCTGTTTTCAAAACCATTGAAATGGCTATTGAACATGGTATTCATGAATTTGTGATCATAACTGACTCAAATTATGTGCGTGACAGTTTTGTTGAATACCTGCCAACTTGGAAAAGAAATGGCATGCAGAAAAGCAATAACAAACCAGTCAAGCATGGCAAGTTGTTCTGCGAGATTGATAATCTGGTAGTATCCAATGATTTAACCATACACTGGAAAAAGACCAAGGGTCATTCCAGAGTTCTAGGTCCTGATAAGGAAAGCAATGACCTTGCGGATTCATTAGCCAAACAAGGAGCCATAACTGGAGAACTCCTTAATATTGACCATTTAATGGGTGCAATTCAGGTAGAAGCCATTACCAGAAACCAGGCAAAACAACAGAGTGAGCCTAACTTGGTACAATGGAGTCAGGATTCTCCTAGTGAGGACCTGATCACTAGTCAAAAAGAAGACCCCATTGTAGGCATCTTCTATAAACACATAGAAGATCCTGAAAGCAACCCCATCTCAAAAGATGATTGTATTGGCAAAGAAGATCTGAGAATCTTAATAAAATCTAAATCACAATTCAAATTACAGAATGGTTTGTTAATTAGAACCTCCAAAACTGGCATCCAGCAGTGGGTAGTACCCACCAAGTTCAGAGGTCTAATGCTTCAACATGCCCATGATGCTCCCACATCTGGTCATCGTGGTGCCAAACTCACGTATGAAATATTACGTGATTATGCTTTTTGGCCACACATGTTGAAAGATGTTCAAACCTACTGTCAAGGGTGTTTAATCTGTCCACAGTTCCAACCCACTGCACCAACGCATAGAGCGCCATTGCAGAAAAGGGGGATGGTAATGCCATGGTCAGATATACAAATTGATTTTATTGGCCCGGTAACAAGATCATCAAGAGGTAACAAATACATGTTAACCGTAACATGCCTGTTCACTAAATGGGTAGAGTGCATTAGTGCACCTAACAATAGTGCTGAAACATGTGCAGCATTGCTCATCAACCATGTATTTTCCAGATTTGGTTTGCCCCAAAGAATCGAATCAGATCTGGGGACCCACTTCACTAGCGAAGTAATGACAAAAATGTGGAAAATACTAGGGGTTAAAAGAAAGCTCCATATTGCTTATAGAGCTGCCTCAAGTGGTGGTGTAGAGCGTTACAACCAGTCTATTGTTAAAATCCTCAAAAAGTTTGTGAGTGAAACAGTTAAAGACTGGGATGTAAAACTACCTCTAGTCTTAATGGCATTAAGAGCAACTCCAAGTAGTGCTACCAAGATGTCACCTTTTGAACTGATGACTGGTAGAAGAATGGTTCTACCTCAGCATCTGCTGTACCGTACATCAGACCAAAACTTGATAAACGCTGCCAATACACATCAATATGTGGAAAACCTAAGAAAGCACCTGCAATATGCCTTTGCATTTGCTCAAAGGAATTTAGAAAGAGCCGCAACTGCCACTAAGACCTATTATGATCTCAAAACATCCAAAAAGGAATATGAAATAAATGATAAAGTTTATCTTTATAACTTTGGAAGAGATCAGGTTAGGGAGAAGAAATTTCTTCCCTCATGGAAAGGTCCTTTCGTCATTACTGACAAAATATCTCCAGTGGCCTATAAAATACGGATCCCCAAAAATGAAAGTTTCATAGATAAATGGGTCCATATCAATCAATTGCGAGCGTGTCATCCCAGATCCCAACTACAAGTCATAGAGGGAGAATGAAGTGTCATATCCCCAAATGAACTAAAGACATACTATAGTTTAAAGATGCCTAACTGATAAACATGAAGGTTCAAAATTGACAGACTATCTACATAGAAGACTGTCCATGATGTGTACGGTCAACATCCTCACCAAATACCACTAACTTTGATCCAATTCAAATACATGTGTCCTACATATTTTTGAATTGGAAAGGGGGATTTATGTCAAGGTATTTGAAATATTATTAAATAATATATAGAGGTATATTTGTCTTTATTTAATAGATCTGTGGATATGAACATGGTCTGTAGACAAAGGTTTGTTCCTAAGAGATCTCCCACATTCATTATGTAAAATTATGCTGAACACACAGGGGGAGACAATGGAACATTTGGCCTGCCAAATTTCAGAACAGTCACTTAGAGGAATGTTGGGGGAAGTAATTTTGAAAGGAAATGGAAACTAACACAGTTTCAGGATACAGCAAATATATGGATTTCCTCCAAGAGAAATGCCGATCCGTCTGAAGAAATGTGAGAGATACAAACATTCTTCAAAGGAACTGATAATTGGCACAGACTTGTTGAGTGACTCAGGCTGTTTGGATGATAACATCAGAATACACGTAACACAGACGTTGTGTCGGGGGTTAGAATAACACAGTGAAGACAAATGACTTACATTATGATTTCAAAGCAACTGTATATGTTTTAATGGACATGAGATGTGTGTGTGTATATATATATATATATATATATATATATATATATATATATATATATATATATATATATATATATATATATATATGATATATATATGTGTATGTTTTGAAAGCATGAATATCTTAGCCTCTGTGTGTTTAAGAACATGAATAGATGTTTATGGACCTGAAGAGAAGTGATTATTAACATTTATTTTTATTTCAGATCTACATAGACAGATTTTCTGCTGAAGCTAAAACTTGTAACTGGTTCCTGCTGGACGCGAGATACCACTTTACTTGAGCAAAGCTAATCTACCCTTCTCATTGATTGCGATATACACTTATTGGTGATCTGAGGTAAAATAATTCCTACCAAGAAATATTGGATATCGACTGCTTTTTACTTTGGTAACGTATTCAAGGTTTTGTAAGATAAGTTATATGCATAGTTAATTTGTATTTAATAGATTTAAAGAAACAGTGTGTTTTAGTTAGCATTTCACAGCCTATATATATATTGTTTAAATCTGTGTCTGATTGGCTAAGTAACTCATCTATACAAGTTCTGATATTGTCAGTTAATTTTGTATTAGGATAAATTGAAATTAAATAGCAGAATATATATTATCCTATTGTTTTATAAACACTGTTTAGAATTGTATTGCTTGGATGTTAAAGGTTTTTAGTCCCATTGTGTTAAATAATTAAAAGGCTGAATTGTGAAGGTATATTTTTCTGGGTTTTGTAAGAAGGATAGCATATCTTAAGAGTTGGTTTTAACGCATATAAATTTTGTTTCATTTCCTTTTATTGCAAATATACTTCAATATGTTTATGGATATTAACTAAATAAAAGAATTCAGGTATTTATATTAATTGTATGGTCTAGTAGATGCATGGTTAATTAGGGTTTCAATTTTTTTTTATTTTATTGTGTTTGCAACCCTGCCATAAACTTATATATTATTTGGATAGCACTACTAAGATTTTCATAAATATACTGACAGGTTAATACATTTATTAGAGTAGCGGCGAGGTCCGGTCAGCAGATTAGGGATTAATAAGTGTAGGTAAGGCAGCGGCGACGTTGGGGGGGCATATTATGGGT
Organism: Bombina bombina; assembly: GCF_027579735.1. Classification (NCBI taxonomy): domain Eukaryota; kingdom Metazoa; phylum Chordata; class Amphibia; order Anura; family Bombinatoridae; genus Bombina; species Bombina bombina. Next base: position 483,291,471 of record NC_069502.1, on the reverse strand, counting down.
TAATAAATATTATGTAGGTGTCGGCGATGTTAGGGGTAGCAGATTAGGGGTACATAGGGATAATGTAGGTTGCGGCGGTATGCGGTCGGTAGGTTAGGGGTTTAAAAAATTTATTAGAGTGGCGGCGATGTGGGGGGACCTCGGTTTAAGGGTACATAGGTAGTTTATGGGTGTTAGTGTACTTTAGAGCACAGTAGTTAAGAGCTTTATGAACCGGCGTTAGCCCATAAAGCTCTTAACTCCTGACTTTTTTCTGCGGCTGGAGTTTTGTCGTTAGAGTTCTAACGCTCACTTCAGCCAAGACTCTAAATACCAGCGTTAGAAAGATCCCATTGAAAAGATAGGATACGCAATTGACGTAAGGGGATCTGCGGTATGGAAAAGTCGCGGCTGGAAAGTGAGCGTTAGACCCTTTCCTGACTGACTCTAAATACCAGCAGGCGGCCAAAACCAGCGTTAGGAGCCCTTAACGCTGGTTTGGACAGCTAACGCAGAACTCTAAATCTAGGCGTATATTTTTAAATATATATATGTGTGTAAAATTAGGTGGTGCAATCTGAAATATTTAAAAGAGTTGCATTTAAAAGTATCCTTTTGTTAGGAAGCTGTGAATTGTTTGGCAGTCCAGGTCCATACCTTTCAACAATATTTGAGACTGTTTTTATGATCTCTGTTGGTGTGAACAGTTATAGACAAATATACATGAGCACCTATGGTCAAGCAATCACAGGGTGTGATTTCTGGATCCTGCAAAATGCATTCCATCCTCTCTGCATCATTAAGCAACATAATAATAAAAATGGTGCAACTGCATTACATATAAAAATAGCAATACAATAATAATTTTACAGGAATTACATTTTGAGTTTAAAGTGAAAGTAAACTATCAAGCACCTCTATGCCGCAACGCAAAATACAAATAAAATGATGTTGAGTTTAATTCATGATTTTTTTCTATATTATCTAATAAGCTCATAATTGTACGTTTTAATCCGCTTATGTATATTGCCGTTCCTCCGCCTGGATAAAAAAAATAAATTATTTTGATATGACGAATATTGTCTTAACGATTCTTATTGGTCCCCCAGTGGCGCCTGAAAATCCTGACTCTACGCCCCCAACTTCAACTACGCATGCGTGTCTACAATTTACTCCCTGTATAGAAGCGTGTTCATGGACACGCATGCGCATTATCCTCAACAGGGAAACTTTGTGATTGACGTACCAGCAATGGCACAAAGCGATCGCAACAAGTAAATACGTTTGATCAATCAAACACATGCACAATACATGTTGCTTCACGGGAGCGTGCACGGATGAACGTGTTAGAGCGGGTGAGACCGCTCTTACTTGTAAAATAGCAAAACCAGGAAATGAGCTTGGGGCGGAGGAACATCAGAGACGGTATGCTAGAAAATGTATAATATATAAAAAAAAGAAGGAATTTAGCAAAAAACTATTTAGCGAATACATAGAGTGTTAGAAGAGGAATCCATTGCATTAAATCTGTTGGTAAAAATTTACTTTCACTTTAACATACATAAGGCCAGATTACAAGTGGAGCAGTATTTAGCGCACGTATTACAAGTTGAAAGTAAAAATCTAAACCAGAGGCTTGCTAACTGTAAAACTTTAGATATTGTGACATTTACTTCTTCTCCCCATAGACTTCAATGGAGAGCGCAACTTAAAAAAACCTAACACCTATAAATTGTGCGCTAATCCGACACTGCGTTCAACCTACAGCGCTAACCTGAAGTAATACATATTTTACATTCCTATGTTCTTCATATAGGATAAAATTTTCTTTTTAATAATAAATATTTATTTTGAAATATATTTGAATTTTTTTGCAAAATATTTATCTATACCTACCTGACTACCTGTGTTGATAGATGGGGCAATAAACTCACCTTAGGCAGTAAAGTATTCTCCGGGGAAGCTTACAAACTATTTATGACCGAGCTCTTGTTTATCTAAGAAAAAAACAATTTTTTTACTTTTTAATGTATTTTTGTTGTGTTTAGTGCAGCTTTACGCGAGGTCTTCAGTTACGCTAACCTTACGAGCGCAAATTTAGATAGCGCTCGGTGCTGCACATTTACTTCCAACTTGTAATACGCGCGCAAGTTAGCACGGGCGCGATATTTCAATATTATGTGTGCTAACATTAGCACGCAACTTGTAATCGTTAAACCTGTTTTTTAAGACATTTAAGGGATAGAAGGGTCAAAATTGAAATGTGCATGGGTGCATTTCAATTTTGAATAGAACAATTTTTGCAATATACTTTCATTATCGAAAAATGCCTTTAATAAAAGTAGTAACTGTTTTTCAGTGGCATGGTGTTTAAATGCAGGCACACAGGACACTTTACAGCATATGTGCATATGCTGCTGAAAAACAGTTAACTTTTACTAGAATCATTTTTGCAAGTAAAAGTAAAATGCAAAACTGTTTCTATTCAAAATTGAAACGCCCAAGCACATTGTTTTATTATTTTACATTTCTTTTTACTTTCAGTTAGTTATTTATATTTATTCTGGGACTTAAGCAACTTCACATAACTTTAGTGAAAAATCTGTGCAAAGCATTTTAGTACAAACTGTGGTATTGTTAGGTGAAGCAGCCATACATATGGGAAGCATTACTTTATCGCCTTAACTTGCTATTTCTATCACATATCTCGCATCTCCCTTCTTTTTCTTCCTTTTGTCATTTTTCTTTCTTGCATCCTCTGTCACTGAGTCCTTCCTCCGTCCTCCAATCTCTGTTCTCCCTCTCAGGGCATCTTTTTCCCTCCTCCCCATCAGGCGAGCCTCCTCACGCGTCCCTAGTCCCCGGCTGTGTGTGGCTGGGAGAGGCCGCAGCTCCTCCCCAGGGCGTGGGGACCTACAGACACCCAAGCCTGGGGGTGTAAGGGGAGAGAAAGGAGCTGCACTCACAGGATCCTCCGCTATCTCTGGAATCAAGCAGCTAGAAGAGCTAACGGTGCCTGAGCTGGTAGCGTAACACAGTAAGTGTAACTGTAATGGGGATATGTATGGGTGATGGCATGCGCACTTCACGGCATCATACACTCTTATTGACAGCGCTCATTGTAAGATGCTGGTGATGGTATCAGGGATAAAACGGAGGCGTACTTCATTTAGCGGTTTTGTAGTCTATACAGGTTTAAGGACCACAGTGAAATATTAGGCAATGTTATGACGAAATCATATCGTTTGTTGCTGTTTAACCCATTGACTACCAAAAAGGTCCGCTATTTTGGATGCTAGTTTGCGCAGAAGTGGCTATTAAGGACATTGGGGACTGTAATTTTATTGCAGTGTACTAACTTCTCACCGTCCGAGACTAGAGTGGGGTCACATACTACCGTAGCCACATGGGTGCTACAGGTGGCACTGTGAGGGGAATGTGCAGTGAAGTGTACACGCCAAGTTTCCCTCGTGCACTGCTGGCAAGGGTGGGCTATATGATGTCAGTATCTTGTTCTCAACTCTATATATGGCCACTATCAGCTGTCACTTCCTTGGTCTTTTTAGGGGACCTCCATTTTTGCCTTTCTTTCTGGTCACTCCCTCTATGTCTTTTTTTTTTTTTTAATTCACCCTTTCCTCCTCCCAATTTTTTTTTTTTGTCAGCAATGTCAGTGTGGTTTAGGTTTAGATATTATACAGGTTGTGCAGGTTGTGGTTTCCTCTCTTTCAGTAACACCTCTTCCTCTTTTTTTTTTACTTTACAGTATGTCCATAGTGTGATGTTTTAGTTTCATGTGTGACTTTTTTACATTATGAATAAGATTCTCTGCCTACTGTTATACTTTCATTGTGTGGCCTCATTCCTCCGCATGCTCTCCTCAGAAATGTGCCATTTTAATTTCATGGGTTTTCCCTATTAAAGGAAACCACACCTCACTTTAATTTTTGTTTCATATTTCCTGTTTTTTTGTGGTTTTTCTTTTATCTAGAAACTTATTGTTGATGTTTCCCTTATCTTTCGGTCATATAATCATTCTTATTACTATTTTAAACCTATAACCTCCTATTTATTTTCCCTTGCCCCTTTCTAACTGAAGATATGAAGTATTTTTAGATGTTTGAGAACAGTTAATATAAATACTACCCTCTGGTATTTTAAGAGAAGGTTCAAACAAATTGCTTTCATAAAGTGGACAGTAATTTAGTAAAAATTGAAATGTTTCCGTGCTTTAAATTAACACTTATTATCTATTCACAAATGCTTGAGAGTGCAACTTCTAGGTAGGTACATCATGCTAAGTAATAATACTATTGCTAGTATTATTTTGTATAACATAGCAGTGCTGTCAGTCCCATGTAAACAAGTGACAGCTTACCCAACATTTTTTCTTTTATGATTCACATAGAACATACACTAACAACTTTCCAATTAACTTTTATTATCAATTTTGCTTCATTCTCTTGGTATCCTTTATTGAAGGATCAGCAATGCACGACTGGGAGTTAGCTGACTACATTGGTAAGCCAATGACATACTGTATATGTGCAGTCACCAATGGAAGCTGGCTCCCAGTTCCTGAGCCTACCTAGGTATCCTTTTCAACAAAGGATACAAAAGAACAAAGCAAATTAGATAATATAAATAAATTGTAAAGTTGTTTAAAACTGTATCAGAAACATTAAAGAATGTTTTCCGGTTTCATGTCTCAACTTTGCCACTTGCCTTTTCCACCCAATGTCTGAATGGTAACAAATTTAATATTTGTACAATACTTTAATAAATATGTTTGGTTTTTTTCCTTGTAGGATTCAAAATGGAAGTTTTAGATAAAACTGTAAATGGATATATAGACAATCTGCTAGGACCAAGAGGTGAGTATTTTTGTGTATAAATATAAAATTTGTATGTGTTTTCTGTCTACGTGAATTAGTTATCATACATATTTTGATATACAGTACACACATTTTGAATGAGTTTATCTTGCACTTGTCCAACCAAAGGCTTGTGGGCCACAATGTGCGCCTCCTCTCTTCCCAAGTGAATATGGAAGTCTGAAACAATGAGCATGTTTTGGTAGTCTGATTGTAAAACATGGATCTTCCTCTTAAAGCTGAAAATGTTGGCCGAGGCTGGTGCCAAAGACAGAAATTTGGGCACCGGAGGGATATTGGGACTTATGTAGGTCAAAACAATATCAGCTATGACTACGGCCTAACAGCCAAAACGCATCAGCAGATCTCTCAGCCAGAGCCTACTTCTGTGCCATGATGTGTGACTTTTAACCCCAATAAAGAATTTACTGTTTTAAGATGTTCACCAGAGGCTTCATTGTTTTCTTTTGCTTACTTCAAAATAATATCATGTATGTTTGGTCATAAAAAAACAGTATAAAATGATATAATAACTATTATTGACCCTGCATATATTTGTGTTTAACCCCTGCAAAGGGGTTTAACTTGCACAAAGTACCACACAGGGAATGAAGATACCCATTGGTCCCAAGCTGAAATTCTGCTAACCCAATCAGCAGCGCTAGCTGTGAAACTAGTCCCACTGATTGGCTCAGCAGCAGTTTCTGCTTTTAACAAGCAGTTCTCTGTGCCTTCTGATTGGTACTTTTAACTATGTGTTTAACCAATTATCACTATAATGGCCCTTTAAATGGGACAGTTGCAGTCAATGTTCTATCATATACTGTGTATTAACTTTACAAAATATAATATATTTGTATATAAACAATGACAACCAGAAGCTTACAGATTCTGCTTTGTTATGTTACAGTACAAGCATGGCTTTGTAAGCTATACTCTATGCCTCTCCGGCGTCACTATGGTAGAAGGTGGCTTATACATTCCATTGAAGAGAATGCAGAAAATACAGAAGTGCAGGTTATGTTTAATAGTGCAAAATGAAACTATTTTGTGAAGTTGTAAAATAATTTTGCAACATTGGAAAACAAAGTTTTGTTTTTCAAAAATAAAATGTTTAACATACTAATTGAATTGCATGAGTGAAAAACGTAAGCTTTCAGCATTGTAGCAATAATGATAGTTATAAAGCATGTGCCTATATCACCACAAAGAGTATATCAGGCTGCACAGGAAACATTATTTGTACAGCACAAAACCAAACAACTAATTGCCATAAGAGCTGCCAATTGTTGACATAATGTCTGCCTAAAATACATAACCGTTTTCCTTGCTTCTAGATTAAAGGTGTGCTATCTATAAAAAAAAAATGATCACACTAAAAGATGACTATAAAGTCACCTGCTGTATAATGCTTACTAATATTTCAACTCTAAACTGAAATGCAAAGATAAAAGTCTATTGGTGTTTACTATTCAAATTTTGTTTTTATTCTCGTGTATTTTTTTTATAAATTCGGTTATGAAATTCGTACTTCCCATCTCCCTATCACAAATATATATTTTGAAGAGAACAGAATATAAAAAATAAATCAGCAAGTTGTGCCTGTTCTACATCTTGAAAAATCAGGAGATGTTCAGGGTTAAAGGGACATTAAAGTGCAAAAATGACATGCACTAATTAGAGGATTCAATATAAGCACTAGTGACCCTGCAATACTATGTGTTTAACCCCCTCAAAGGGATAAAATACTGCTCGGAGCAAGCCAATAAGCAGCAGCAGTAACTATGTGTTTAACTCTATTGCAAGGGTTTAACACATATCACTGTGGGGTCACTAATGCAAAAATGACATGTTCTAACAACTTAGTCCATGTAAAGGCAGGCAGCTTTTAAATAAAACTGTATTGTTTTGTATAAGAATGTATCTCCGCTTTTATAAGTGCCAGTAAAATCCCTTTCAGCCCCCTGCCTATTTCTTGATTGGATGAATATTTACTAATGTCATCCTTTCTGTCTCTTAACCTTAAAGGGACAGTAAAGTCATAATTAGACATTCATGATTTAGACAGAGCATACAATTTTAAACAACTTTCCAATTCACTTCTATTATTTAATTTGCTTCCTTCTCTTGTTATACTTTGCTGAAGGTTTATCTAGGTAAACTCGGGTGCAGCAAAGAACCTAGGTTCTAGCTGCTGATTGGTGGCTGCATATATATATATAACGATTGTCATTGGCTCACCCATGTGCTCAGTTAGAAACCAGTAGTGCATTGCTGCTCCTTCAACAAATGATACCAAGGGGCATATTTATCAGGTTCTGTATGGAGCTTGATGCCCCTTGTTTGAGGCTCGCCGGAAACAAAAGTTATAAAGCAGCGATCTAGAGACCGCTGCTCCATAACTTGTCCGCCTGCTCTGAGGCGGCGAATAGAAATCAACCCGATCGAATGCGATCGGTTTGATTGACCACCCCTGCTAGCGGCCGATTGGCCGCGAATCTGCAGGGGGTGGTATTGCACCAGCAGTTCACCAGAACTGTTGGTCCATATGCTGTCGGCATTTATCAATGTTTATTGATGTACGGCGGACATGATACGCTACTTTGTATCATGTCCGCTCGCACATTGATAAATATGCCCCTATGACTGGAAAAGTTGTTTAAATTTGTTTTCTCTACCCAAATCATGAAAGAAAACGTTTGGGTTTCATGTCCCTTTAACTCCTATAGTTAAAGAAGACTTCAAACAATCTTGATAAAATAGTTCTAGTAGTTAATGTGTTCTGATTAATCTTAATAAAGCAAATATTTCAGTGATCTTAATGGTTTTCTGCAACTCTTAGATCAGTGAAATATTTTTAAAAAGCTGTGAAGTAGGCTTAAAATGTGGAGGGATAGTAATTTAGTCTAGCAAAAGGTGCTAAATAATGCAATCCATGCTCTGGAACAAAGAATTGTGCTTACTAAGCAGTAAAAAATTGTGAGAACATTTCTGTAGGCAGAAAACACTTTGTAAACTAGTGATCCTTAAAATTCTGGTATAAAACCGACCTTCACAGCTTTAAACTATTTAAATATATGTATTACATTGAATTAGAATCCTTGTAATCAGATACCATATATAAATGCATATTTGGCATTGCTACAAAATTATGTTCTGTCATTTTGCAGACTAACCCAAAAGAGCATAGACATTGTATTAATGGGTAGGGTACATTTTAATTTGTGTGATGCATTGCTTGTATGTACCTGTAAGCTGTGGGAGCCCCAAATGTCATTTCCAACATCTAAGCTTATTACTACTATTAGCTTTAACTACCACTGCATATGTAAGAGTATAAGATATTATAGCAATGACGGTCTTTGTGTGTGCAATGGGCAAGCATGGTTTGTTCATATGTTCTATGCAATCTCTTTAAACAATAAGTTATCAGTCACTGAACTAGATTTGTCACTGAATTATTTTTCAGATCCCAGAGTGAAAGGATGGCTCTTCCTGGATAACTATATACCCACATTTATCTTCACTAATCTGTATTTATTAGTCGTATGGATAGGACCAAAGTATATGCAGAATAGACAACCTGTGGCATGCAGGAGTATTCTAGTTGTCTATAACCTGGGACTCACGTTGCTCTCACTTTACATGTTTTATGAGGTAAGAACTCAGACCTTTATAACCTATATTTGCTGAAATTTTTATTACTATATGTATTTATCTCTAATGCAAATTCATACACATTTGACACATTTATTTACAAAGCTCTCCTCCTCCTTGTTTAATAGTTACTAAACGTTAATCTGATTCAGTTTGCTGGTTTGGGGAGTATTTTTCATTTGTTTGATTCTTATACCTCACATCCGTGTTGAAAAAAAGAAAAGTGGAAAGGCCTGAGTACATCAGGAAATAAAGTGCAGTGCTGTCATTGAAGCAAGTGGTAACATGTACTTGGAGCATGGATAGGCCATTAACTGTCTGGTTTTGACATCAGTCATTTGTTACCGAATAACCAACTCCACTCTTCTGATTAGGTAATTCATCTGTATTAGTTAATGAATTTGTATTTGAACACATGCTGTAAATTTGCATAATTTATGAAATAATACAAAATAATATCAGCACTGAAAACAGAAGTATTGTCCTCTTCCTCATAGCATCATATCCTGCTATTCAATATACAATGAATATAATAATATGAATATGACATTGCATATAAGACCACTACATTTGCATAATGCTTATGAATTACTACCATGAATTAAACATTGGAATGCTTGTCTGATACTGTCCCTATTCATCATTTTGATCAAAAGGCTACTGTTGAGCAAAGTAACTACACACTAGGTGGGTGTGTTTATACTAGAAATATTGTGATTGGTGCATGAAGCTTTTTAAACATGTAGGTTAATGAGGTCAGCAGTGAATTTTGAAATGTTTATATTTTTTTATTTATCTGGAATACTTATTGACATTTCCATATACCTCAGCAGTCCTGATTCATTTTTAGTACTATAGTACTGATTCGCCTATAAGTATAATTTGTGTTGCTACTCAGCATCATTAAGTGTGTGCCCAAGGTGTTTTCTTTTGCTTTCTTATTGTATTGAGCACTTAAATAGGGCAACTCCCTAAAGATCAGCTTAAAATGTTATTGTATATGCAATTATTCAAGTAACAGTCGATTAGATTTAGAGTTTGGCGGTAGCCGTCAAAACCAGCGTTAGAGGCTCCTAACGCTGGTTTTTACCGCCCGCTGGTATTTAGAGTCGTGTAGTTAAGGGTCTAACGCTCACTTTGCAGCCGCGACTTTTCCAGATCCCCTTACGTCATTTGCGTATCCTATCTTTTCAATGGGATCTTTCTAACGCCGGTATTTAGAGTCGTGGCTGAAGTGAGCGTTAGAAATCTAACGACAAAACTCCAGCCGCAGCAAAAAGTCAGGAGTTAAGAGCTTTCTGGGCTAACTCCGGTTCATAAAGCTCTTAACTACTGTGCTCTAAAGTACACTAACACCCATAAACTACCTATGTACCCCTAAACCGAGGCCCCCCCACATCGCCGCCACTCTATTTAATTTTTTTAACCCCTAATCTGCCGACCGCACACCGCCGCCACCTACGTTATCCCTATGTACCCCTAATCTGCTGCCCCTAACATCGCCGACCCCTATATTATATTTATTAACCCCCAATCTGCCGCCCCAACGTCGCCTCCACCTACCTACACTTATTAACCCCTAATCCGCCTCACTCCCGCTTCAATAACCCTATAATAAATAGTATTAACCCCTAATCTGCCCTCCCTAACATTGCCGCCACCTAACTTCAAGCATTAACCCCTAATCTGCCGACCGGACCTCACCGCTACTCTAATAAATTTTTTAACTCCTAAAGCTAATTCTAACCCTAACCCTAACACCCCCCTAAGTTAAATATAATTTTTATCTAACAAAATAAATTAACTCTTATTAAATAAATTATTCCTATTTAAAGCTAAATACTTACCTGTAAAATAAACCCTAATATAGCTACAATATAAATTATAATTATATTGTAGCTATTTTAGGATTAATATTTATTTTACAGGCAACTTTGTATTTATTTTAACCAGGTACAATAGCTATTAAATAGTTAATAACTATTTAATAGCTACCTAGTTAAAATAATTACAAAATTACCTGTAAAATAAATCCTAACCTAAGTTACAATTAAACCTAACACTACACTATCAATAAATAAATTAAATAAAATACCTACAATTATCTACAATTAAACCTAACACTACACTATCAATAAATTAATTAAATACAATACCTACAAATAAATACAATTAAATAAACTAACTAAAGTACAAAAATAAAAAAGAACTAAGTTACAAAAAATAAAAAAATATTTACAAACATTAGAAAAATATTACAACAATTTTAAACTAATTACACCTACTCTAAGCCCCCTAATAAAATAACAAAGACCCCCAAAATAAAAAAATGCCCTACCCTATTCTAAAATTAAAATAGAAAAGCTCTTTTACCTTACCAGCCCTGAAAAGGGCCCTTTGCGGGGCATGCCCCAAAGAATTCAGCTCTTTTGCCTGTAAAAAAAAAAAACCATACAATACCCCCCCCAACATTGCAACCCACCACCCACATACCCCTAATCTAACCCAAACCCCCCTTAAATAAACACTAAGCCCCTGAAGATCTCCCTACCTTGTCTTCACCACGCCGGGTTCACCAATCGATCCAGAAGAGCCTCTGATGTCTTGATCCAAGCCCAAGCGGGGGGCTGAAGATGTCCATGATCCGACTGAAGTCTTCATCCAAGCGGGAGCTGAAGAGGTCCATGATCGGGCTGAAGTCTTCATCCAAGCGGGAGCTGAAGAGGTCCATGATCGGGCTGAAGTCTTCTATCAAGCGGCATCTTCAATCTTCTTTTTTCCGGATCCATGATCATCCCGCTGACGCAGAACATCCATCTTCACCGACGACTTCCCGATGAATGACGGTTCCTTTAAGGGACGTCATCCAAGATGGCGTCCCTCGAATTCCGATTGGCTGATAGGATTCTATCAGCCAATCGGAATTAAGGTAGGGAAATCCGATCAGCCAATCAGATTGAGCTTGCATTCTATTGGCTGATCGGAACAGCCAATCGGATTGAACTTGAATCTGATTGGCTGATTCCATCAGCCAATCAGAATTTTCCTACCTTAATTCCGATTGGCTGATAGAATCCTATCAGCCAATCGGAATTCGAGGGACGCCATCTTGGATGACGTCCCTTAAAGGAACCGTCATTCGTCGGGAAGTCGTCGGTGAAGATGGATGTTCCGCGTCGGCGGGATGACTATGGATCCGGAAGAAAGAAGATTGATGATGCCGCTTGATAGAAGACTTCAGCCCGATGATGGACCTCTTCAGCTCCCGCTTGGATCAAGACTTCAGCCCGATGATGGACCTCTTCAGCTCCCGCTTGGATGAAGACTTCAGCCCGATCATGGACCTCTTCAGCTCCCGCTTGGATGAAGACTTCATTCGGATCATGGACATCTTCAGCCCCCCACTTGGGCTTGGATCAAGACATCGGAGGCTCTTCTGGATCGATCGGTGAACCCGGCGTGGTGAAGACAAGGTAGGGAGATCTTCAGGGGCTTAGTGTTAGGTTTATTTAAGGGGGGTTTGGGTTAGATTAGGGGTATGTGGGTTGTAATGTTGCGGGGGGGGTATTGTATGTTTTGTTTTTTTACAGGCAAAAGAGCTGAATTCTTTGGGGCATGCCCCGCAAAGGGCCCTTTTCAGGGCTGGTAAGGTAAAAGAGCTTTTCTATTTTAATTTTAGAATAGGGTAGGGCATTTTTTTATTTTGGGGGTCTTTGTTATTTTATTAGGGGGCTTAGAGTAGGTGTAATTAGTTTAAAATTGTTGTAATATTTTTCTAATGTTTGTAAATATTTTTTTATTTTTTGTAACTTAGTTCTTTTTTATTTTTTGTACTTTAGTTAGTTTATTTCATTGTATTTATTTGTAGGTATTGTATTTAATTAATTTATTGATAGTGTAGTGTTAGGTTTAATTGTAACTTAGGTTAGGATTTATTTTACAGGTAATTTTGTAATTATTTTAACTAGGTAGCTATTAAATAGTAAATAACTATTTAATAGCTATTGTAGCTAGTTAAAATAAATACAAAGTTGCCTGTAAAATAAATATAAATCCTAAAATAGCTACAATATAATTATAATTTATATTGTAGCTATATTAGGGTTTATTTTACAGGTAAGTATTTAGCTTTAAATAGGAATAATTTATTTAATAAGAGTTAATTTATTTCGTTAGATTTAAATTATATTTAACTTAGGGGGGTGTTAGGGTTCGGGTTAGAGTTAGCTTTAGGGGTTAATACATTTATTATAGTAGCGGTGAGGTCCAGTCGACAGATTAGGGGTTAATTATTGTAGGTAGGTGGAGGCGACGTTGGGGGCGGCATATTAGGGGTTAATAAATATAATATAGGGGTCGGCGGTGTTAGGGGCAGCAGATTAGGGGTACATAGGTATAATGTAGGTTGCGGCGGTGTACGGAGCGGCAGATTAGGGGTTAAAAAAAAATATGCAGGTGTCAGCCATAGCGGGGGCGGCAGATTAGGGGTTAATAAGTGTAAGGTTAGGGGTGTTTAGACTCGGGTACATGTTAGAGTGTTAGGTGCAGACTTAGGAAGTGTTTCCCCATAGGAAACAATGGGGCTGCGTTAGGAGCTGAACGCTGCTTTTTTGCAGGTGTTAGGTTTTTTTTCAGCTCAAACTGCCCCATTGTTTCCTATGGGGATATCGTGCACAAGCACGTTTTTGAAGCTGGCCGCGTCCGTAAGCACCGCTGGTATCGAGAGTCGCAGTGGCGGTAAATTATGCTCTACGCTCCCTTTTTGGAGCCTAACGCGGGTTGTTACCGACAAAACTCTAAATCTAGCCGAGTGTGAGGATGAAAATTAGCATAGAAGAATGGGCCATATTCCATACATTTTCTGTCTGTTCACTGTATGCGCCTGATGCCTTGTTTACCAGGGCTCCACAGCTTGGAACAAAAGCTAAGAGTTGGCCAAAGAATTTAGGAGAGAGATGTTTTTTGGGCATTCAAATGATTGATATAATTACACATAATTATACAGTATAACTTTGACTGGTTTAATCCCTTGTTTGCCAGTTACCGAAGGTGATTTAAAAGCTTGTAGTTTCCAATATCTTGCACATACACAAATACATTAATTTTATTCAATTGCCAGTAACCAATGCAGCAGCAATTTAAGCCCTTGACTCAGTATATCAGACAATTGTCAATTAACCCTTTTATTGACCATTACCTTTGCAGGTATTAGGGCCAGGTCAGCCAAATGCCATATGCAAAAAGTTGGTGGGTGGTAAAAGGAAAGTACTGAACAATCAAACAGAAGTGACATGGGCTGTGCTGGGGCACACATCAAAGTAAGGAAATATTGCTGTGACCTCTACACCTTTGTCTGGTTGAAATGTCAGGGTCAAGGGGCATTTTACTGGGCACTATTTCTGCTTTTATAGATGACATGGTTCCCAGTGTTTGCCCTGCAGTATACTATAGAAGAGAGCATCATGCAATCAAATAGTCTGCCAAGCCTCTTCCTTGTTGATTTTTAAGTAGAAGCCGTTTTATGTATAGAATTGTGAGCAGTGTGTTACCAAGTACGTTTTGATATTTGAAACGGAACGGTTCATAATTCACAACCTTTATAATGTGCTATTTTCAATGTTGATATTTATATGTTGACACTTTAGGGACTATGCCACTCTTACTGATTACATGATGTGCAATCAAGGTCCAGTAAGCCTCTGTCATAGTCCAAGTCATCACCATCTGTATGTCAACCTTGATTTTCAGGATATTAAACTGCTGGGCACCAGTAAGGGATAGTAAACACCAAAAATGTTATTGTTTAAAAAGATAGATAATCCCTTTATTTACCATTCCCCAGTTTTGCCTAACCAACACTGTTATATTAATATACTTTTTACCTCTGTAATTGCCTTGTACCCAAGCTTCTGCTGACTGCCCCCTTATCTCAGATATTTTGACAGACTTGCATTTCAGGCAATTAGTGCTGACTCTTAAATAATTCCATGTGCAGGAGCACAATGTTATTTATATGAAACACATGAACTAACGTCCTCTAACTGAGAAAAAACTGTCAAATGCATTCAGATAAGACACAGCCTTCAAGGGCTTAGAAATTAGCATATAAGCCTACCTAGGTTTAGCTGTCAACTAAGAATACCAAGAGAACAAAGCAAATTTAGTGATAAAAGTAAATTAGAAAGTTGTTTAAAATGACATGCCCTATCTGAATCATGAAAGTTTAATTTGGACTTTACTATCCCTTTAAGAGAACTGCAGACACAGGAGGAAGAACAATAACATGGTGAGAAGTAACCATGATAATGTAAGATGTGTACAGCAATTTAAAGGGCCATAATAGTAAAAGAAAATGACATTCTCTAAGACTATCGACCCTACACTTGGACCTGCAGAGCACTGCTGATCCAGTCACACGACTCAGAGGTGCAACTAGCGCTGCTGATTGGATCAGCATGTAATTTTTCGACTTGTGGCCCTTTAATGGGTAGCTTCTGACTGTATTAACTTAACATTGGGTAATGAAAAATACAGTTAATCCAGTCATCCTCAGCACCCATAAAGGGACATGAAAGTGAAATCTGAAATAAACAGTAGCCCATTTCACATTTAATTAAAAAAAACATATTTACATCTATTTGCAAAAATGCTTCTTGTAAAAGTTCTGATAATCTTTACTATTTATACATCCGACTGAGCATATAGCATTTGGCTCAGTGCACCAACATTACCTACTCATGTAGGCACCTTCAACATCCTGCAACCACCTTTCACCTATAGATAAAACCCATCCAAGTGTCTCGCCCTCCACAAGACCTCTGGGCATGGTTCCTTCTGTTTGCTTATTCTTCCTTTAGCAAAAAAACATGATGGCCGGCCTTGTTCATCATCATAATCTTCTTTTTCATAATGTCTTTCTAGTATTCCTCCAAAATGATCGTTGTGGGGAATTCATCCTAAAGGCACATAGAAGTCAGAAGTAAACTATCATTACTCAGAGCATGCAATTTGGAGAGAAAAAATCCAATTTCTTCGGTTATCAAATTTACCTCCTCATTCTCTTTGTATACTTTGAAGCTCCTTCCATGGGAGCTTACTGAGGTAGGTTTAGGAGCAGTCTTGTGTCTTGAGCACTATAGGTTTAACATCCTTACAAACATTCTTGCAAGCACTGCTGTCATGTAGTGTTCAAGACACGTGTATGTTCTTGAACCTGAAAAATATTCAAATAAAAAAAGAGGCGCCGCATGTGTGTTTCAATCAGAGGATTGTCGTTAAAGTAAGTAAAATAGAACACAGGGTACCCACTCTAATGTGCTATAGTTAAATGTGAGCACCCTGGGTTTTATTTCACTTACTGTGAGTACCCTGTGTGTTATTTCACTTACTGCGAGTACCCTGGGTTTTATTTCACTTACTGTGAGTACCCTGGGTTTTATTTCACTTACTGTGAGTACCCTGTGTTCTATTTCACTTACTGTGAGTACCCTGTGTGTTATTTCACTTACTGTGAGTAACCTGGGTTTTATTTCAATTACTGTGAGTAACCTAGGTTTTATTTCACTTACTGTGAGTACCCTGTGTTTTATTTCACTTACTGTGAATAACCTGGGTTTTATTTCACTTACTGTGAGTACCCTGGGTTTTATTTCACTTACTGTGAGTACCCTGTGTGTTATTTCACTTACTGTGAGTGCCCTGGGTTTTATTTCACTTACTGTGAGTACCCTGGGTTTTATTTCACTTACTGTGAGTACCCTGGGTTTTATTTCACTTACTTTGAGTACCCTGGGTTTTATTTCACTTACTGTGAGTACCCTGGGTTTTATTTCACTTACTGTGAGTACCCTGGGTTTTATTTCACTTACTGTGAGTACCCTGGGTTTTATTTCACTTACTGTGAGTACCCTGGGTTTTATTTCACTTACTGTGAGTACCCTGGGTTTTATTTCACTTACTGTGAGTAACCTGGGTTTTATTTCACTTACTGTGAGTACCCTGTGTGTTGTTTCACTTACTGTGAGTACCCTGTGTATTATTTCACTTACTGTGAGTACCCTGGGTTTTATTTCACTTACTGTGAGTACCCTGGGTTTTATTTCACTTACTGTGAGTACCCTGGGTTTTATTTCACTTACTGTGAGTAACCTGGGTTTTATTTCACTTACTGTGAGTACCCTGGGTTTTATTTCACTTACTGTGAGTACCCTGGGTTTTATTTCATTTACTGTGAGTACCCTGTGTTCTATTTCACTTACTGTGAGTACCCTGTGTTTTATTTCACTTACTGTGAGTACCCTGGGTTTTATTTCACTTACTGTGAGTACCCTGGGTTTTATTTCACTTACTGTGAGTACCCTGTGTGTTATTTCACTTACTGTGAGTACCCTGTGTTCTATTTCACTTACTGTTATTACCCTGTGTTTTATTTCACTTACTGTGAGTACCCTGTGTGTTATTTCACTTACTGTGAGTAACCTGTGTTTTATTTCACTTACTGTGAGTACCCTGTGTTCTATTTCACTTACTGTGAGTACCCTGTGTTCTATTTCACTTACTGTGAGTACCCTGGGTTTTATTTCACTTACTGTGAGTACCTTGGGTTTTATTTCACTTACTGTGAGTACCCTGGGTTTTATTTCACTTACTGTGAGTACCCTGGGTTTTATTTCACTTACTGTAAGTACCATGGGTGTTATTTCACTTACTGTGAGTACCCTGGGTGTTATTTCACTTACTGTGAGTACCCTGGGTGTTATTTCACTTACTGTGAGTACCCTGTGTTCTATTTCACTTACTGTTATTAACCTGTGTTTTATTTCACTTACTGTTATTAACCTGTGTTTTATTTCACTTACTTGGAGACAATCCTCTGTTTGATACACACATGCGGAACCTCTTTTTTTTTTTATTTGGATATTTTTCAGAAGCTTGAGACTGGGAGGGTGAGAAGAGGGCAGCCTGTGCCAGCAAAGGTGTCATAAGAGGAACTTAGCAACATGACTTCTGTACTTTGAGGACAGTATTTGTGGACTTATCTTTGTTTATTTGATCTTATGTTGATCGCATATGTATTTCCATTCTTGGGGATATATATATTTTTCAATATCGTATACATTTGTTTATTTTTCGTTACGCTCTCGTTGGATTTGAGCACCCCCTACTGTTTGATAACATAGATTGTATGTTCCTGATCCTACCTCAGTATGCTCTCATGGAGAGGAGTTTTAGCAAATAAGACAGAAGATAATTTGATAACCGAGGTAAATTACAAAGCTCTTTTATTTAATTATTTTGTTGTTGTTGTTATTATTTTTACTTTTGGCTTCCATGCCCCTTTAACTTCTAGGTTTTTTCCCCACCAAATCCTTTCTGATTAAGTAACAACATAGTGTTTATAGGGAACAGACTGAATTTCAAAATTGAGACTTTTCCTTTCTGATTGGTAAAGGAAGGAGAAGGCTCAAATTTGATTTTCTAGCTTCAAAAAGTGCCGTTGGAAACCAATTGGAAAACAGTTCAAATTATTAGCTCACAAGAAATGAGTTTTGAAGTGGGCGGCGGGAACGCAGGGTATGACACAGCTAGATTAAATAGTAAGCTACAACGCATCTTCAGTAGAAGTGATCAAAACAATTCCCTCTAAAATATTACTTCTATTCCTGATCTGATTTTAAAATGTGTAAAGTTTACCATCACTTAAAGGGACAGTCTAGTCAAAATTCATGATTCAGATAGGCCATGCAGTTTTAAACAACTTTGCAATTTTAAACAACTTCACTTTTATCATCCAATTTGCTTTGTTCTCTTGGTATTCTTTGCTGAAATCTAAACCTAGGTAGGATTATATGCTAATTTCTGAGCTCTTGAAGGCTGCTTATTATCTGCCTGCATTTTGACAGACAGCGCAAGTTCATTTGTTCTATAGAGATAACATTGTGCTCATTCCCGTGGAGTTATCTATGAGTCAGCACTGATTGGTTAAAATGCAAGTCTGCCAAAAGAACTGAAATAAGGGGGTAGTCTGCAGAAGCTTAGATACAAGGTAATCACAGAGGTAAAAAAGTATATTAATATAACAGTGTTGGTTATGCAAAACTGGGTAATAAAGGGATTATCTATATTTTTAAACAAATTCTGGAGTAGACTATCCCTTTATGTAAACCTCAGGACAGCCCTATACATATGCCAGACAGATTGGAATTACTTTGTTTCCACCAAGTGGCTAATCATGTCTAATTAATAGTATACTGTAGTAAACAACATCAGGAGACATCACTTACAGGTGTGCAGGCCAGGAATATAGGATTAGCCAGTTCCAAAAAAAGACAAAAACAAAAAAATAATTACGGCCTACTATTCATTTAAAATTACCTTTATTTTATAGGTACATAATGGGTCCATGGGGAAAAAAGCACAATGTTTTGGACAAGTCCTTAGTCATGTGAAAAGATAGTGCAACAATAGCATGCTCTAATTTATTGTGTTTAACGACAGAAAAGCGGTAAAACACATACTTAAAGTATCCACAGAACATTGCTGCCAATTGGCAGCGGTTGTTTTTGTGCGACCCAGGTTTGCGATTGCCACTGTCAATTGGCTCACCATCTGTATCCGATTGGAACCAGTAGTGAGCTGCAGCTTCAGAGCCTTTGTGTGGGTTAAACACATAGCATAGCAGGGCTGCTATTGCTAAAATTACATGCTCTAACATATTAAAACATATTTTTGCACTCTAATGTGAAAGAGGTGAAGCTGCTTTTCTAGTTATTTAAAAATTAGCATAATATTTGCTTCCAGCATAAATATATGATTTTTGACCAGGAGGTATTTAATTACTGCTCAGTAAGCATTTAAGATCTAGAGAAATATTTTATTTTTAAATTCTTTACTAACAATGTGTTCCACAGTTTTAATTTTGCTATATTTTTTCCTTGACGTTTTTTTGTTTCCCTCCGGTAACATCCTCTTTATGTGCACTTTATATTCGCAAACAACAATAAACGCATATTCCATTTATATTTCCATGTTTAAGTTTTTATTCTGACATGCTAGGATTTTAAAAGTTAACAAATCTGTCCTTAAACACCATTGGTATGCGCACACTTCAAACTAGCAATGCATCTGACATTCTTCTGTTGGAAACATAATGTTCTTTGTTTCGAAAAGCTCAAGGCTAACAATTTTTAAGCTTCTTAGGAGCAGAGTGTATGTTCTAGTAATCCAGTTGACAAATCTATTCCAGGTTTTCATCAGTATTGCTTTATTGTCCTTTTTAAAAGAACACTCTCAACTTGACATCAGTTGGGTTCCTTTTAAAGAGCACTAAAATAACTTTTATTTTTAACTAAATAATTCTCAAAAAGACACTTATCTAATATGTGACATTTTATATATACCCCTTGAAATGTGAATGTAAGAAATATATAATACAATGTTTTCCCCAGTGCCTTTTTAGCGGGTTCACCACCCTGCTGATTTCTCCAACATTGGTGTGTCCGGTCCACGGCGTCATCCTTACTTGTGGGATATTCTCCTCCCCAACAGGAAATGGCAAAGAGTCCCAGCAAAGCTGTTCACATGATCCCTTCTAGGCTCCGCCCACCCCAGTCATTCTCTTTGCCGTTGCACAGGCAACATCTCCACGGAGATGGTTAAGAGTTTTTTTTGGTGTTTAAATGTAGTTTTTATTCTTCTATCAAGTGTTTGTTATTTTAAAATAGTGCTGGTATGTACTATTTACTCTGAAACAGAAAAGGATGAAGATTTCTGTTTGTAAGAGGAAGATGATTTTAGCAGACAGTAACTAAAATCGGTTGCTGTTTCCACATAGGACTGTTGAGATGAAGTAACTTCAGTTGGGGGAAACAGTTAGCAGACTTTTCTGCTTAAGGTATGACTAGCCATATTTCTAACAAGACTGTGTAATGCTGGAAGGCTGTCATTTCCCCTCATGGGGACCGGTAAGCCATTTTCTTAGTCAAAAACAAACAGAATAAAGGGCTTATTATGGGCTAAAAAACTGGTAGACATTTTTATGGGCTAAATCGATTGCTTTATTTGTGCATATTATTCAAATTTAGGCTAACTATTGACATTTATAATCTTGGGGAACGTTTATAAAACGGCAGGCACTGTATTGGACACCTTTTTCAGTCAGGGGGCCTTTCTAGTCATAGACTGAGCCTCATTTTCGCGCCATTAATGCACAGTTGTTTTTTGAGAGCAGGGCATGCAGATGCATGTGTGAGGATCTAAGAATCTCTGAAAAAGCTTTTAGAAGGCGTCATTTGGTATCGTATTCCCCTCAGGGCTTGGTTGGGTCTTAGCAAAGACTGTATCTGGGACTGTATAGGGGTTAAATTGAAAAACGGCTCCGGTTCCGTTATTTTAAGGGTTAAAGCTCTGAAATTGGTGTGCAATACTTTTAAGGCTTTAAGACACTGTGGTGAAAATTTGGTAATTTTTGAACAATTCCTTCATACTTTTTCACATATTCAGTAATAAAGTGTTTTCTGTTTGAAATTTAAAGTGACAGTAACGGTTTTATTTTAAAACGTTTTTTGTGCATTGTTGACAAATTTAAGCCTGTTTAACATGTCTGTACCTTCAGATAAGCTATGTTCTATATGTATGAAAGCCAATGTGTCTCCCCATTTAAATTTATGTGATAATTGTGCCATAGCGTCCAAACAAAGTAAGGACAGTACTGCCACAAATAATGATATTGCCCAAGATGATTCCTCAAATGAGGGGAGTAAACATGATACTACATCATCTCCTACTGTGTCTACACCAGTTTTGCCCATGCAGGAGGCCCCTAGTACATCTAGTGCGCCAATACTTATTACCATGCAACAATTAACGGCTGTAATGGATAACTCCATAGCAAATCTTTTATCCAAAATGCCTACTTATCAGAGAAAGCGTGATTGCTCTGTTTTAAACACTGAAGAGCAAGAGGACGCTGATGATAATTGTTCTGTCATACCCTCACACCAATCTGAAGGGGCCATGAGGGAGGTTTTGTCTGAGGGAGAAATTTCAGATTCAGGAAAAATTTCTCATCAAGCTGAACCTGATGTTGTGACATTTAAATTTAAATTAGAACATCTCCGCGCACTGCTTAAGGAGGTATTATCTACTCTGGATGATGGTGACAATTTGGTCATTCCAGTGAAATTATGCAAGATGGACAGGTTCCTAGAGGTTACGGTGCCCCCCGACGCTTTTCCTATACCCAAGTGGGTGGCGGACATAGTAAATAAAGAGTGGGAAAAGCCCGGCATACCTTTTGTTCCTCCCCCTATATTTAAGAAATTATTTCCTATGGTCGACCCCAGAAAGGACTTATGGCAGACAGTCCCCAAGGTCGAGGGGGCAGTTTCTACTCTAAACAAACGCACTACTATTCCTATCGAAGATAGTTGTGCTTTCAAAGATCCTATGGATAAAAAATTGGAAGGTTTGCTTAAAAAGATTTTTGTACAGCAAGGCTACCTTCTACAACCAATTTCATGCATTGTTCCTGTCACTACGGCAGCGTGGTTCTGGTTCGAGGAACTAGAAAAGTCGCTCAGTAGAGAAACTCCATATGAGGAGGTTATGGACAGAGTTCACGCACTAAAATTGGCTAACTCTTTTATTTTAGATGCCGCTTTGCAATTAGCAAAATTAGCGGCGAAAAATTCAGGGTTTGCTATTGTGGCGCGCAGAGCGCTTTGGCTAAAGTCTTGGTCAGCGGATGTGTCATCCAAGACAAAATTACTTAACATTCCTTTCAAAGGTAAAACTTTATTTGGACCTGATTTGAAAGAGATTATTTCAGACATCACTGGGGGAAAGGGCCACGCCCTTCCACAGGATAGGTCTTTTAAGGCTAAAAATAAGCCTAATTTTCGTCCCTTTCGCAGAAATGGACCAGCATCTAATTCTGCATCCTCTACGCAAGAGGGTAATGCCTCACAACCCAAACCAGCCTGGAAACAAATGCAAGGCTGGAACAAGGGTAAGCAGGCCAAGAAGCCTGCCACTGCTAACAAGACAGTATGAAGGAGTAGCCCCCGATCCGGGACTGGATCTGGTGGGGGGCAGACTCTCTCTCTTTGCTCAGGCTTGGGCAAGAGATGTTCAGGATCCTTGGGCGCTAGAAATAGTTTCACAAGGTTATCTCCTGGAATTCAAGGAACTACCCCCAAGGGGAAGGTTCCACAAGTCTCACTTATCCTCAAACCAAATAAAGAGACAGGCATTCTTACATTGTGTAGAAAACCTGTTAAAGATGGGAGTGATACACCCAGTTCCAATAAAGGAACAAGGAATGGGATTTTATTCCAATCTGTTCGTAGTTCCCAAAAAAGAGGGAACGTTCAGACCAATTTTGGATTTGAAGATCCTAAACAAATTTCTCAGGGTACCTTCGTTCAAAATGGAAACTATTCGAACGATTCTACCCACCATCCAGGAAAGTCAATTTATGACTACCGTGGATCTAAAGGATGCGTACCTACATATCCCTATCCACAAGGAACATCATCAGTTCCTAAGGTTCGCTTTTCTGGACAAACATTACCAGTTTGTGGCTCTTCCATTCGGATTAGCCACTGCTCCAAGGATTTTCACAAAGGTGCTAGGGTCCCTTCTAGCGGTTCTAAGACCAAGGGGCATTGCAGTAGTACCTTACTTGGACGACATTCTAATACAAGCGTCGTCCCTGTCAAAGGCAAAGGCTCATACGGACATCGTTCTAGCCTTTCTCACATCTCACGGATGGAAGGTGAACAAAGAAAAGAGTTCTCTGTCCCCGTCTACAAGAGTTCCCTTCTTGGGAACAATAATAGATTCCTTAGAAATGAGGATTTTTCTGACAGAGGTCAGAAAATCAAAACTTCTAAGCTCTTGTCAAGTGCTTCATTCTGTTCCTCGTCCTTCCATAGCGCAGTGCATGGAAGTAATAGGATTGATGGTTGCAACAATGGACATAGTTCCTTTTGCACGAATTCATCTAAGACCATTACAACTGTGCATGCTCAAACAGTGGAATGGGGATTATACAGACTTGTCTCCAATGATTCAAGTAGATCAAAAGACCAGAGATTCACTCCGTTGGTGGCTGACCCTGGACCATCTGTCCCAGGGAATGAGCTTCCGCAGGCCAGAGTGGGTCATTGTCACGACCGACGCCAGTCTAGTGGGCTGGGGTGCGGGCTGGGAATCCCTGAAACCTCAGGGTCTATGGTCTCGGGAAGAGTCTCTTCTCCCGATAAACATTCTGGAACTGAGAGCGATATTCAATGCTCTCAGAGCTTGGCCTCAACTAGCAAAGGCCAAATTCATAAGGTTCCAATCAGACAACATGACGACTGTTGCTTATATCAATCATCAAGGGGGAACAAAGAGTTCCCTGGCGATGAAAGAAGTGACCAAAATAATTCAATGGGCGGAGGATCACTCCTGCCACTTGTCTGCGATCCACATCCCAGGTGTGGAAAACTGGGAAGCGGATTATCTGAGTCGTCAGACATTCCATCCGGGGGAGTGGGAACTCCACCCGGAGATCTTTGCCCAACTAACTCGATTATGGGGCATTCCAGACATGGATCTGATGGCGTCTCGTCAGAACTTCAAGGTTCCTTGCTATGGGTCCAGATCCAGGGATCCCAAGGCGACTCTAGTAGATGCACTAGTAGCACCTTGGACCTTCAACCTAGCTTATGTATTTCCACCGTTTCCTCTCATTCCCAGGCTGGTAGCCAGGATCAAACAGGAGAGGGCCTCGGTGATCTTGATAGCTCCTGCGTGGCCACGCAGGACTTGGTATGCAGACCTGGTGAATATGTCATCGGTTCCACCATGGAAGCTACCTTTGAGACAGGACCTTCTTGTTCAGGGTCCATTCGAACATCCAAATCTGGTCTCCCTCCAGCTGACGGCTTGGAGATTGAACGCTTGATTCTATCAAAGCGTGGGTTTTCAGATTCTGTGATAGATACTCTGGTTCAGGCCAGAAAACCGGTAACTAGAAAGATTTACCATAAAATATGGAAAAGATATATCTGTTGGTGTGAATCCAAAGGATTCCCATGGAATAAGATAAAAATTCCTAAGATTCTCTCCTTTCTAAAAGAAGGTTTGGAGAAAGGATTATCTGCAAGTTCTCTAAAGGGACAGATCTCTGCTTTATCTGTCTTACTACACAAAAGACTGGCAGCTGTGCCAGATGTTCAAGCATTTGTTCAGGCTCTGGTTAGGATCAAGCCTGTTTACAGACCTTTGACTCCTCCCTGGAGTCTAAATCTAGTTCTTTCAGTTCTTCAAGGGGTTCCGTTTGAACCCTTACATTCCGTAGATATTAAGTTACTATCTTGGAAAGTTTTGTTTTTGGTTGCAATTTCTTCTGCTAGAAGAGTTTCAGAGTTATCTGCTCTGCAGTGTTCTCCTCCTTATCTGGTGTTCCATGCAGATAAGGTGGTTTTGCGTACTAAGCCTGGTTTTCTTCCTAAAGTTGTTTCTAACAAAAATATTAACCAGGAGATAGTTTGTACCTTCTTTGTGTCCGAATCCAGTTTCAAAGAAGGAACGTTTGTTACACAATTTGAACGTTGTCCGTGCTCTAAAGTTCTATTTAGAGGCTACTAAAGATTTCAGACAAACATCTTCCTTGTTTGTTGTTTATTCTGGTAAAAGGAGAGGTCAAAAAGCGACCTCTACCTCTCTTTCCTTTTGGCTTAAAAGCATTATCCGTTTGGCTTATGAGACTGCCGGACGGCAGCCTCCTGAAAGAATCACAGCTCACTCCACTAGGGCTGTGGCTTCCACATGGGCCTTCAAGAACGAGGCTTCTGTTGACCAGATATGTAAGGCAGCGACTTGGTCTTCACTGCACACTTTTGCCAAATTTTACAAATTTGATACTTTTGCTTCTTCGGAGGCTATTTTTGGGAGAAAGGTTTTGCAAGCTGTGGTGCCTTCCGTTTAGGTGACCTGATTTGCTCCCTCCCTTCATCCGTGTCCTAAAGCTTTGGTATTGGTTCCCACAAGTAAGGATGACGCCGTGGACCGGACACACCAATGTTGGAGAAAACAGAATTTATGCTTACCTGATAAATTACTTTCTCCAACGGTGTGTCCGGTCCACGGCCCGCCCTGGTTTTTTAATCAGGTCTGATGAATTATTTTCTCTAACTACAGTCACCACGGTATCATATGGTTTCTCCTATATATATTTCCTCCTGTCCGTCGGTCGAATGACTGGGGTGGGCAGAGCCTAGGAGGGATCATGTGACCAGCTTTGCTGGGACTCTTTGCCATTTCCTGTTGGGGAGGAGAATATCCCACAAGTAAGGATGACGCCGTGGACCGGACACACCGTTGGAGAAAGTAATTTATCAGGTAAGCATAAATTCTGTTTTTACTGACTACCTGGCTAAAATGTAAGCCAATACTACGCTAACATTAGTTAATATAAATATTTTCAAAGTTTTGTTGCTCAAATTTATCATTTAATTGATTTATGTTAAATTATGCAATTCATTTGTGCTTTGGATAAAGTAACATAATATTGAATAGCATTACACAGCCCTACAGGGCCTATGCTTACCCAAAAACTCCTCTCGCCCATCAGGTGAGTATAGGACAAAACTAAGCATCTCGCAAGAAACTTTAGTCACCCTTGCATGTCTACATGAAGTGTGTGTTTGTATATATGTGTGTGTGTGTATATATATATATATATATATATATATATATGTATGTATGTATGTATATATATATATGTGTGTACTATATATATATATATATATATATATATATATATATATATATATATATATATATATATATATATATATATATATAATTTAAAAAGGCAAAATAAATAGTGTTATTGTAATCTCGCATGCATTGCAGTTATATATATATATGTGTGTACTATATATATATATATATATATATATATATATATATATATATATATATATATATATATATATATATAATTTAAAAAGGCAAAATAAATAGTGTTATTGTAATCTCGCATGCATTGCAGACGGAAGTCCTAATATGAATGCCCTGCAAACTGTTTAATATTTAGGACCTGTGCATTAACATTTTTTACTTCAGCATATGTGGGGTTACGATTAACTAAGTATATTTAATGCTGCCACCCTTCAACCTATAGTGCACTGTGAGCTGTACTGCATTTAGCTAGACAGTGATAGCATGTTAAAAAATTAACTTTCTGGCCGGCTGCACTATATTGTTATGGTAGGCAGCTTGCTCATGTACATTGTTTTAATGTACTCTAGAGGACCCTGGAGAACTTCAGCACAATGTACATGAGCAAGCTGCTTACCATAACTTTAACCCATACTTCATTCACAATTCCACACACACAGAACAAAACACTCACCACCGCTCTAGCATGATGTCTTCCCACACAGACAACCTTAGGGGTGGGAAGTAGCAACTGACAGGAGATCAAGAGTCTTGGAGATAAGGGGAGGTCGTTTGAATGCTTTTCACAGATATAACCTCCCTGTTTTCCCTCCTTTCCCCGTGTGTGCGCATATGTGGAGGGCAATTTGACTGACTTAACCTTTTTTTATTTATTATTATTTCTACTGATGTCCCACTTAAAATGTATCTGATATATTAGTGTGTGGTTAAAGTTGCAGGAGAAAAATTATTCTAGACTTTTGCTGTTTTTCAACTAAATGTATAATTTATTTAAAGGGACATGTAACCCAAAAAGTTTTTTCATGATTCAGATAGAGTATACAATTTTAAACAGTTTTCCAGTTTACTTCTATTATCAATGGTGCTTCATTCTCTTGACATTCTTTGACAGAGCAGCAATGCACTAATGAAAATTAGCTGAATATTTAAGGCGAGCCAATGACAAGAGGAATATATGTGCCGCTAACAAACTGCAGCTAGTTCCTAGCAGTGCATTGCTGCTCCTGAGCTGACCTAGGTATGCTTTTCAACCAAGGATACCAGAGAATGACGGAAATTAGACAATATAAGTAAATTTGAAGGTTGTTTAAATTGCAAGCACTATCTGAATCATGAAAGTTTAATTTTGGCTTTACTGTCCCTTTTAAAAAGTACAGCTTAAAAAGGTTACAATTCATGAGTTGAAGTTGGGTTACCATTGCATGGAGGGTTTTGTATATCAGAGAATTGCATTTTTTATTTTTATTTGTTGTCACAGAATGCATCAATGGAATATGTAACACGCCAGTGTAGCAGTTTCCTGTGATTTTTGGGTTATAGCATAAACCTTTATATGTATCTGATGTGTTCAGTAAGCAGATGTGACAAACTACTTTACAGTTTTGCAAATGTTTAATAAAGTGTCAACTCTGTACTGTTCCTTTCATACATGCTGATTAGCTCTTAACTGTAAATGTGGGTGAAGTTCAATGGACATGAACAACAGTACATTTGGATGGGTTATTACCATGGTGTGATTTGAGACTAAAGTGCACTTGATCAGCATGAGTAAATAAAAACACAGTTTGTCATACAAGTCTGGCCTTCAGACCACTGCCGCACGCCAATTAGACATCTTGAATAACATAAGGTGCAGGTGAAAGGGAAAGAAGCCTTAAAGGGGCATTGGACTTCAGACTTTTTTCTGTTACATCTTAAAGGAAATATTTTATAATGTTTTTTTAATAAGATGTTTATTAAATAAATTAACTATTTCTGTAGGAATCATCCCTTTCAGTCATAGACAATAATCATTTTAAATAATTTCCTATATATCGGCAGAATGGACGGCCATGCTGGGTGTTATCTATCGCCAGCATCGCTGACTAATGGCATGTATAGTAAACGCCTCTCTGCAATGCCGTTTGTTAGCATCTATGTCAGGAGCTTAGAATATTTTGGCTTGTTCGACATAGCAGCGGATCCCTTAGAATCTCTCGCCACCTCATAGCACTTTCGATCATCAGGGCTTAAAACTTAACACAACTGTTTGATTTTTATATTTTTAAATTTTTATAGTATACAACTGGTTAACAAAAAAAGTAATGAGCAGAAAGCGTATGATTTATACATGCTTATGAAACATAATTGTAAATATGTTTTGACATGCAGTAAGCAATATAGCATTCTGAACAAAGTCACATCTGTCATAATGAACTGTATGTCATATAGATTCATTATACAATCTAGTTATGTGTTTATTCACTAGGTTATAAACATTTAAACTTTTTGTATTTGTAGGTGAACTTGTGGTTAAACAAACATAACACCCAATAAGTATTCAGACAATAGAAGAGGAGGGAGTTACCCTGATTAATAATGACATAAAAAAACTTTTGGGTCTAACATTAGATAGTTATAGAATAAGGGGGTGTTATCGAAGTGTAAAGAGGTATATAAAAGAACCATTCACAGGTTTTACCTGGTTCAATAGAGTATTATTAAGATAGCGGTATTTGCAAGATAAACCTTGAAGTAAGACTCTGAGCACAATTAAGGAATGCCAGAGTGCATTAGTGGGTGGGTGAGAGTATAAGGAGCCAGCCGGGCAGCATGAGTATTAAACTTCGTACCACATAGATGTGACCCATTTGGGTAATTTCAAGGACTACAGATATGAGCCAGGGACCAGCCATAGTCAAGGAGGGGGGAAAAGATAAACAAATACTATAAGGCAAGTATACCACTGGACATAATGAAACATAAAACATTGCCTTTGTCACAGGCAATGTAACTATATTAAGTGAATAGGCTTCAGCAAACAGTGCAGAAAGGATAACTCCCCAAGATTGTTTAAGAAAGTATAGTTGTTCAGCTAGGAGGATTCCGAGTTATAAAAACTATGATTAAGTTTCTAGAACAAAATTTACATGCATGTAGATTATACCACATAATATTACAAGATATATATAGAACTAGGGATGGGTGGTTCCTGCATATTTGAAAATATATAATGGGCACCTTTGGCCTATAGGTATACAAGCCAGTATATAAAGGTAAGATTAAACTAAACCGCAAACACTGTCATTATAGAATTTGGATCTGTAATATTCCTATGGAGGAGGTGGGAGTATAATAGCTATAATGCACTATGCAGCCTAAGATTACTCTACTCCAGTTTTTAGGTAAAACCAACTGTGTCTTAATTAGCACAGATACTGCGTAGCTAAGAGGGAGAAATTTCGAAGATAGAAATGTAAAGTGGTAACATCAAGGAGTCATACAAACTGTGAACAAACATGAGCATGTATTGAAAAAAAAAAAGTAAAAAAAAAAATCCCTTTCTCCCCCCCCCCCCTCTTTTTTCTTAATTTCTTTTTCTTTATTTTTTTTTAAGCCGCGCTACTTCGGCTGCTAGCAGCACGGCTCCAGATCTTGGTGTGTAGAGGGGAAATACTCAGAGTACAATGCGCCAGTTATATATAATTATAACTAGGGGGATGTTAGCAGATTGGTTAAATAAAGCCTGGCAAATTATGAAGTTGGCTATGGAATAAACTGACAAACGTTTTTTTTTTAGTACAGCAGGGATGTATATCAGACATTTTTAAACAACCATGTAGTGCCCCTAAAACATTCCTGCAAGATACCTTCAATAAGTAAAGACCAGAATGTTATTAGTATCTACAGCATGGGTGTTTCTAGTAGTGGAAAGTCTTTGAAAACATAAATACTTATCCAAGTGCCTGTGTGAAAACTGTTTCCCCTTTACCCAAAACCAGTCTCCTTTATTTTCAGGCGATATTGCCGTCATAGAAAAGATAAGTCTCACCATAAAGTGAAAGGGAGCTGATCATCTAATTTTGAAGCATGGAGTCAGCCATCCCACAGTTTAGCCAATTTCAGCTACGCTGGGTAGGGAAATTAGCCTATTCCAATTTTCACAACTGTGATGCAGAGTACAAAATAGAGGCAAAGGAAGTGGTGCTTACCAATCCGGGGTTTCTTCACCGTGATGTTGAGCAGCGTGTCTTCAGCGTTGGCTCTATTCCTCTGTCCTGTTTCTCCACCGTCAGGAGCCCAGCTAGAGCGCCTACGTCCCAGGCGCAAACTCACAATCCAATTACCATCCACTTCCGGGCATCACTCACAGGCAAGGAGGGGCCAGCAGGCAAAATACCGTTGAATAAAAGCAAACTTTATTGGTGACAAAAGGTAAAAACAAAATGAGCCTCAGCTCATGGTAGCAATCCGGGGTCACAGAACGGCAACTGCAGACATGTTTTGTGTGGTTCCTCCACACTTGGTCACTGCTGTGATGGGGAGTACTTCTATAAAATTCTTCATATATGCATTTTCGCTCCAGAGTTGAGAGAGACTCAAACAGATTCTATGAAAGCAAAATATTTCTTTGGAGAGCTTTTGTCTGAGGCTAATCAAGTGGTCTATGGTATCCAATGTATCAGCTTTCATACCTGTCTTTGGCTGTGATCAAATCGCTGAGCAGTGTCAACTTAGGTACACAAGATTTTGTCTAATTTGGTTCTACTATTTCTGGCTCTTCAGTGTTGTCAAATTGAGTTGGTGAGGAGTGCTGGGGCCCCAAAGCACTCCCATCTGCCTGACATGTGGGTACAAACCTTTTATATAGACCATTGACAGTCGATTCTATAATATGAGAATGAAATGCCCTTTCCAAACTTACAGTAAGGGCTGTATGGTGTTTGTTGAGCAATCTCGTTAGCTCAGGTAGGAGATTGAGAGGTTGCCATGGTTTCCTTAAAGGGACATGAAACCCCAAATTTTTCTTTCATGATTCAGATAGAGAATACAATTTCAAACAACTTTCCAATTTACTTCTATTATTTAATTTGCTTCCTTCTCTTGTTATCCTATGATGAAAGGTTTATCTAGGCAAGCTCAGGAGCAGCAGATAACCTAGGTTCTAGCTGTTGATTGGTGGATGCATATATATATATATATATATATATATATATATATATATATATATATATATTGTGATTGGCTCACCCATGTGTTCAGTTAGAAACCATTAGTGCATTGCTGCTCCTTCAACAAATGATACCAAAAGAATGAAACATTAGATAATAGAAGTAAATTAGAAAGTTGTTTCAAATGGTATTCTTTATCTGAATCATGAAAGAAAAATGTTGTGTTTCATGTGCCTTTAAGTGTAGTGGTTCATGGTAGTTTAGATAGAACTCTCTGCTGCGCAGTATTTAAAGATGGCTGCCGTTTTCCAGTTCACCTCAGGCCGCATGTCCACAGCCGCCAAAGCAATCCGCTACAGAAGCAGCTCCATGATCAAAAGGTAAGTGGACTGATCCTCAGAAGATCAAGATGATTGTCCCAACCATTTTTTATAAAGCAGATACATTCTAAGATCATCGTAGTGAACCGAGTATTGCCGGAACCGCAATGATATGCGTCCGCTCGCGCTCCCGGCTGATTCTGCCCCCCACGTTTGTCCAATTTGTAAGCAGCAGGACACATTTTTATAATTAAACAAAACCACTAACTGTTTGAAAAGTGGTAGAACTAGAGAGAGGTAGACTATCACTGTTTATAGCACTTTGTTATTCACTCTTTCAGAAACTTTGCATTTAAATGCAAAAATTGTTAACATGTCTACATGCTGCTGGCTGAGGCTGGCTCTCTTTTTGCAAGCTATTTTGCCTGCAGCAGAGAAGAGGCGCTCAGATGGTGTTTAGGTTCCTGAGATGCATAAGTAGGGTTTTTCCAATATCACAAAGGTGGGATATTTATCTTTTGTTAGCTCTCCAAGTGTTTTCGTCCTTGGCAAGGGGCCTCTCAACAAAGTAATCCTGGACTTCATTCTAACATAATATATTAGTTATAAATAACCAGCTTTTAGGTTAGGGGGGAAAAATCTAGTCCGCTTTTAAAAGAACAGATATATATATATATATATATATATATATATATATATATATATATATATATATATATATATATTCATACAGAGGTCGAATCTGGTGCATATCACAATTTTAAAAAAACTATTAAAGTCAAAAGCACGAAGGACTATTCTATATATCAATAACAGGACAAAGCCTTACAAATGTATCTATACAGTACATATAATCAGCAATAGCAAGGAATCAGCTAATAATTGTGCAAACAGATAATAGTGCACATCAATTCAAATAATTCCTATTAATTTAGGGCTAGGTGTAAATAGCAAGCTCAGCACTATATCATGCAAAGAAAGCATATTCCCTAATCACCTGATTTAATAAAAACCATCCAAATGCTGACTATTATTTCTGGGTTGCACATTAGCCAGAAGTAGTTGTAAACTTAAATAGAAACGTATTTTGTCCGGAAAAAGTAAACATCTGTAGATGTCCTTTAGGCTATGGATATAACCATAAAATACAATACCATATGCAGGAGTTCATCGGAGGGAAGCAGAGGGTGTAATGTGCAAACCAACTAATCGCAGATCGACTAATTGATAATGAGATTCGTTGACAACTATTTTCATAGTTAATTATATTGATTAGCAATTTTAACTTTGGAAACTTTGTATCTCATTAAGGGAAGTTTACCAATATAGTTGATCATTCCCTGGATGAATCCAGGGAGGGGAGGGTAAATAACCTTAACTCAAAATAAAAATCCCTCTAAGGTAAACCTATATATTTTTTTTTTTTCTCCCCTTGTATCCAAACCGCACTATTGTTATTAACCTTTTCTCAAATACAAGTGTGCTTTTTGATGCTTCTTTTCTTTACCTTACTTTACAAGTTTACCAATATGTTGTATGTAAGGAGAGGTGCTTACTTTGCAATATAATGCTCAGTAAAATAAGATGGTGATTTCTCTCCAGGCTCCTAAGTTTTTGAGAATTGGTTTCATATTCCTCTGATCTGACCATACATACACAAACAAGCTACAGGGCATGACACACAATCTAAGAGCCACAGCATCTTACTTTTTGTTTATTTGTTAATATGTATCCTTAAAAATAAATATCTGTCTGGTTCATTAATATTCTGGCTAGCCTTTGAACATGTTAGTTTTTTTTCCACCTTAAGTGGTGTATACAGTGGTATATTTAATTATTATAAAAAGGTAACTGGATTAAAGACTAGAAAGTTTGACTGAGTGGAGCAGTAGGAATGGCGAGCCAGGTGGGGCATGGAGCACAAGAGAGATACAACCCAGTCAATGTATTTGTGTGTAATATATATATATATATATATATATATATATATATATATATATATATATATATATATATATATATATATATATAAATTTCATGTGTTTTTAGTTAATTTAGGTAGATGATTACTCATTATTCGCATTATACCACAATGTATTGCGGCCTTCTTTGGTGCTCTTTGGGTTAAACTGAATTATATGCATTGTGGGACTATATTACTGTAATTTATACTTAGTGACAAGATTGTAATTATGGCACTTATGACACTGCAATTACATGTATTGCTACACCTGGTTGTTTTCACCTAAGTATAGCTTTTCAGCATTGCTATGGGAGTAGCTTGAAATAAGCCATCTGTGGATCTACTGCTAATGCAAATTTGATGTTTTGTATGCTGTATTTTACTACACATTTGTAGGCTTTATTCTTACTTTTTTTTTTTTAAATAGTATACTTTTATTAAAGTGAAGGTTAACTTTGGTGAATGAAAGCCCGTTTTTACAAAAATACTATTAAAAACAGGGGCACTTTCATTCATCAAAGTTTACAAAGCAGCCGTTTTGTTAAAAAAATTACCTTTTTTTTTCACAGCTAGAGCAGATTCCCTTACCTATAGATCCTCTATTCACACGTCAGCAATGACTAATCCTACTTCCTCAAATCACAGCTTTTCCCCCAGGGTAGTCACTGCCTGAGGCCATGCTGTGATTGGAGGAAGCAGGATTAGTCATTGCTGACGTGTGAATAGAGGTTTTCTAGGTGGGTGAAGCTGCTCTAGCTGTGAAAAGAAAAAAAGGTAATTTTTTTAACAAAACGGCTGCTTTGTAAACTTTGATGAATGAAAGTGCCCCTGTTTTTTATAGTATTTTTAAAAAACGGGCTTTCATTCACCAAACTTTACCTGCACTTTAAGCATTCATCTCCAAATGCTTTTCTTTCATTCTTAAAAACTCCTGGATGTTTGGTTTCATGTCTATATTACTAGCACAAATTTACAGATATGTTTCTCTGTATCATCAGTGTTTTAATTAAAACATATAAGTATTTGAAAGCAGGTGATCTAAAGATTAAAAAACATTTAATTAACTTGTAGCTTGTGGGTGAGACTTGATCTCAGATGACATTCATTGTAGTTTAGCCACTGAATAACTCAAGCAGGGAATTAATTACAAAGTGGCCTGGTAGGGAGTTGTAAATCACTAATTTATTGTGTCACGGAATTCTGTGAGTTTTAAATTTGCAGAATGTATAATAATTTTTTTTTGTTTGTGCAGCTTGTCATTTGAGATTTCTTGCCCATTATGTAGTCATTTTAGTATTCCAATGTCACGATGCATAATGGACCAGGTTTTAACACATTTTCTTCAATTGCACCCTTTATGCCCCTCCTCCCCATTGGTGCAACTGTGATCACTGGCAAACCTATAGACCCAACTGCCAAGGTACAATAACTATTAGACATGTGCATTTGTCACAAAAATCCGAAATTCATTAGTATTCGTTTCCTTTATTATTATTTTTTTAGGGTTAAATACTTACCTTAACACTTTCTGGAGAGCACGCTAATCTTATCCTCTTCTTGCTAGAGCCCTGGCCACACTAACCAGGGGCTTAGCGCAATCAGCTCCGAGGACCGGCACTAAAGTTAGTGCAGGGCCTGGGAACCAAGATCATTAAGCCAGGTGTTAGCCTAGCCTGGCTCTGGCAAGAAGAGGATCAGGTTCTCTCTCTTTCCAGGGCACGTTAAGGTAAGTATTTCTAGCTACAGGTGAAAAGTTTGAAACCTTTACATTCGTTTAACGAAAATTCGATTTTCATTTTGTTTTAAACGGAACGAAAACCAAATGGTGCTGGCAATGAATATTTGGGGAAAATAATTTACTCGAACTTCCGAAACGAAAATATTGTCCAAAACCAAAATGTTCTGGCTGGCACATCCCCTAATATCTATAGCTGACTGTTTGGACAAACACTCAAAGGTTTACCACCCCTGACTAGGTCACCAGTATTCTTTTACAATGATTAAGCCAAGCGGTTAATTTATAAAATAATAAGACTATACAATGCTAACAGGTAGTTCATCTGTCCATAGTGGTATCAGAGGGCATATCAAGTAAAATTATCCCAGCTTCTCCTCATGCAGACCACATCTGCACTAACCTTCATGATACCGATAGAGCATGTGAATTTAAACAGCTTTTCAATTTACTTTTATCTCATTTTGTTTTGTTCTCTTGGTATCCTTTGTTGAAAAGGATACCTAGGTAGCCCTAGAGCTGCTGATTGGTGGTTGCAGATATATTCCTCATGTTACTGGCTCACCCAATGCATTCAGTTAACTCCCAGTAGTGCAATGCTGCTACTTCAACAAAGGAATCTAAGTGCATTAAGCAAATTAGATCATAGTAAATTTGAAAGTTGTTTAAAATTGTATTCTCTATCTGAATCAGGAAATACATTTTTTTGGTTTCATGCCCCTTTAACCTATAGCTTTTACATTAACAGAGAGTTCTGCAGTGTATTGGAATATGGTTGTTAAAAATAACCCCTGGCTGCTGCTGCTGCTGCTGCTCTGTTGTACTGAAGTAGTGTCTCCATTTAAATTCCCTTTATTATGCTGTAGATAGCCTCAGGCTCGGCAATAGTATCCTTCAGCACACACTGTGTTGTTCAAGGGCAGGGTCTAGACATTGTACAGGGATTTGGGTGATCCCAGTTTTCATTTTAGATAAAACAGAACATAAATAGGTGGAGAGGGGGTGATTAGAGGAAGGAGACACAATGGGCCAAAGTTCCCAACTGATGGTGGCACTAAAGAATTCTGAAAGATTTGGGGCTACTTTATACATGTTAAGTGCCTACTGTAAATACACTTTATTTAATGGTGACATTTGTTTTTAGTTATGTTTGTATTCTATATGTTTACGTTCTAATAGAAAAATAAAGCTTGTAATGTGAAGAGCAGCTAGAAAACCAAATAAAAATAAGGCTAAGAAAAATCTGAAATTATTTTGTAACATTAAAAACAAGACTTGTTTTAAGAGAAACACTTTACAGATTTTCATACAAATCTGTTATCTAAAGCTTGAAAATCTCACTTGTTAGCATGTATTTACAAGCATGGCAATATGGTCAACTAGAACCTGTCCGTAAGGAACTGTGAGACAAAATAGTATTTTCTCTTGTAAGGTGTATCCAGTCCACGGATCATCCATTACTTGTGGGATATTCTCCTTCCCAACAGGAAGCTGCAAGAGGATCACCCACAGCAGAGCTGTCTATATAGCTCCTCCCCTAACTGCCAACCCCCAGTCATTCTCTTGCAGCTCTCGACAAGGGAAGTAGCTAGAGAGATGTGGTGACTTAGGGCTCCATGTACTAAGCCGTCAATTCATCCGTCATTTTAGACGCGGATAACCTCGCCGTTACTCGCCGCAGGCGAAATGGTGTCCGCTGTCACTATGTACTAATAATCCCCCAATAAATAGACAAGTCTAGCCCGCCGCGAGCAGTGGCGGATTATTGATAAATTTGACGCCTCGCTCGCCGCGACTAAGCTGATGTGCTTAACTTTCAGTTGAATTGTCTGGCCAATTATTAACACGTGACATGCAAGGTGTCACGAACATCATAGTAGTCGCGGGAATAGAATTTTGCTCCTATAAAAGTTCAACTTATCTAAACAACTTTATTATTGTTCAAAAATTTTTGAAGAGTGATAACAGAGCGTTATTTTTGTAATATTTATTTACAATTTGGATATGGCTTCATCTGGATCTGATAATATATAAATATTAATATAAAAATAATTATAAAGATTGACAACTATACAATACAAATTTAAAATATAGATTACTCTTTAATTACAGTCGACAAATTGGGCGCAATTTATGTACATGGAAATGAGAGACAAATTAGACGCCAGTTATGCTGTAAGTACAATGCTGATATTACTGCCTTTTATATATGTCTAGACTGGCGTCTAGATTGACTTTCCTATTGTTTTGTACCTTGCCCGCCACCTAAAAGGTGGCGAGGCAAAAATAACGAGGTGGGAGCGGAAATTGTAGCGAGCGGACAAATAGATTTTTTAGTACATTCGTTTTTGGCGAGTTGGTGGTCAAATGTGTCTAATTACAGTGAAAAATGGAGAGGTAGCGAGGTTTGGCGGATAAGTACGCTCGCAATTTTAAAGATGCGAGTTTGAACATAGTTGACGACTTTGTACATATCAGTTTGCGAGTTTTGACGCGAGATTTGTTGCGGGTAGCTCGCTGACTGCTTAGTACATGGAGCCCTTAGTGTAGTTTATCTTCAATCAAAAGTTTGTTATTTTTAAATGGTACCGGAGATGTACTTTTTTTACCTCAGGCAGAAATTATAAGAAGTGTTTTGCCTGAGGTTTTTGATGATCTTAGCAGGTTGTAACTAAGATCCACTGCTGTTCTTACACATAACTGAAGAGTATGGGAAAACTTCAGCTGGGGGAACGGCCTGCAGAATTAACTGCCTTGAGGTATGTTCAGTATATTTATTTTTTTCTAGAGAGATGATAAGAAGTCTAGAAAATGCTGACAGTGCCTGATATATTTGAGGTAAGCCTGATTGCAGTGATTTAATAACGACTGGCATCATGCTTGCAGTAAAGGGTAATTTTCATGTTACTTGCTCTTATGGCTTAGTATGTTAAACGTTTACAAGATATAAGGAACGTTTTTTACTAAGGGTGATAAATCTTTCTTTGGGGCCTAGTTTTTCAACATGGCTGTTATTTGACTCCTAGGAGTAGTTTTTTAGGCCCTCTGACTTTCAGTGCATGGTGGGAGGGGCCTATTTTTGCGCTCTAATTGCGCAGTATTTTTTACAATCTGAGACATCCAGCTTCCCTGAAGGAGACCCCTGACATATTGGACCCCTGTAAAGGGTTTTTTTGACTACAAAAGTCGTTTTATGGGAAGGTAGGAGCCACAGTAGAGCTGTGGCAGTTTACCTGTGACTGTTATAATGGTTTTACTGTTTTTTTGCTTCGTTTTGAGCCTGTGGGGTTAATCATCCATTTGCAAGTGGGTGCAATGATATTTTAGTCTAGTACATACACTGTTAAAATTTCATAGAGTTAACTGCTTTTTTCACTGTTTTGCAGTTTTTGTGTTTGTTTTTTTCCCTTAAAGGCACAGTACTGTTTTTTATATTCTGCTTTTTCACATTAATTAAAGTGTTTTCAAAGCTTGCTGGTCTCATTACTAGTCTGTTAAACATGTCTGACATAGAGGAAACTCCTTGTTCATTATGTTTAGAAGCCATTGTGGAACCCCCTCTTAGAATGTGTACCAAATGCACTGATCTTACTATAAGTTATAAAGATCATATTCTGGCTTTAAAAGATTTATCACCAGAGGAAACTGACAAGGGGGAAGTTATGCCGACTAACTCTCCCCACGTGTCAGAACCTATAACTCCCGCTCAAGGGACGCCTGCTCAAGGGACGCCAAGTACATCTAGCGCGCCCATAGCGTTTACCTTACAAGACATGGCGGCAGTTATGGATCATACCCTTACAGCGGTATTGTCCAAACTACCAGGGTTACAAGGAAAGCGAGACAGCTCTGGGGCTAGGAAAAATACAGAGCTCTCTGACGCTTTAGTAGCTATGTCTGATATCCCCTCACAATATGCAGAAGCTGAGGAAGGAGAGCTTCTATCTGTGGGTGATTTTTCTGACTCAGGTAAGATACTTCAACCTGATTCTGATATGTCTACATTTAAATTTAAGCTTGAACACCTCCGCGTGTTGCTCAGGGAGGTTTTAGCTACTCTGGATGACTGCGACACCATTATAGTCCCAGAGAAATTGTGTAGATTGGATAAATACTACGCAGTGCCTGTTTACACTGATGTTTTTCCAATACCTAAGAGGTTTTCAGAAATTATTACTAAGGAATGGGATAGACCAGGTGTACCGTTCTCTCCCCCTCCTGTTTTTAAAAAGATGTTTCCCATAGATGCCGCTACACGGGACTTGTGGCAAACGGTCCCTAAGGTGGAGGGAGCAGTCTCTACCCTAGCTAAGCGTACAACTATCCCCGTCGAGGACAGTTGTGCTTTCCTAGATCCAATGGATAAAAAGTTAGAGGGTTACCTTAAGAAAATGTTTATTCAACAGGGTTTTATTCTCCAGCCCCTTGCATGCATTGCCCCTGTCACTGCTGCTGCGGCCTTCTGGTTTGAGTCTCTGGAAGAGGCTCTACAGGTAGAAACCCCATTGGATGATATACTTGACAAGCTTAAAGCTCTTAAGCTAGCCAATTCATTTGTTTCTGACGCCGTTGTTCATTTAACCAAACTAACGGCTAAGAACTCAGGTTTTGCTATTCAAGCACGTAGGGCGTTATGGCTTAAATCCTGGTCAGCTGACGTTACTTCAAAGTCTAAGCTTCTCAACATTACCTTCAAGGGGCAGACCCTATTCGGGCCCGGACTGAAGGAGATCATTTCTGATATTACTGGAGGAAAAGGTCACACCCTTCCTCAGGATAGGTCCAACAAATTAAGGACCAAACAGACTAATTTTCGTGCCTTTCGAAACTTCAAGAGTGGCGCAGCTTCAACTTCCTCTAATACAAAACAAGAGGGAAATTTTGCCCAGTCCAAGCCGGTCTGGAGACCTAACCAGGCTTGGAACAAAGGAAAGCAGGCCAAAAAGCCTGCTGCTGCCTCTAAGACAGCATGAAAGATCAGCCCCCGATCCGGTAACGGATCTAGTAGGGGGCAGACTTTCTCTCTTCGCCCAGGCTTGGGCAAGAGATGTCCAGGATCCCTGGGCGTTGGAAATTGTGTCCCAGGGATATCTTCTGGACTTCAAAGCTTCTTCCCCAAAAGGAAGATTTCATCTCTCACAATTATCTGCAAACCAGATAAAGAGAGAGGCATTCTTACATTGTGTTCAAGACCTCCTAGTTATGGGAGTGATCCACCCAGTTCCAAAGGAGGAACAGGGGCAAGGCTTCTATTCAAATCTGTTTGTGGTTCCCAAGAAAGAGGGAACCTTCAGACGAATCTTAGACCTCAAGATCCTAAACAAATTTCTCATTGTCCCATCCTTCAAGATGGAGACTATTCGAACCATCCTTCCTATGATCCAGGAGGATCAATATATGACTACCGTGGACTTAAAGGATGCTTATCTTCACATTCCGATACACAGAGATCATCATCGGTTTCTCAGGTTCGCCTTCCTAGACAGGCATTACCAGTTTGTGGCTCTTCCCTTTGGGTCAGCTACTGCACCAAGAATCTTTACAAAGGTTCTGGGGTCACTCCTGGCGGTCCTAAGGCCGCGGGGTATAGCAGTAGCCCCTTACCTAGACGACATTCTGATACAGGCGTCGAATTTTCAAATCGCCAGGTCCCATACAGACATTGTTCTGGCATTCCTGAGGTCTCATGGGTGGAAAGTGAACAAAGAAAAGAGTTCTCTATCCCCTCTCACAAGAGTTTCCTTCCTAGGAACTCTGATAGATTCTGTAGAAATGAAGATTTACCTGACAGAGGCCAGGTTGTCAAAACTTCTAAATTCCTGCCGTGTTCTTTAT
Organism: Bombina bombina; assembly: GCF_027579735.1. NCBI lineage: Eukaryota > Metazoa > Chordata > Amphibia > Anura > Bombinatoridae > Bombina > Bombina bombina. The sequence continues at coordinate 483,250,222 of NC_069502.1, read as the reverse complement.
TCTACTTCTCGCCCTTCAGTGGCTCAGTGTATGGAAGTAATCGGCTTAATGATAGCGGCAATGGACATAGTGCCATTTGCCCGCCTACATCTCAGACCGCTGCAACTCTGCATGCTCAGTCAGTGGAATGGGGATTACACAGATTTGTTCCCTCTACTAAATCTGGATCAAGAGACCAGGGATTCTCTTCTCTGGTGGCTATCTCGGGTCCATCTGTCCAAGGGTATGACCTTCCGCAGGCCAGATTGGACAATAGTAACAACAGATGCCAGCCTTCTGGGCTGGGGTGCAGTCTGGAACTCCCTGAAGGCTCAGGGCTCGTGGACTCAGGAGGAAGCACTCCTTCCGATAAACATTCTGGAACTAAGAGCGATATTCAATGCTCTTCAGGCTTGGCCTCAGCTTGCTGCGGTCAGGTTCATCAGATTTCAGTCGGACAACATCACGACTGTAGCTTACATCAACCATCAAGGGGGAACAAGGAGTTCCCTAGCAATGTTGGAGGTTTCAAAAATAATTCTATGGGCAGAGGTTCACTCTTGCCATCTATCAGCTATCCATATCCCAGGAGTAGAGAACTGGGATGCGGATTTTCTAAGTCGACAGACTTTTCATCCGGGGGAGTGGGAACTCCATCCGGAGATTTTTGCACAGTTGATTCAACTTTGGGGCAAACCAGAACTGGATCTCATGGCGTCTCGTCAGAACGCCAAGCTTCCTTGTTACAGATCCAGGTCCAGGGATCCCAAGGCAGCACTGATAGATGCTCTAGCAGCGCCTTGGTCCTTCAACCTGGCTTATGTGTTTCCACCGTTTCCTCTGCTCCCTCGTCTGATTGCCAAGATCAAGCAGGAGAGAGCTTCGGTGATTTTGATAGCACCTGCGTGGCCACGCAGGACTTGATATGCAGATATGGTGGACATGTCATCCTTTCCACCATGGACTCTGCCGCTGAGACAGGACCTTCTACTTCAGGGTCCTTTCAACCATCCAAATCTAATTTCTCTGCGTCTGACTGCTTGGAGATTGAACACTTGATTTTATCAAAGCGTGGTTTCTCAGAGTCCGTCATTAATACCTTAATACAGGCGCGAAAGCCTGTCACCAGGAAAATCTATCATAAGATATGGTGTAAATATCTTCATTGGTGTGAATCCAAGGGTTACTCATGGAGTAAAGTCAGGATTCCTAGGATATTATCTTTTCTCCAAGAAGGATTGGAGAAGGGATTGTCAGCTAGTTCCTTAAAGGGACAGATTTCTGCTCTGTCTATTCTTTTGCACAAACGTCTGACTTGGGTTCCAGATGTTCAGGCATTTTGTCAGGCTCTGGTTAGAATCAAGCCTGTGTTTAAACCTGTTGCTCTGCCATGGAGTTTAAATTTAGTTCTTAAAGTTCTTCAAGGGGTTCCGTTTGAACCTTTGCATTCCATAGATGTTAAGCTCTTATCTTGGAAAGTTCTGTTTTTAGTAGCTACCTCCTCGGCTCGAAGAGTTTCGGAGTTATCTGCTTTACAATGTGATTCCCCTTATCTCATTTTCCATGCAGATAAGGTAGTGTTACGTACCAAACCTGGTTTTCTACCTAAGGTGGTATCTAATAAAAATATCAATCAGGAGATTGTTGTTCCGTCACTGTGTCCTAATCCTTCTTCAAAGAAGGAACGTCTATTACACAATCTTGACGTGGTTCGTGCTTTAAAGTTTTATTTACAAGCTACTAAAGATTTTCGTCAAACATCTGCATTGTTTGTTGTCTACTCTGGACAGAGGAGAGGCCAAAAGGCTTTGGCAACTTCTTTCTTTTTGGCTAAGGAGTATAATACGCTTAGCTTATGAGACTGCTGGCCAGCAGCCTCCTGAAAGAATTACAGCTCATTCTACTAGAGCGGTAGCTTCCACATGGGCTTTTAAGAATGAGGCTTCTGTTGAACAGATTTGTAAGGCGACGACTTGGTCTTCGCTTCATACTTTTTCTAAATTCTATAAATTTGATACTTTTGCTTCTTCGGAGGCTATTTTTGGGAGAAAGGTCTTACAGGCAGTGGTGCCTTCCGTTTAAGCGCCTGCCTTGTCCCTCCCTTCATCCATGTCCTATAGCTTTGGTATTGGTATCCCACAAGTAATGGATGATCCGTGGACTGGATACACCTTACAAGAGAAAACAAAATTTATGCTTACCTGATAAATGTATTTCTCTTGTGGTGTATCCAGTCCACGGCCCGCCCTGTAATTTTAAGGCAGGTGTTTTTTATTTTTAATCTACAGTCACCACTGCACCCTATAGTTTCTCCTTTCTCTTGCTTGTCTTCGGTCGAATGACTGGGGGTTGGCAGTTAGGGGAGAAGCTATATAGACAGCTCTGCTGTGGGTGATCCTCTTGCAGCTTCCTGTTGGGAAGGAGAATATCCCACAAGTAATGGATGATCCGTGGACTGGATACACCACAAGAGAAATAAATTTATCAGGTAAGCATACATTTTGTTATTTGCTGACTTGGCCCTTAAGGGGACCTTAAAGTCACTCAATCGTTTATAGGTAATCCATTTCAAGCTTGCAACCTTCAGTGACAAATGTTATATGTACAATGAATAATTAAACCACAAGATTATTTCTGCTTACAATAATTGACCTTCCTGTTTAAGATAATATTTACGTCTTGCAACAATGCTTTCAGTGGCCTAGATTTACAAGTTACATGTTCTGTTAACGTCTTGCTTAGAAGTCTCTCAGATCCTAATGTTTACAGTGAGGTCCTGTTTTATTACCTTTTTATCACAGCAGTATTTAACATTATATTAACAAATATTAGTCAACATAGGTTCTTCTGTAAATGCTAAAATTACTATTGATATTAAAATGTATAAGATTGGTCATTTCATCTCACCAGTATGTAGCTCCAATGTACGTGCAATATAATTTTTCTACTATAAATAAAGCTGCCAGACCAATTTGGATAACACTTATTCATAGGTATAAAACTTAGTTTTACTGTTTATCTCCTGGTGCATTCATGCACTTTTTGAAACAATATATGTATGCTGTACTTTGCATTAATCCTCAATAAAAATTATTTAAAAAAAGGTAAAAAAAACAAACAAACAAACAAACTTAGTTTTACATATTTTATAAGTAGCAAGAGGCAACATTCTAGAACATTTTTCTTCATAAATGTAAAGAGTCCACAGCTGCATTCATTACTTTTGGGAATTCAGAACCTGGCCACCAAGAGGAGGCAAAGACACCCCAGCCAAAGGCTTAAATACCTCTCCCAATTTCCCCCACCCCCCAGTCATTCTTTGTCTTTCGTCCCAGGAGGTTGGCAGACAAGTGTCAGAAGTTTTCAATAGTCTCTTATGGAGGGTAGTACTCTTTGTCATGGGACTGGAGTTTTAAGTAGTCCTGTCAGCCTCTCAGTGAGAGCATGGATGAAAGTTAGAGTCTGGAGATGCAGGGAGAGTCTTTCTGTGAAACCATGCCGACTCATATTAACAGCTCCATAAGCAATCAGCGTTGACGAGTTTTGCTACCTGCTTCTCTCAAGTCCATGGCAGAGGCAATGCTACTATCTTTCTCTCTTGAAGGGCCGTGTTCCTGTTCCACGGCGTGGATTCTGGTAAGATCGTTTCATTTTTACTTTTGTTATGATTGTCTGTATTACAAATGTTTTCCCGAGAGGCTACCACCTTGTGGGACTAACTATAACTTAGGGCCTCAGTGAGGCTCCTTTTGTATCTTGGAATCAAGGGTTAATATCTCCTGAGGGGGGGTTATTGAATTGTTATTTAGGCTCTAGGCTATGGAACATAACGGCCTTTGGAAGTGATGCAGCCTTTTCGGTTGAGCGCGCTTTTTGGACCACACGGCTTTGTTCTCCATTTTCACATTCCTGACATCGGAAAATTTCTGGTCTGCTGGTGTCTGGGTCCTAGGAGATGGTGAGTGCCCCAGTCATTGTGGGTGTCAGGTGTAATTTACAGTTTCTTATTTGGTCCTTTTTTTGTATTCAGTATCCCAGTTATGGAGGATTCTGATATGGTGGAGATGCACGTTTCTGACTCAGATTCTTTTTCTTGTGAGGAATACAAATTGGCCCGGGTGATACATGCCCTTCAGTTATGTTCAGAATGCCTTCTTAGAGCGCTCAATTCCTCTGGATCAGGGAATCAAGGGGCCACTGAGCCATCCGTCTCTGGGGTTCCGTTCACCGAGTGGCAAGTTCCCTACCACCAATGCTTACTACACATGCAGGTAACCCAGATTTTGCTTGTTCCCCCCGGAGGTCATGGCACGTTTTTGCATGTCTATTGTTATGGCAATGGCGCATCTGTAACTACCAGAAGTGTGCTTGCGCTATTGTACGTGTTCTGTTGACCGGGGTTCTTCAGGCATGGGATGGCTTGCTCAGCTCTCTAGGGGAACAACTGTCCCTGAGGCTTCCGGGGGTTAACCTTTGGAGTCGTCTTCTGCTCCGGCAAAGGTATGCTGTGCCTTTTGCTACAGACTGGCGGGCATTCGTGTCCGTTTGAGACACATTCTGGCGTTGTTGGAGGATCCTATCCTTAACGGATATGGCAATTCTCAGTCTTCTACTTCAAGTGGCTTGCAGTATTAGCTATATGAGGATGAAGTAATCTTTCTATAGCCTTGTTTACTGAGTATCCTTTCCAGGCCTGAGCTGTGAGAACAGGATACCGGTCCTACGGGTGTGTCTGTTCTTCTTTGGCTATAACCTACGGGTTGCCTTAATTTTATTTTAATCCAGTTAGGATGATTTTTTTATTTGAGCTCATGTTCATGTATTTCCTTCGGGAATTTTTCTGGAATCGATGCTCGCGATTTTTGATCGCTCAGTTTACTTTTACGGAAACTTGTTTGGTGCAGTGTTAATTTTGACGACAAATTTCAATTTAGTCTTAGTTTTAGTCTTTTGACTAAAATGCCATTTTAGTTTTAGTCGTATTTTAGTCATCTGAATTGTTTTAGTTTTAGTCTAGTTTTAGTCGACTGAATCTCCAGTAGATTTTAGTCGACTAAATCTCTAGTATCTACTGGAGATTTAGTCGACTAAAATCTACTGGATATACAGAAGTGCAACTTTAAAATATAAAAAAAACAAAACTGTAAACTGTATTGGCTGTATTGCACATATTACCCAATATAAAATCTTTAACAGTTCTCTGTTAATAATTAAAACAAGTATCAAGTAACTCAACATAACAAAAAGTTTCTGCAGCTAGCACAGGCACAGCATAACTTAAATCCATACTCATGGGTTATGCTTATTTCTATAGGAAGAATCAATTTATTGTTCACAGATTCGAAACATTTTCGGCAACAAAATTATCACTGCTCTAGAACTTTGAAACAAATTATATAGTCCTGGAGTAAAGGTTTATTAACCTGATTTGATTTATGGTATTAAGGTTTGAACATGCAATACAGATTTAACAGATTTAACTGTTGTGGTATATAACATGTCTTTATTTATCTTAAAATTTAATAAAATTAAGTTTAGTAAATTTTACAAAAGAGCAGTAATTGGATAGGGATTGATTAACACCTTGCATAAAATGTTTTTGTCAGCAAATTTTGATTTAGTTTTAGTCATAGTCTTTTGACTAAAATGTCATTTTGATTTAGTTTTAGTCATAGTCTTTTGACTAAAATGTCATTTTGATTTAGTTTTAGTCATAGTCTTTTGACTAAAATGTCATTTTAGTTTTAGTCGTATTTTAGTCATCAGAATTTCTTTAGTTTTATAGTCATTTTAGTCTAGTTTTAGTCGACGAAATTAACACTGGTTTGGTGTGAGGACATGTTAGACCTATGTTTGTCTGATGTTTATTCTCCATCTCTGGGGATGTCTATCTGCAGCCTTGACAGTATTGACCCTGAGTTCAGGCTGGTCCTGATTGGGTTCGGACCCTTCTGTCTTGCGGCCTGTTTCAGACACGTGGCGCCTGTTCTGCCTGGCTGGTCCGGTTGGGGCGCCGGGTGTTTCACATTACTATTTGTGTTATTCCTATGTTTTTCTTTTACAAGCTCAGTTCGAGGCATGGAGGATTTGTTCAGTTCTTGTTAGCCTTTCTAGCTGGTGGACTGGGACACGGTAAGGTTCCGCTGTGACACAGTCGGTTGTTTCCGTTATTTCATCGGGACTTAAAGTGTTTCCTTCCCACGTGGGTTGGAATTTGGAGGACTTAGGTCCTCCTTGCCGCAGGTTCCTGGCAGTCTTGCCTTTCAGGGGCTCCTTGTAATTTCCTTTTCCTGGACTCGTTCCTTTTAGAGCTTCTCTTCCTTCGGGTCGGGATTTCTGGACGTGTCCGTTCCCCTTAGTGGTTTGGCCGCCTTATGGGTGTTACAAGGTAGCCTTGTGGTTTGGGAAAGAGCCATCCGATAATTTTACTCTCTTTAAGGAGGGCTGCGTGACTTTTCCTGCTTTCGGGAGTTTGTTGTCTCCCTATCAGGGACGTTAGGCTGGGTTGTCTCCTTCCCCAAGCTTTGCTTACGGGTTTACTCTACCGGGAGTTTTGGGATGCTCTGCATTCTTTTTCCTTGGGTGTAGTCCTCCTATTTACGTACACTGAGGAGATATGGAGACTAGTCTTGTGCTACTCGATCTTCGGCTGACTTTATCCTCGATATTCTCCTCTGGTCTCCGGGGTCTTGGCACGCCTCTGTTGTGCCCTAGCTCTTTTGTTTAGTGTTAGACTCCTGTAAGGGGGGTTCTCTTCCTTTGGGGTCGAGTTTTATGAGTGAGTTTTGTCCCTGTTTCCGGATTAGTCTGCTTATTCGCCTGTGAGGTCTGATTTTTCAGACGGGGATTTTGTGTTCCCTGGGGCATTTGTTTTAAACAATTATGGGCCTTTAGTTTTGTTTGGGATCTTTCTGGCTGTCCAGAAGTTTTCTGATCCTGTGGCTGGTTTGGGGCGATCCAGTTTTTTCCGGGGAACATAGGCTATGGCCTAAGGACTGGCTAGTTGAGCCTTCTAGCAGCTTGGACAGGTTTCTGGGCGCTTGCCGATAATTCCTATGGCTTGCCTTTTCTTTGAACGATGTATACTCCCCTTCGGGAGGGAGTTCTTTCTGTCTTCAGGTGTTCTGGATGTTTTTCATTCGGCTTCTTGTTTTCATCAGTCTCTGGCTCATGTCTTGTGAGCATGTGTGCTGTTTTTATTTGTGCCCTTCCCTTTGGGGGGGTTATTTATCCTTCGTAGGAGGGGTTGTTCCTCTCACTGGAGGGTTGTTGTCCTGTCTTGTGTACAGGAGGCTGGGACAGGTGTTTTTAGCCTGTAAGGGTGAGCAGTTTATCCCTCTGGGTATTGTTCTGGTCCATCTGGGGATTTGGGAATCTCCATGTTGAGACTGTCAGTATGCTAAGTCTTCATTGAGGTTTTCTGCTATGTTCATCTCCTTTGTGGTTCTCCTTGAGAGTACCTATTTGGAGAAGCTCTTGGGTTAGCATCCAAGTTCTGTTTGGGGGGCTGAGTCCTCTCCATTTCGTCCTTCCTGGTATTTGGGGAACTTCCTGTTCCCCTGTTTTTTCAGACCTGCCCGTCGCTTGGGCTGGCCCGGGGTGGAGCAGGATCTGAGATCTTGAGTACAGAAGAAAGTTGGATAGAAAAACTAACCAACTAAAAGTATACACAAATAGCACTCGCGAGTGCTATTTGTGTATACTTTTAGTTGGTTAGTTTTTCTATCCAACTTTCTTCTGTACTCAGTATCTCCTCTGTACACAGCACCAACCTAGGAACTCACTCTCATTGTACTGGAGTATCCTTTCAATTAGGCAACAGTCCGCTATAAGAATCAGTAGTGCCATTGGTCTCTCTTCTTTAGGATCTGAGATCTGTTGTCTGTCCTCGGGTCACTGAGGTTCGGTGCTTTTAGATAGCCTGTGGTGTGCCCACTATTTCGTGGATGTTTAGCAGTCTGATGATTGGGGTTTGATATCTCTTTTCAGCTGCTCTTCCTTGCCTACAAGTCTTTTATCAGAGTCATCCGGGATGACTGTGGTGTGTGGTGTTGACTCCGGTATTCACTTATTCAGGTTTGCTGCACGTGTTTGATCTCTGAATATTTCGGTATTGTGAGTTATCTTGTGACCTGAGGACTCTGTCTTCAGTTGTCTTTTAGGGTGCGGTTGCACTGTATTTAAGAGAAGTTTTCTTCTTGTTTTCAGATTCACGGTTTTAACCTTGTAGTTTCTGTACATTCCGGGGTCTGGGCGTTGCCTGCCTTGTTTCTTAAAACCGGTTCGGGTCTCTGTGAGCTTGGCTTGGGCTTGGAGTTCCTTATTTTTATTTTGGAACTGTTTGCACCCTATCTAGGGGCCTTTCAGCAATCTTTTCTTCCACGTCTTCTCCTTTTTTTGGGGGGGGGGGTTTCGGTAGTTGATCCCTTTCTCTGGTAAGGGGTGTGTTGTGAGGGACCGACTGCTGTGCGGCGGTGTCTCCTGGAGGCGCTTTGGCTCAGTCGAGTCTATTTCTGCGGTCTCTAGCTCGGCTTATGGACTATCTGCGGGTCAGTGTCCTTGGGCTTTTTCCTTTCTCAAAGTTTTCTCGGCTTCGGACAAAGCAGGGTTTATTGGGTACGGTTTGCAATCCTGGTGCCCTCAGAATGAGCCGCCTTTTGTACCCTCCTGTTCTGCATTCATTGTCCTCTATAGCTTGGGTATTGTTTTCCCAAAAAGTAATGATTGCACCTGTGGACTCTTTCCATTTATGAAGAAAAACATAAATTATGCTTACCCGTGTTTTTTTTTTTTATGTGGGGCATCTGTTATTTTTATTCTTCTGGCACCTTTTCACCCTGATATTTCTTCTACTGTTCCTTGTTCCTCGGCAGAATGACTGGGGGATGAGGGAATTGGGAGAGGTATTTAAGCTTTTGGCTGGGGTGTCTTTGCTTCCTCCTGGTGGCCAGGTTCTGAATTCCCAAAAGTAATGAATGCAGCTGTGGACTCTTTCCATCTGAAGTAAAGAAAATTATCAGGTAAGCATAATTTTATGTTTTTTTGTTTGCCTTAGTGATGACATGACTTATGGCTAGGAATAAATCCATAAATATGTTAGTACTAGTGTATTTGCACTGCTAAGGTATTCAACGCATAGCCAAAGTGGTGGTTCTGCAACACCACCTGGGTCTTTGGGTGATTGGAGCATACATACTTATTCTTGTTCCTGATGGGCTTACTGGCCCTGTCCTTATTTGGAGCTGTGCATGTGTGTGGTGGGTTCCGGCTAAACAAAGGGTTTTGTCTAAAAAAATAAAGTGCTGTAATTTAAATATTTTATACTAGAGGTTCGCTTTAATGGGACAGTAAACTGACAATTGCATCTTCATGATTCAGATAGCACATGAAATTAAAAAAAAAAAATCTTCTGACTTCTGTTATCAAATTTGCTTAATTATCTTGGTATTTGTTTAAGAGTAGGCTCAGGAGCAGCAACACACTCCTGGGAGCTAGCTGAACAGATCAGGTGAGCCAATGACAAGAGGCATATATGTACAGCCACCATTCATAAGCTAGTGCATTGCTCCTCCTTGGCCTTTTTAGGTAAGCTCTTCAGAAAAGTAAAACATAAGAACACATTACATTTGATGACAGAAGTAAATTAGAAATTTCCATATGAATCATCAAAGTTTAATTTTCACTTTACAGTCCCTTTTAAGCTGTTCGCTAACTTTAATAATGTTTTTAATTTAAAGTCAACCCCTGCTTTTAACAGCTTTCAAATGTAGCCACCAATCCGCAAGCGCTATCCAGGGTGCTAAACTAAAAATGGGCAGGCTTGTAAGCTTACATGCCAGCGTTTTCAATTATAGATACCAAGAGAACAAAGAAAAATTGATAAATTGGAATGTTGCTTAAAATTGCATGCACTATCTGAATCATGGAAGAAAAAAATTGGGTTCAGTATCCCTTTAAATTTAAGTTTACAGAAAATAAGTATTTAATGTTTATAAAGCTTTAGTAGTGTTACCACAAATTGTTGATGGCGATCAGAAGAAGCCTTTACATACCTAAAGAAATTCTTTATTAATAAATCAGAACTAAAACATGTTTTTCAGAAACATATTACAAATTGCATCTTTTAGTGGCAATAGGGAAATGTGAACTGCCTGTGGTTCTAAGATAGAGTGAAACAACATGTACTGATACTAAGATGAATTTTGGAGGGACGCCATCATTACAAAAGTAAACAACTAATGGCATAGCTGTGCCAACAACACTGGGAAACTATGCATGTTGCGATTATTTTTAAATCATTACATAATTTGACTTTGTTTATTAAAAATTATATCCGTAAAAAAAGCAAATTTAAAACTGTCAAAAATCCCTTTGGAGTTTACAAAAATAGACGCATTCTAACAATCCACATCTATTTTTCTAGCTTGTTACTGGAGTATGGGAAGGTGGCTACAACTTTTTTTGTCAAGATACTCACAGTGGTGGTGACGCTGATATGAAGGTAAGATACAATTACTTTGTATTTATTGTGTACATAAAGATAAGATAATACTGTATGTGAATACAAAGCAAACACTCTAATATAAATAAACTACTGACAGAGGAAATCCACAATGCACGCTGTAAGTGCATATTAAAGAGGCTGTTTTTTTATTCATTATTTTTATTTATTTTATAAATTTGAGGATTTACCATTCTTACATTTAAAAAATAAAATAAAATCCAGGGACACTTTGCAGCAGAATAAGCAAGCAGGGCACATGAGTATTGACAATCTACATTTCTTTATGCACATTTTATTTAGTGTAATAACTGTGTATGTCTGTGTGTGCACATTATAAACATTACAGTGGCCACTGTGATAAACATCAACAATGTTTTGTCAAGAAAAGTATTTGTCAACTTACTCATGGTATGTTTTACTTAGTAAGAGTTTGCTATTTGAAGGAAATTGCTGTACAGTATTAAATTTTCTTTAGAGACAGCTCATCCACTCATAACACACGAGGAACCATCTGCAAAATGTTTTTCACAAATATAATATTTTAAAACTAAAGTATTATTAGTCCCATAGCTGTGACTATCAGGCAAAAATCAAATATATATTTTGACTCACTAAATAACAGCCTTGTTTATTGTTGAATTTCCCTGTTCTTCCCCACAGCTAGTAATAATATGGCCTGTGGTAACCAATGTATAGATGTGTTTTGCATATTTTAAAGTAGGGAAAAAGAGTCCACAAAATAAATTTCTTGGAGGGCTAGCCACCTCTACCACCTTCCACCGGGCGCACGGGTCTTGCTTCAATATAAGTGCAGCGAGTCTGCAGAGAGTCACCACAGGGGAGGGACGAAGGCATGGTGCTAAAGTTGCTATAGTTATTTGCAGAGCTCAGCTGCCGCTCTTGCATTGCTTCTTCTCCACCATGATGCATGGACTACAGAAGCAGGTAGATACAATAGGGGCACAGTGGACCAAAAAGCAACATTTCAGGAATTTAAAATAAAAATTAGCATTTTTATAGTATGAATTTAAACATTTTCATCTTTTTCTTGGATCATCTATCTCAATTTTTCTTATTAGCAATTTCTCATTATTTGAAAAAATTGATTTCTTGAGAGGTGTAGAATGTTAGGTTAAACTATATAAACATTGTTTATCAATTAAAAAGGTTTGCAGTTTGCTTCCTGTTTTGAAGACTTCAATGTAGACATATATTACTAAATACAGTGGAATTGAATACTTGAAACATACTACACTATAAAAAGACAACAAACTAGCACTTACTTTGAATTTGGACGAGTAGTAGAATAGTTTCTGGCAAATTTCAAAGTTAATCCAATGTTCTCTCCCTTTGTATCATGTGACAGCCATCAGCCAATAACAAAATACATACACACTTTTACACATGCTCAGTAGGAGCAGGAACCTCAGAAAGTGTGCATATAAAAAGAATGTGCACATTTTAATAATGGTAGTATTCCGGAACATGTGTTTGTTTTGTTTTTAAAAAAAATTGTTCATGCTTTAGCTAAATGATGAAACTTAAATTTTGACTTTTTTTACTAGTAGCCATTTAAAAAGAGAAACAAACTCTTGTGCAGATACTTAAAAGGGAAGACCATTAATATAAAAAGTTAAACTCTGCACCAGTATCTTACCCCCACCCTTAGGGCAATTAGGAACATATATATAAGCCAAATTAAATGTTTTTAGTCTGCAGTGCAATATTCTGGTTTTCAGAATTGGGGAAAAAACACAATTTTCACAACTGAATTACTGAAAAATGAGACAAAATAATGAAAGGATACTGCATGTATATGTGTGTGTGTGTATAGTCACCGGCCACTTTATTAGGTACACCTGTTAAATTGCTTGGTAACACAAATTGCTAATCAGCCAAACATATGGCAGCAACTCAATGCATTTAGGCATCTATACGTGGTGAAGATGACTTGCTGAAGTTCATACTGAGCATCAGAATGGGGAAGAAATTGGATTTAAAGGGACATGAAACCCAAAAATGTTCTTTCATTATTCAGATAGAGAATATAATTTTAAACAACTTTCCAGTTTATTTCTATTATTTAATTTTGTTCCTTCTCTTGTTATCATTTGCTGAAAGGTTTATCTAGGCAAGTTCATGAGCAGCAGAGAATCTAGGTTCTAGGTGTTGATTGGTGGCTGCATAAATATATTGAATGTGATTGGCTCACCCGTGTGTTCAGTTAGAAAGTAGTAGTGCATTGCTGCTCCTTCAACAAATGATACCAAGAGAATGAAAGAACATTTTTGGGTTTCATGTACCTTTAAGTGACTTTGAACGTGGCATGGTTGTTGGTGCCAGATGGACTGGTCTGAGTATTTAAAAAAACTGCTGATAAACTGGCATTTTCACGTACAACCATCTCTAGGGTTTACAGAGAATGCTCTGAAAAAGAGAAAATATCCAGTGAGTGGCAGTTATGTGGATGACAATGCCTTGTTGATGTCAGAGGTCAGAGGAGAATGGGCAGACTGGTTCGAGATGATAGAAACGCAACAGTAACTCAAATAACCACTCGTTACAACCAAGGTATGCAGAATACCATCTCTAAACGCACAACACGTCGATCCTTGAAGCAGATGGGCTACAGCAGCAGAAGACCACACCGGGTGCCACTTGTTGGTTATTTATCAAAAAGACACTGGAAGCTTTTAGGAATACTGCATTAGGCTTTACTTAAACAGATGCAATAGCAGCATTTAGAACATATCAATAACTTGTAAACAGTGGTCAGCACACAGAGAGGAGAAAACACAATAGAGAAAAAGAACACAACTTCCTTCCTGTTAGTGAATGAACAAGTTCACAGATATAAACAATTCTTAATCTAAACTGTACAGCACCATCTACAGCCTTAAAGGGACAGTACACTGTAAAAAAAATTCCCTTAATGTGTTTCCAATTACTTTTATTACCAGCTGCTGAGTATAAAATGTATGAGAATTTACTTTTTTAAGGATTATTTGTGTATATGAATTAGCTGGTTTATCTTATATCTGTCCAAAAACCAAAGACCAATACTTGGAGAGAACAATGGAAAAATTAACATTTTATTACTTTATCTCTTCTATACCCCACATCTTATCTATAGTTTGGACCTAAGGCCAGAAACTTTCAGAGTAGGAAGGGACACCACAGGCTAATTCAACTATTTCAAATGCCAATATATGGGTAAAGGAAATACTTATAAACAATTTAATACACTCCAGCAGGTAACGTGCATCATTGGGAACAAATTAAAGGGGAGAGATTTTTTGAATAAACTGTCCCATTAATGTTGTTCATACATGTGGTAAGTACATACTGATGTATTTCCCAACACCCCTTCTTAACGACATGTACGTAATTATACCACATTCAGTTTCTTTTGAAGAAAACAATTACGTTCCCTTGGCAACGGTTTAGTGAGTGCGTCTGGAGTCATCTCTTCCGATGAGCAATATTGAATGTCAATAGTGCCTTGTTCTTGCATGTCCCTGAGCAAATGATATTTTACATCAATGTGCTTGGTTCGAGGATTGACTCTTTCTGATTGTGTCAACTTTATACACCCATGGTTGTCTTCAAGGATTGGTATGGGTTTAGACCCATCCAGTCCCATATCTAGTAGAAGTTGACAAATCAAAATTGCTTCTTGACATGCATGTGCTGCTGCTATATATTCTGCTTCCGTTGAAGAGAGTGCAACAGTCACTTGTTTTCGACTAGACCAACTTATTGTTCCTTTTCCATACTGGAAGATGTAACCACTTGTAGACTTGCGGTCAGTGGTATCTCCGGCATAATCAGAATCAACATATCCAATTAGTTTTGGGTTTGATATTGCTGGCAGTTGCAGGTTCATCCGAATTGTTCCTTTTAGGTACTGTATCACCCTCTTTACTGCATTCCAGGAACGTTGACATGGTGTCGCAACTTTTCTACAGAGTATACCCACTGCTGCGGCAATGTCTGGTCTTGTCACGGTGGCAATGTATAGCAATTTTCCAATTGCCCTTCGGTAATTGTCATTATTGGGTAACAAGTTTTCTATTCCGTTGTTTTTCAGGTAATCTGGTTCCATAGGTGTTTTCACCTCTTTTGCATCTTGCATGTGAAACTGCTCTGATATTTCTGCAATTTCCTACTTTGGTTAAGAAGATAGCTTCCATCCTCTTTCCTCTCTATTTGGATTGAGTGATGCTCCCTAGTTCTTTAATATCAAAGTTCTGTTTTAATATGTGAACTATTCGGTCATAATCCCCTTGTTCAAAACAAGTTATGATATCATCAACATAAATTAGGATGTATATCCATTTGTTTTCTTGATGCCTTGAATATAATCATGATCTGCTGTGCTTCTTGAGAATCCTTGTTTCATGAGTACTTCATTCACTTTTTCATTCCACATTCTCGCAGCTTGCTTTAGTCCATAGATGCTCTTTTGAAGTTTACATACAAGGTTCTGTTCCTTCTCAAATCCAGGTGGCTGTTCCATGTAGAGATTCTCCTTGATATATCCATATAGGAAAGCAGTTTTGACGTCCAGGTGCCTCACTTGCATTCCTTTTCCGGCTGTAATGCTAAGGAGCGCTCTGATGGTGGAGTGCTTTACAACTGGAGCGCAAGTTTAATCGTAATCTTCTCCAGATTTCTAAGTCCATTTGCTTCCTATAGTTTTTACACCAGGGGGGGGAGCTCAGTGAGTGTCCAGGTTTTATTTTCCTGAAGTGATTTTATTTCTTCTTCGGCTGCCTTTCTCCATTGATTGGCTTCCCTTTTTGTCAATTTTTCTATATCTTCCCAGGATGTTCGTATGAGTGTTTCATGTGTCTTAGCGATGTATGACAGCTTGTGGGGTGGTATCCCTTTCATCACCTGAGTCGTTTTCTGATTTCTGGTTGTTCAGTGGGTTCTACTGGTTTGTGAGTAGCTAATTTTTCTATTGTAAGCTCCACTTCTTGTTCTGTCTCCTGCACAGCTTCACTTTGGTCAGCATCTCTTGCTGGTTCAGTGGACAGTTTCTCTTCATGGCTTTCGAGGGACATTTTTTTTTCTGATGTTTGGCTTTCATCAAAATAAACACTGCGGCTTATTGTGATCTTGTTGGTCTTTGGATGAAGGATTCTATAGCCCTTTGTTCACTGTAACCCACAAGAATGCTTTCTATGGCTGTGTTCTCTAATTTGGAGCGTTTCTCACTTGGAACATAGGCATATGCTTTACATACAAACACTTGATGGTAGCCTGTTCTGTAAGTATGTTGCAGTCATTATTGCTTCACTCCAGTACTGGCTAGGTAAATTGGCATCAGAAAGCATGCATCTTGCCATTTCTATGAAGGTGCAATTTTTTTTTTTTCCTTTCTGCAACACCATTTTGACCAGGACTGTATGGTACAGTTGTTTGGTGTACAATACCTTGTTTCTTTAGGTATGACTCCACTTCCTTACTCATATATTCCCCTCCATTGTCGGTACGTATTATTCCTGGTTTCAATGAAATTTGTTGCTGAATGTAGCTATAAATTCTTGACGTTTCTCTGATGTCTCGCTTTTGTGCTTCATCAGATATGTTGTTGTGGACCTGGAATAATCGTCAATGAAGGTCAGTAAATATCTGTTCCCGCCAGGTGTGGGGGTTTTCATTGGTCCACACACGTCACTGTGTATGAGTTCCATGTGGTGAGTGGTTTTTCTTTGACTGGCTTGTGGAAGTGTGGGTATGTGTGGCCTTTGCTTTGATACAACATGTGCAGTTCATGAGCATGTGGCAAGGCAATATTATCATGTCTTCTTATAAACCTCCCTATGCAAGATCCTTTATGGCTTCTGGGTTTCGATGCCCTAATCGCCTGTGCCACAGGTGGATACATTTGTTATGTGGATTATGAATGGTTGTTTTGGTTTGCTCCCTTTCAGTGATGAGTTTGTACAGGTGTTCATTCAACTTTCCTTTTGCTAGTATTTGTCTCCTGTTTCGAATTGGGCATTCATTGCCTTGGAACTGGACTGTTAGTCCATTGTTAGCGGGAGTTTTCACTAATAGGAGGCTTCCTTCTAAACGTGGGATGTACAGAACATTCTTTACTAGGATGCTTTGCTTACCTCCTGATGATGTGATGCAATTCAGGAACCATTGACCGTTACCTTCCGCTGTAATACTTTTCCCATTCGCTAGGAAGTCTATTGCATTGAAATCAATTTCTGTGAAGAATGTCTCATCACTTGTCATGTGACTAGTTGCCCCTGAGTCAATGCACCAGCCATGTGGTTTACTATTCTGAGTCACTTTAAAGCTACCGCTCCATGATGCAGCTGCAGTTTCCTTTGTGGCTGCCTTAGCTTTTTCTCTTGTGGGTGGCTCTAACCTTGGCTGCTCAGCTTTCCAGATTGAGCAGTTCTTTTTCAGGTGACCGGCCTTTTTGCAGCGAAAACACTGTTGTTTTGCTTTGTGCCTTTTTGCACCTTCAGAGCTACCTCTGATCTCTCATTTTCTTCACTTTGTATGTTTTCCTTTCTTCTATTGTATTCATCAATTAATTTTCCCTTAGCATATTCTAGTGTTAGTTCTGGCTCAGGTTTAGTTTCTAGAGCATTGATAAGGGCACGATATGACCCTGGAAGGCTGAATAATAGCAATGATACTATATGTTTCTTTTCTTCTCTAATTGCACGTAGCTGTTCCGCAATCTCTAGCATAGCATTCATATGTTCACACATTTCCTGGCCTTTTTCTCTTGTTAAGTGTATCCAGTCCACGGATCATCCATTACTTGTGGGATATTCTCCTTCCCAACAGGAAGTTGCAAGAGGATCACCCACAGCAGAGCTGCTATATAGCTCCTCCCCTAACTGTCATATCCAGTCATTCTCTTGCAAGCCTCAACCAAGATGGAGGTCGTAAGAGGAGTGTGGTGTTTTATACTTAGTTTATTCTTCAATCAAAAGTTTGTTATTTTTAAATGGTGCCGGAGTGTACTGTTTATCTCAGGCAGTATTTAGAAGAAGAATCTGCCTGCGTTTTCTATGATCTTAGCAGAAGTAACTAAGATCCATGGCTGTTCTCACATTTTCTGAGGAGTGAGGTAACTTCAGAGAGGGAATGGCGTGCAGGTTTTCCTGCAATAAGGTATGTGCAGTTAATATTTTTCTAGGGATGGAATTTGCTAGAAAATGCTGCTGATACCGAACTAATGTAAGTAAAGCCTTAAATGCAGTTATAGCGACTGGTATCAGGCTTATT
This sequence comes from Bombina bombina, assembly GCF_027579735.1. NCBI lineage: Eukaryota > Metazoa > Chordata > Amphibia > Anura > Bombinatoridae > Bombina > Bombina bombina. The sequence continues at coordinate 483,232,473 of NC_069502.1, read as the reverse complement.
AATAGAGATACATACTCTTATAAAAATGTAATATAAAACGTTTGCTGGCATGTTTAATCGTTTTTATATGTATTTGGTGATAAAACTTATTGGGGCCTAGTTTTTTTCCACATGGCTGGCATGAATTTTGCCTAGTAACAGTTTCCTTAGGCTTTCCATTGTTGTAATATGAGTGGGAGGGGCCTTTTTTAGTGCTTTTCTGTGTAGCTAAAAATACTGACAGACTCATTCAGCTTCCCTCTGCATGATCCAGGACATCTCTGGAGGGCTCAAAAGGCTTCAAAGTCGTTTTTGAGGGAGGTAAAAAGCCACAGTAGAGCTGTGGCAGTTGTTGTGACTGTTTGAAAAAAAAAAAAAAAAAAAGATCTTAAACAAATTCCTCAGAGTTCCATCTTTCAAAATGGAAACTATTCGGACCATCCTACCCATGATCCAACAAGGTCAGTACATGACCACAGTGGACTCAAAGGATGCCTACCTTCACATACCGATTCACAAAGATCATCATCGGTTTCTAAGGTTTGCCTTTCTAGACAGGCATTACCAATTTGTAGCTCTTCCCTTCGGGTTGGCTACAGCCCCGAGAATCTTTACAAAGGTTCTGGGCTCACTTCTGGCGGTTCTAAGACCGCGAGGCATAGCGGTGGCTCCGTATCTAGACGACATCCTGATACAGGCGTCAAGCTTTCAAGTTGCCAAGTCTCATGCAGAGATAGTTCTGGCATTTCTGAGGTCGCACAGGTGGAAAGTGAACGAGGAAAAGAGTTCTCTATCCCCACTCTCAAGAGTCTCCTTCTTAGGGACTCTTATAGATTCTGTAGAAATGAAAATTTACCTGACGGAGTCCAGGTTATCAAAACTTCTAAATGCTTGCCGTGTTCTTCACTCCATTCCGCGCCCTTCGGTAGCTCAGTGTATGGAGGTAATCGGCTTAATGGTAGCGGCAGTGGACATAGTGCCATTTGCGCGCCTTCATCTCAGACCACTGCAATTATGCATGCTGAGTCAGTGGAATGGGGATTACACAGATTAGTCCCCTCTGCTAAATCTGGATCAAGAGACCAAAGATTCTCTTCTCTGGTGGTTGTCTCGGGTACACCTGTCCAAGGGTATGACCTTTCGCAGGCCAGATTGGACAATTGTAACAACAGATGCCAGCCTTCTAGGTTGGGGTGCAGTCTGGAATTCCCTGAAGGCACAGGGATCGTGGACTCAGGAGGAGAAACTCCTTCCAATAAATATTCTGGAGTTAAGAGCGATATTCAATGCTCTTCTGGCTTGGCCTCAGTTAGCAACACTGAGGTTCATCAGATTTCAGTCGGACAACATCATGACTGTGGCTTACATCAACCATCAAGGGGGAACCAGGAGTTCCCTAGCGATGTTAGAAGTCTCAAAAATAATTCGCTGGGCAGAGTACCACTCTTGCCACCTGTCAGCAATCCATATCCCAGGCGTGGAGAACTGGGAGGCGGATTTTCTAAGTCGTCAGACTTTCCGTCCGGGGGAGTGGGAACTCCATCCGGAGGTGTTTGCTCAGTTGATTCATCGTTGGGGCAAACCAGAGTTGGATCTCATGGCGTCTCGCCAGAACGCCAAGCTTCCTTGTTACGGATCCAGGTCCAGGGACCCAGAAGCGACGCTGATAGATGCGCTAGCAGCGCCTTGGTTCTTCAACCTGGCTTATGTGTTTCCACCGTTTCTTCTGCTCCCTCGACTGATTGCCAAAATCAAACAGGAGAGAGCATCAGTGATTCTGATAGCACCTGCGTGGCCACGTAGGACTTGGTATGCAGACCTAGTGGACATGTCATCCTTTCCACCATGGACTCTGCCTCTAAGACAGGACCTTCTGATACAAGGTCCTTTCAATCATCCAAATCTAATTTCTCTGAGACTGACTGCATGGAGATTGAACGCTTGATTCTATCAAAGCGTGGCTTCTCTGAGTCAGTCATTGATACTTTAATACAGGCACGAAAGCCTGTTACCAGGAAAATCTACCAGAAGATATGGAGTAAGTATCTTTATTGGTGTGAATCCAAGACTTACTCATGGAGTAAAGTTAGGATTCCTAGAATATTGTCTTTTCTCCAAGAGGGCTTGGACAAAGGATTATCAGCTAGTTCCTTAAAGGGACAGATTTCTGCTCTGTCTATTCTTTTGCACAAGCGTCTGGCAGAGGTTCCAGACGTCCAGGCATTTTGCCAGGCTTTGGTTAGATTTAAGCCTGTGTTTAAACCTGTTGCTCCCCCGTGGAGCTTAAACTTGGTTCTTAAGGTTCTTCAAGGAGTTCCGTTTGAACCCCTTCATTCCATTGATATTAAACTTTTATCTTGGAAAGTTCTGTTTTTGATGGCTATTTCCTCGGCTCGGAGAGTCTCTGAGCTATCTGCCTTACAATGTGATTCTCCCTATCTGATTTTTCATGCAGATAAGGTAGTTCTGCGTACCAAACCTGGGTTTTTACCTAAGGTGGTTTCTAACAAGAATATCAATCAAGAGATTGTTGTTCCATCGTTGTGCCCTAATCCTTCTTCAAAGAAGGAACGTCTTTTACATAATCTGGACGTAGTCCGTGCCTTGAAGTTTTACTTACAAGCTACTAAGGATTTTCGTCAAACATCTTTCCTGTTTGTCGTTTACTCTGGACAGAGGAGAGGTCAAAAAGCTTCGGCAACCTCTTTTTCCTTTTTGCTTCGGAGCGTAATAAGCCTAGCCTATGAGACTGCTGGACAGCAGCCCCCTGAAAGGATTACAGCTCATTCTACTAGAGCTGTGGCTTCCATCTGGGCCTTCAAAAATGAGGCCTCTGTTGAACAGATTTGCAAGGCTGCGACTTGGTCTTTGCTTCACACTTTTTCAAAATTTTACAAATTTGATACTTTTGCTTCTTCGGAGGCTGTGTTTGGGAGAGAGGTTCTTCGGGCAGTGGTTCCTTCCGCTTAATCCTGCCTTGTCCCTCCCATCATCCGTGTACTTTAGCTTTGGTATTGGTATCCCACAAGTATTGGATGATCCGTGGACTGGATACACTTAACAAGAGAAAACATAATTTATGCTTACCTGATAAATTTATTTCTCTTGTAGTGTATCCAGTCCACGGCCCGCCCTGTCCTTTTAAGGCAGGTCTAAATTTTAATTAAACTACAGTCACCACTGCACCCTATGGTTTCTCCTTTCTCTGTTTGTTTTCGGTCGAATGACTGGATATGACAGTTAGGGGAGGAGCTATATAGCAGCTTTGCTGTGGTTGATCCTCTTGCAACTTCCTGTTGGGAAGGAGAATATCCCACAAGTAATGGATGATCCGTGGACTGGATACACTACAAGAGAAATAAATTTATCAGGTAAGCATAAATTATGTTTTCCAGCCTCATCTTATACAGTCTGCACATTAAATATATGCCTAGATTACGAGTTTTGCGTTATGAGCTATGCAGTGCTAACGTGCAGTTTTTTCTCACCGCTCACTTACCTGCAGCGCTAGTATTACAGGTTTTTACAAACCCGGCGTTAAAAGGCAAGAAGTGAGCGTAGAGCAAAATTGTGCACCATACCGCACTCCAATACCAGCGCTGCTTAAGTCAGCGGTGAGCTGGTCGTAGGTGCTCGTGCACGATTTCCCCATAGACATCAATGGGGAGAGCCGGCTGACAAAAAGTCTAATACCTGCAAAAAAGCAGCGTAAAGCTCAGTAGCGCAGCCCCATTGATTCCTATGGGGAAACAAAATTTATGTTTACACCTAACACCCTAACATGAACCCCGAGTCTAAACACCCCTATTCTTACACTTAACCCCTAATCTGCAACCCCCAACTTCGCCGACACCTGCATTATACTTATTAACCCCTAATCTGCTGCCCCCAACATTGCCGACATCTACATTATATTTATTAACCCCTAAACTCCCTCCCCCAATGTCGCCGCAACCTACCTACATTTATTAACCCCTAATCTGCCGCCCCCAACGTCGCCGCCACTAGTATAATAAATTTATTAACCCCTAAGTCTAACCCTAACACCCCCTAACTTAAATATAAATTAAATAAATCTAAATAAAAATTACTATTAATAACTAAATTATTCCTATTTAAAACTAAATACTTACCTATAAAATAAACCCTAAGCTAGCTACAATATAACTAATAGTTACATTGTAGCTAGCTTAAGGTTTATTTTTATTTTACAGGCAAGATTGTATTTATTTTAACTAGGTAGAATAGTTATAAACTATTTAATAACTACCTAGCTAAAATAAATACAAATTTACCTGTAAAATAAAACCTAACCTATGTTACAATAACGCCTAACACTACACTACAATTAAATAAATCACCTACATTAAATACAATTAATTAAATTAAATTGGCTAAATCACAAAAAAACACTATATTACAGAAAATAAAAAAACAAATTACAGATCTTTAAACTAATTACACCTAATCTAAGAGCCCTATCAAAATAAAAAAAAGCCCACCCAAAATAAAAAAAACCTAGCCTAAACTAAACTACCAATAGCCCTTAAAAGGGCCTTTTGCGGGGCATTGCCCCAAAGAAATCAGCTCTTTTACCTGTAAAAAAAAAAAATACAAACAACCCCCCAACAGTAAAACCCACCACCCAAACAACCAACCCCCCAAATAAAAGCCTAACTAAAAAAACTGAAAAGGGCATTTGGATGGGCATTGCCCTTAAAAGGGCATTTAGCTCTATTGCTGCCCAAAGCCCTAACCTAAAAAATAAATCCACCCAATACACCCTTAAAAAATCCTAACACTAACCCCTGAAGATTCACTTACCGAGAGAAGTCTTCATCCAAGCGGCAAGATGTCCTCAACAAAGCCGGCAGAAGTGGTCCTCCAGACGGGCAGAAGTCTTCATCCAGACGGCATTTTCTATCTTCATCCTTCCGATGCGGAGCGGCTCCATCTTCAAGACATCCAGCGTGGAGCATCCTCTTCAAATGACGTTTTCTTCGGAATGAATATCACTTTAAGTGATGTCATCCAAGATGGCATCCCTTAGATTCCAATTGGCTGATAGAATTCTATCTTGGATGACGTCACTTAAAGTGATATTCATTCTGAAGATGACGTCGTTTGAAGAAGATGCTCCGCGCCGGATGTCTTCAAAGATGGAGCCGCTCCGCGTCGGAAGGATGAAGATAGAAGATGCCGTCTGGAGGACCACTTCTGCCAGCTTCGTTGAGGACATCTTGCCGCTTGGATGAAGACTTCTCCCGGTAAGTGAATCTTCAGGGGTTAGTGTTAGGATGTTTTAAGGGTGTATTGGGTGGGTTTATTTTTTAGGTTAGGGCTTTGGGCAGCAATAGAGCTAAATGCTCTTTTAAGGGCAATGCCCATCCAAACGCCCTTTTCAGGGCAATGGGGAGCTTAGGTTTTTTTAGTTAGGCTTTTATTTGGGGGGTTGGTTGTGTGGGTGGTGGGTTTTACTGTTGGGGGGGTTGTGTGTATTTTTTTTTTACAGGTAAAAGAGCTGATTTCTTTGGGGCAATGCCCAGCACAAGGTCCTTTTAAGGGCTATTGGTAGTTTAGTTTAGGCTAGGGTTTTTTTTTTATTTTGTGTGAGCTTTTTTTTATTTTGATAGGGCTCTTAGATTAGGTGTAATTAGTTTAAAGATCTGTAATTTGTTTTTTATTTTCTGTAATTTAGTGGGGGGGTTTGTGATTTAGCTAATTTTATTTATTTAATTGTATTTTATGTAGGTAATTTATTTAATTGTAGTGTAGTGTTAGGTCTTAGTGTAACTTAGGTTAGGTTTTATTTTGCAGGTAAATTTGTATTTATTTTAGCTAGATAGTTATTAAATAGTTAATAACTATTTAGTAACTATTCTACCTAGTTAAAATAAATACAAACTTGCCTGTGAAATAAAAATAAACCCTAAGCTAGATGCCATGTAACTATTAGTTATATTGTAGCTATCTTAGGGTTTATTTTATAGGTAAATATTTAGTTTTAAATAGGAATAATTTAGTTAATGATAGTAATTTTATTTAGATTTATTTAAATTATATTTAAGTTAGGGGGTGTTAGGGTTAGACTTAAGTTTAAAGGGTTAATAAATTTAGAATAGTGGTGGCGATGTTGGAGGCAGCAGATTAGGGGTTAATAAATATAATGTAGGTTGTGGCGATGTCCGGAGCGGAAGATTAGGGGTTAATAAGTATAATGTAGGTGGTGGCGATGTTAGGGACATCAGATTAGGGGTTAATACTATTTAACTAGTGTTTGCAAGGCGAGAGTGCGGCGGTTTAGGGGTTAATATGTTTATTATAGTGTCGGCGATTCGGGAGTGGCAGATTAGGGGTTAATATTTTTATTATAGTGGCGGCGATGCGGTAGGGCCTCGGTTTAGGGGTTAATAGGTAGTTTATGGGTGTTAGTGTACTTTTTAGCACTTTAGTTATGAGTTTTATGCTACAGCGTTGTAGTGTAAAACTCATAACTACTGACTTTAAAATGCATTAGGAATCTTGACGGGGTAGGGTGTACCGCTCACTTTTTGACCTCCCAGGACAGACTCGTAATACCGGCGCTATGGAAGTCCCATAGAAAAAAGGGTTTACGAACTTTACGTAAGTCGGTTTGCAGTAAGGCCAAACAAGTGTGCGGTACACCTATACCTGCAAGACTCGTAATAGCAGCGGTAGTGAAAAAGCAGCGTTAGGACCTGTTAACGCTGCTTTTTTACCTTAACGCACAACTCGTAATCTAGCCAATAGTTTACTGTTTAAGTTTGAACGCTCATGCAGTTTTTGTAGTGCAGTCCACATACCTTTAGCTGTGTTTTCTTTTCTTATATGAATGAGTTGATCATCCTCCACTAAGAGGCTTATAACTGCTTTGCTTGCCTGTTTTTCTTGTCCCATTCTTCTGGTTTTCAGTGGGTCTGTTTGTATCCAGCACCTCCCATAAGTCATCTTTCGATAACAGCATTTCAAACTTACACTTCCACAGCTGGTAGTTGGTATTGTTTAGCCTTGCTATTGCATATTTCACATCTAAACCACTTGCCATCTTTCAGTAAATTGGATGCAGCTCTTGTTTCCTCACACAGTATTTACTTGGATCATAGATGCAACACTTACTGACTTGTAGTTTTCCTTTAGTGTCTGGGCCCATAACCTGTTAGTTATGTATCAAAAAGGCACTGGAAGCTTTTAGGAATACTGCATTAGGCTTTACTTATACAGATGCAATAGCAGCATTTAGAACATATCAATAACTTGTAAAACAGTGGTCAGCACACAGAGAGGAGAAAACACAATAGAGAAAAAGAACACAACTTCCTTCCGGTTATGAATGAACAAGTTCACAGATATAAACAATTAGTAATCTAAACTGTATAGGGCCATCTACAGCCTTAATGTTGTAAATACATGTGGTACAGTACATGATGATGTATTTCCCAACACCACTCCTGTCAGCTAAGAACAGGAAACTGAAGCTACAATTCGCACAGACTCACCAAAATTGGACAATAGAAGATTGGAAAAAACGTTGCCTGGTCTGATGAGTCTCGATTTTAAGCTGCGACATTCAGATGGTAGGGTCAGAATTTGGCGCAAACATGAAAGCATGGATCCATCCTGCCTTTTATCAATGGTTCAGGCTGGTGGTGGTGGTGTAATGGTGTGGGGGATATTTTCTTGGCACACTTTGGGCCCCTTAGTACCAATTAAGCATTGTTTAAACGCCACGGCCTACCTGATTATTGTTGCTGACCATGTCAATCCCTTTATGACTACAGTGTACCCATCTTCTGATGGCTACTTCCAGCAGGATAATGCACCATGTCACAAACCTCAAAACTGGTTTCTTGAACATAATGGCCTCTAGTTATTAAGCTCCGTAATTTTCTTGCATTCGCCGGCCCAATACGCTCGCCTCACAGCGCCGCCGCGGACCTGAATACGTTCGCAAAAGTTATCAAAAAAGCTGTCAAAAATCCGCGCACCAAGTACGGGGCGATGAGCAGCGGACTGTGATAGTTATCACTCATCCGATCTTGCTGCTCTTCGGCTTTTTTACAGCTTTATTGATAAGCTGTCACTAAGCACCCACACTATACTATACTGTTCTACCCCCTATACCACCGCCCCCGGAGCCCCCCCCGCAACTAAATAAAGTTATTAACCCCTAAACTGCCGCTCCTAGACCCTGCCGCAACTATAATAAATGTATTAACCCCTAAACCGCCGCTCCTGGACCCCTCCGCCACCTACATAATACCTATTAACCCCTATCCTGCCCCCCTATACCGCCGCCACCTATAATAAAGTTATTAACCCCTATCCTGCGGATCCCGGACCCCGCCGCCACCTATATTAAACTTATTAACCCCTAATCTGCCCCCCTACACCGTCGCCATCTATATTAAACTAATTAACCCCTATCCTGCCCCCCCTATACCGCCGCCATCTATATTAAACTAATTAACCCCTATCCTGCCCCCCCTATACCGCCGCTACCTATAATAAAATTATTAACCCCTAAACCTAAGTCTAACACTAACCCTAACACCCCCCTAACTTAAATATTAATTAAATAAATCTAAATAATATTACTCTTATTAAATTAATTTTTCCTATTTAAAACTAAATACTTACCTATAAAATAAACCCTAATATAGCTACAATGTAATTAATAATTACATTGTAGCTATTTTAGGATTTATATTTATTTTACAGGTAACTTTGTATTTATTTTAACTAGGTACAATAGTTATTGCCCCAAAGTAATCAGCCTGTAAAAAAAAAATACAACCCCCCCAACATTAAAAGCCACCAGCCACATACCCCTACTCTAACCCACCCAAACCCCCCTTAAATAAACCTAACACTAACCCCCTGAAGATCTCCCTACCTTGAGTCGTGTTCACCCAGCAGGGCCGAAGTCATCATCCCGACGAATGAATATTCCTTTAAGTGACGTCATCCAAGATGGCGTCCCTCGAATTCCGATTGGCTGATAGGATTCTTTCTAGCAAAAGTAGTCAGATTGTGTCGAACTTTCGTTCGGCACATCTGGAGTGACGTAAGAATCGATCTGTGTCGGACTGAGTCCGGCGGATCGTCGCTTACGTCACAAAATTCTACTTTTGCCGGTGTGTAGGGCTTGATAACTTAGGCGAATCAGCCTCGCCACAAATACGCTGCGGAATTCCAGCGTATTTGAGGTTGACGGCTTGATAACTAGAGGCCAATGAGTTCACTGTACTCCAATGGCCTCCACAGTCACCAAATCTCAATCCAATAAAGCACCTTTGGGATGTGGTGAAATGGGAAATTCACATCATGGATGTGTAGCCGACAAATCTACAGCAACTGTGTGATGCTATCATGTCAATATGGACCCAAATCTCTGAGGAATGTTTCCAACACCTTGTTGAATCTATGGCGTGAAGAATTAAGGCAGTTCCGAAAGCAAAAGTGGGTCCATCCCGGCACTAGCAAGGTGTACCTAACAAAGTGGCTGGTGAGTGTGTGTGTGTGTGTATGTATATATATGTGTATGTATGTGTATATATATATATATATATATATATATATATATATATATATATATATATATATATATATATATATATATATATATGTGTGTGTGTGTGTATATAATATATATGTGTGTGTGTGTGTGTGTATAATATGTATGTGTGTGTGTATATAATATATATGTGTGTGTGTATAATATATATGTGTGTGTGTGTATATATATATATATATATATGTGTGTATATGTATGTGTGTATATAATATATGTTTGTGTGTGTGAAAACACTGTGGCAGATGTAGCGCTATGGATAATATTTTAGTTGAGCCAGGGTGATCGCTCCGGAGTTGGTTTAACTCCATGGCATACCAGACCCCTCAGACTACATCCAATGACCACAACAGAGTGCCATCCGATTTACTGGACTAGGTAGGCCTGACAGTTCATAAATCTCTAAAATACACTTTTAAGGGAGCAGGACACGGACAAGAAAGAGGGAACTTAAATTTCGGTTAATCCTAAATTTAGCCAATGTTCTGCAGAGAGAGGGAGACATAAATACAGATATCTGTTTAGAAATAACATAGAACATATTCTGCTATGTGCAGAACATTGGAATGTTAAATATTTACAGTAAATACATAGTTAAAACCATTTTATTAGATGGTGTTGTTATGAGTGTAACTGTACTATGTAATGTATTTTTGTGACACTTTTTAGTTTTGCAAAACAGTTAACCAGAGTTCTGAAGTCGCAATAGTTATTCTAGAGTAAATTGTGATTGCGCTCATGCGATAGCGTTTACTTTCAACTTGTAATACGAGCGGTAAGCCCAATGCGCGCAAAACTTCACGATAAACCCCCTATTGCACTGGTGCAAACGTTTGCGCTTCACTCGTAATCTAGCCCTTAGTCTGACGTCCCTGAAATTCCTCCTCATGTGCAATCAGCCAATACGTTGAACAGAAGGAGAATCCATATAAGATTTACAGGTTATGGACATATAGAAAACTCAATACCATAAAGATTTTCACATGAAGCTAATATATTTTAAAAATTTTGCGAGCATTCACATACTTCCATTTTCATATTGACATTTTTTGGGGTAAATCGTCCCTTTAAACTATAAACAAGAAACAAAGATGATTTAACTCCTTTTAAAACATTTCTGCAGTTTTTTTAGTAGGTGATAGATAACATTCCTACGTGTACAAACTGACTTTTATGTCCCTTTAAAAAATAAGCAGGGTTACAAAAGCACATAAATAATAAATCGGGTACAACAGTTTTTGGGGATACAGGTTCACAAAGTAAACATACATTTCAAACTTCTTTGTTCATACTAAGTTAAAAAGCATCTGAGTCTTCCTTTATCTCTGTTGTGTAATTGTGACACTTAGAAGGTTGAGGCATTACTCAATCTGTCGTTCTTTAGCAATGATGCCACTCAACTGTAAGTTTCCTTGGCTATGAGGACAGTAACAACGAATTAACTGTATGTCCAAACCAACATCTTTTTAGAAAGATAGTATATATAATATTATATATTGTATACATTTTTAATATATATAAAGAAAATTTATATAAATGTTTTATGAGATTACTGTAACACATCTGTGAAAGACCTTTAACTTTGCAACAATAAATATACAAATATGTTATGTTTAGTACCAGTAATGCCCCCCTCGCTTTGAAAATTTTAAATTGATCTCCTACCCCTTGGCCATTGTACTATTTCCAGACAATCACAACCTGTTTGACTCCTAACATGTACCATTATGGTTCTATGTGGACTGCCTGAAAAAGATATCATGGGCTCTAGTGGTGCCAATAAAATGAGCCATGGTACCTCAAACACAGCCCTGGCTCTTTCTTTCATGTAATTAGCAAGAGTCCAAGAGTCCATGAGCTAGTGACGTATGGGATATACATTCCTACCAGGAGGGGCAAAGTTTCCCAAACCTCAAAATGCCTATAAATACACCCCTCACCACACCCACAATTCAGTTTTACAAACTTTGCCGATGGAGGTGGTGAAGTAAGTTTGTGCTAGATTCTACGTTGATATGCGCTCCGCAGCAAGTTGGAGCCCGGTTTTCCTCTCAGCGTGCAGTGAATGTCAGAGGGATGTGAGGAGAGTATTGCCTATTTGAATGCAGTGATCTCCTTCTACGGGGTCTATTTCATAGGTTCTCTGTTATCGGTCGTAGAGATTCATCTCTTACCTCCCTTTTCAGATCGACGATATACTCTTATATATACCATTACCTCTGCTGATTCTCGTTTCAGTACTGGTTTGGCTATCTGCTATATGTAGATGAGTGTCCTGGGGTAAGTAAGTCTTATTTTCTGTGACACTCCTAGCTATGGTTGGGCACTTTGTTTATAAAGTTCTAAATATATGTATTCAAACATTTATTTGCCTTGACTCAGAATGTTCAACTTTCCTTATTTTCAGACAGTCAGTTTCATATTTGGGATAATGCATTTTAATTTAACATTTTTCTTACCTTAAAATTTGACTTTTTCCCTGTGGGCTGTTAGGCTCGCGGGGGCTGAAAATGCTTCTTTTTATTGCGTCATTCTTGGCGCGGACTTTTTTGGCGCAAAAATTCTATTTCCGTTTCCGGCGTCATACGTGTCGCCGGAAGTTGCGTCATTTTTTGACGTTATTTTGCGCCAAAAATGTCGGCGTTCCGGACGTGGCGTCATTTTTGGCGCCAGAAAGCATTTAGGCGCCAAATAATGTGGGCGTCTTATTTGGCGCGAAAAAATATGGGCGTCACTTTTGTCTCCACATTATTTAAGTTTCATTTTTTATTGCTTCTGGTTGCTAGAAGCTTGTTCTTTGGCATTTTTTCCCATTCCTGAAACTGTCATTTAAGGAATTTGATCAATTTTGCTTTATATATATGTTGTTTTTTCTCTTACATATTGCAAGATGTCTCTCGTTGCATCTGAGTCAGAAGATACTACAGGAAAATCGCTGTCAAGTGCTGAATCTACCAAAGCTAAGTGTATCTGCTGTAAACTTTTGGTAGCTATTCCTCCAGCTGTTGTTTGTATTGATTGTCATGACAAACTTGTTAAAGCAGATAATATTTCCTTTAGTAAAGTACCATTGCCTGTTGCAGTTCCTTCAACATCTAAGGTGCAGAATGTTCCTGATAATATAAGAGATTTTGTTTCTGAATCAATAAAGAAGGCTATGTCTGTTATTTCTCCTTCTAGTAAACGTAAAAAATCTTTTAAAACTTCTCTCCCTACAGATGAATTTTTAAATGAACATCATCATTCTGATTCTGATGATTCCTCTGGTTCAGAGGATTCTGTCTCAGAGGTTGATGCTGATAAATCTTCATATTTATTTAAGATGGAATTTATTCGTTCTTTACTTAAAGAAGTACTAATTGCTTTAGAAATAGAGGATTCTGGTCCTCTTGATACTAATTCTAAACGTTTAGATAAAGTATTTAAAGCTCCTGTGGTTATTCCAGAAGTTTTTCCTGTTCCTAATGCTATTTCTGCAGTAATTTCCAAAGAATGGGATAATTTGGGTAATTCATTTACTCCTTCTAAACGTTTTAAGCAATTATATCCTGTGCCGTCTGACAGATTAGAATTTTGGGACAAGATCCCTAAAGTTGATGGGGCTATTTCTACCCTTGCTAAACGTACTACTATTCCTACGTCAGATGGTACTTCGTTTAAGGATCCTCTAGATAGGAAAATTGAATCCTTTCTAAGAAAAGCTTATCTGTGTTCAGGTAATCTTCTTAGACCTGCTATATCTTTGGCTGATGTTGCTGCAGCTTCAACTTTTTGGTTGGAAACTTTAGCGCAACAAGTAACACATCGTGATTCTCATTATATTATTATTCTTCTTCAGCATGCTAATAATTTTATCTGTGATGCCATTTTTGATATTATCAGAGTTGATGTCAGGTTTATGTCTCTAGCTATTTTAGCTAGAAGAGCTTTATGGCTTAAAACTTGGAATGCTGATATGGCTTCTAAATCAACTCTACTTTCCATTTCTTTCCAGGGTAACAAATTATTTGGTTCTCAGTTGGATTCCATTATTTCAACTGTTACTGGTGGGAAAGGAACTTTTTTACCACAGGATAAAAAATCTAAAGGTAAAAACAGGGCTAATAATCGTTTTCGTTCCTTTCGTTTCAACAAAGAACAAAAGCCTGATCCTTCATCCTCAGGAGCAGTTTCAGTTTGGAGACCATCTCCAGTCTGGAATAAATCCAAGCCAGCTAGAAAGGCAAAGCCTGCTTCTAAGTCCACATGAAGGTGCGGCCCTCATTCCAGCTCAGCTGGTAGGGGGCAGGTTACGTTTTTTCAAGGAAATTTGGATCAATTCTGTTCACAATCTTTGGATTCAGAGCATTGTTTCAGAAGGGTACAGAATTGGTTTCAAGTTGAGACCTCCTGCAAAGAGATTTTTTTCTTTCCCGTGTCCCAGTAAATCCAGTAAAAGCTCAAGCATTTCTGAAATGTGTTTCAGATCTAGAGTTGACTGGAGTAATTATGCCAGTTCCAGTTCCGGAACAGGGGATGGGGTTTTATTCAAATCTCTTCATTGTACCAAAGAAGGAGAATTCTTTCAGACCAGTTCTGGATCTAAAAATATTGAATCGTTATGTAAGGATACCAACGTTCAAGATGGTAACTGTAAGGACTATCTTACCTTTTGTTCAGCAAGGGAATTATATGTCCACAATAGATTTACAGGATGCATATCTGCATATTCCGATTCATCCAGATCATTATCAGTTCCTGAGATTCTCGTTTCTGGACAAGCATTACCAATTTGTGGCTCTGCCGTTTGGCCTAGCTACAGCTCCAAGAATTTTTACAAAGGTTCTCGGTGCCCTGCTGTCTGTAATCAGAGAACAGGGTATTGTGGTATTTCCTTTGCTCGTTTTCACATGCGACCTCTTCAGCTCTGTATGCTGAAGCAATGGTGCAAGGATTACACGAAGATATCTCAATTAATATCTTTAAAACCGATTGTTCGACACTCTCTAACATGGTGGACAGATCACCATTGTTTAATTCAGGGGGCTTCTTTTGTGCTTCCGACCTGGACTGTAATTTCAACAGATGCAAGTCTCACAGGTTGGGGAGCTGTGTGGGGATCTCTGACGGCACAAGGAGTTTGGGAATCTCAGGAGGTGAGATTACCGATCAATATTTTGGAACTCCGTGCAATTTTCAGAGCTCTTCAGTTTTGGCCTCTTCTGAAGAGAGAATCGTTCATTTGTTTTCAGACAGACAATGTCACAACTGTGGCATACATCAATCATCAAGGAGGGACTCACAGTCCTCTGGCTATGAAAGAAGTATCTCGAATTTTGGTTTGGGCGGAATCCAGCTCCTGTCTAATCTCTGCGGTTCATATCCCAGGTGTAGACAATTGGGAAGCGGATTATCTCAGTCGCCAAACGTTGCATCCGGGCGAATGGTCTCTTCACCCAGAGGTATTTCTTCAGATTGTTCAAATGTGGGAATTTCCAGAAATAGATCTGATGGCGTCCCATCTAAACAAGAAACTTCCCAGGTATCTGTCCAGATCCCGGGATCCTCAGGCGGAGGCAGTGGATGCATTATCACTTCCTTGGAAGTATCATCCTGCCTATATCTTTCCGCCTCTAGTTCTTCTTCCAAGAGTAATCTCCAAGATTCTGAAGGAATGCTCGTTTGTTCTGCTGGTAGCTCCGGCATGGCCTCACAGGTTTTGGTATGCGGATCTTGTCCGGATGGCCTCTTGCCAACCGTGGACTCTTCCGTTAAGACCAGACCTTCTGTCACAAGGTCCTTTTTTCCATCAGGATCTGAAATCCTTAAATTTAAAGGTATGGAGATTGAACGCTTGATTCTTGGTCAAAGAGGTTTCTCTGACTCTGTGATTAATACTATGTTACAGGCTCGTAAATCTGTATCTCGAGAGATATATTATAGAGTCTGGAAGACTTATATTTCTTGGTGTCTTTCTCATCATTTTTCCTGGCATTCTTTTAGAATGCCGAGAATTTTACAGTTTCTTCAGGATGGTTTAGATAAGGGTTTGTCCGCAAGTTCTTTGAAAGGACAAATCTCTGCTCTTTCTGTTCTTTTTCACAGAAAGATTGCTATTCTTCCTGATATTCATTGTTTTGTACAAGCTTTGGTTCGTATAAAACCTGTCATTAAGTCAATTTCTCCTCCTTGGAGTTTGAATTTGGTTCTGGGAGCTCTTCAAGCTCCTCCGTTTGAACCTATGCATTCATTGGACATTAAATTACTTTCTTGGAAAGTTTTGTTCCTTTTGGCCATCTCTTCTGCCAGAAGAGTTTCTGAATTATCTGCTCTTTCTTGTGAGTCTCCTTTTCTGATTTTTCATCAGGATAAGGCGGTGTTGCAAACTTCTTTTGAATTTTTACCTAAAGTTGTGAATTCCAACAACATTAGTAGAGAAATTGTGGTTCCTTCATTATGTCCTAATCCTAAGAATTCTAAGGAGAAATCGTTGCATTCTTTGGATGTTGTTAGAGCTTTGAAATATTATGTTGAAGCTACGAAATCTTTTCGTAAGACTTCTAGTCTATTTGTTATCTTTTCCGGTTCTAGAAAAGGCCAGAAAGCTTCTGCCATTTCTTTGGCATCTTGGTTGAAATCTTTAATTCATCTTGCCTATGTTGAGTCGGGTAAAACTCCGCCTCAGAGAATTACAGCTCATTCTACTAGGTCAGTTTCTACTTCCTGGGCGTTTAGGAATGAAGCTTCGGTTGACCAGATCTGCAAAGCAGCAACTTGGTCCTCTTTGCATACTTTTACTAAATTCTACCATTTTGATGTATTTTCTTCTTCTGAAGCAGTTTTTGGTAGAAAAGTACTTCAGGCAGCGGTTTCAGTTTGAATCTTCTGCTTATGTTTTTCGTTAAACTTTATTTTGGGTGTGGATTATTTTCAGCAGGAATTGGCTGTCTTTATTTTATCCCTCCCTCTCTAGTGACTCTTGTGTGGAAAGATCCACATCTTGGGTAGTCATTATCCCATACGTCACTAGCTCATGGACTCTTGCTAATTACTTGAAAGAAAACATAATTTATGTAAGAACTTACCTGATAAATTCATTTCTTTCATATTAGCAAGAGTCCATGAGGCCCGCCCTTTTTTTGTGGTGGTTATGATTTTGTATAAAGCACAATTATTCCAATTCCTTATTTTATATGCTTTCGCACTTTTTTATCACCCCACTTCTTGGCTATTCGTTAAACTGAATTGTGGGTGTGGTGAGGGGTGTATTTATAGGCATTTTGAGGTTTGGGAAACTTTGCCCCTCCTGGTAGGAATGTATATCCCATACGTCACTAGCTCATGGACTCTTGCTAATATGAAAGAAATGAATTTATCAGGTAAGTTCTTACATAAATTATGTTTTTTCTTATCAATGAGAGAGCTGCAGGGTTGTCACCTGTGTGATGAAATAGCTTACATATTTTATCCCTGGAATATTCACATAGTTGTTTTTAACCCCCTGTAAATATTCCTATTATTACAACATATACAGCTTGTACATTCCTTGACTCCCAGTAGCGGCTCTGCCAGTGGGCAGTGTAAGGCAGAACACCCCGACCTAGCAATGCACCCATTTCTTTACAGGACTGGACTGGGTACACAGCCCTGGGTGCTCAATAGCACTCTCAGGAAGCTGTGCTGTCACCAGAGTTCCAGGCAGTTAACCCCAGACAAGTCTGGGTGCAAGGCCCATAGGGAAAATTACAAAATAAATTAATACACTGTGATGGCATTTGCCTTTATTTATATATTATATCCAACTCACAGAGAAAGTCCAGCACTCGCTTGCAAGCTCTCAGCTAGGATTAAAAGCAAAACTGGAAGAGTTAGTTATAGTGATGTGCAGTTCGGTTCTTTTGGGTGAATCGGTTCATTTCGGACGGTTCGATTAACTGAACCGGTTCATGAACCGATTCACCAGTTCACCTACTGAACATGAGGTAGAGGCTCTACCTCATGTTCAGTAGGTGAACTGTAGAGCCGCAGATTCGTTTCCTGCAGTGCTGTATGTAAATGACTCAGTGTACTGTAACTCTAATGAATCATTTAGATAACAGTACACTGATTCAAATAACAGGTCACACTCACAGCGGTTCTCAACAGACCCCTGCATTTACATTAACCCATTCAGCATCCCATGTTTGTGTGTATATATATATATATATATATATATTATTTATATATATATATATATATATATATATATATATATATATATATATATATATATATATATATATATATATATATATATATATATAATTTGTAGCTGTTGCTAAGTAAAAGTTAGCTTAGATATAGAGGAAGAACAACAAATTTTATATATATATATATATATATATATATATATATATATATATATATATATATATATATATATATATACACAAACATGGGATGCTGAATGGGTTAATGTAAATGCAGGGGTATGTTGAGAACTGCTGTGAGTGTGACCTGATATTTGAATCAGTGTACTGTTAGTTAACTCGTATGCAATGAATCTGTCTGTTAACAGTACACTGAGTCGTTTGCTAACAGTTAACTTCTTTTGAATCCGTGAACTGTTAACAGACTGATTCTTTGCAAATGAGTTAGCTAACCGTTCACTGATTCAACAACACTGGTAATATGATCCTAGAGTGAGATTCTGCTGTGTGATTCATTAAAGGAGGAGTTAGCAGAGCATAACTCACTCTAGGATCGTATTACCAGAGTGCTGCTGATGACTCAGGAACTGAACTGTTTCAAACGAATCAGTTCAGTCTGATGTACTGATTCATTCAGTTCAGTGAAAAGATCCGGTTCAAATGAACGATTCGTTCATGAACCGGACATCACTAGTTAGTTACAGCATCTGGCCAAATGGGACAAGCCCAGGTACCACATGAAGGTCTTTCCCTAATACAGCCATACAAATGCAAGCTTTCAATCAAACAAGCTGGGAACAAGTCAAGGAAACTTGTCCCCAGTTTGATTGAGAGCTTGCTTTTGTATGGCTGTATTAGGGACCTTGACATGGTACCTGGGCTTGTCCCATTTGGCCAGATGCTGTAACTAACTCTTCCAGTTTTGCTTTTAATCTTAGCTGAGAGCTTGCAAGCAAGTGCTGGACTTTCTTTGTGAGTTGGATATAATATATAAATAAAGGCAAATGCTATCACAGCAGTTTTGAACATTATCTGAAGAGGTTATTCATATTATTAGCATTATCTCAGAGCTTTAACACAGCAATAAAAATGCTTTGTCTCAGTGTTAAATAAGCTTGAATAAAAAGTATTAACGGATTACTGTATTTTTCTACATTTTTAATAAATTATCACAATGGTGCACAAAAAGGGTTTGCTCCTAGATTTTAAACACATTTGCCAATCCCCTAATTTAGCAAAAGAGCATGGCAGAGTTGGCAGAAAATGATGCCATGTAAACCCTGCAAGAACTCAGCCACTTTATTGTAATTAAACACTTTCCAACATGCTACTTCCTCTAGAAAATGCACAAACAAGCCAATGTTGCCTAAAGCAAATTAGCCATTCTTTAGCAACAGTTGCTATGACATAAATACCATTCACGTGTGTATATGGAAAGCAATTCCTAAGAATATAAAAAGCCCAAATGTAATAAGTGAAAACTTTACAGCTTGCCCCATATGGGTGAAATGCTGTTCTTTATCATTTTTACATTTTAATAGGAAATACTGTGTGGGACAGAACTAAAGAAACTTTATCCAATGACGGGTCCTCATCTCACACTCTCACTTTACACTACTTTCTTTATGTCAAGCTATTTTCTTACATCTAGTTAAGGATATCAGGTTTTCTTTCTCATACACATTATGCATTTGTTTTAGCTTCCCTTTCCCATAACATATGTGGCTTTTATTGTATACAGTATAGCCATTTTGTTTCTTCCTAACTCTACCAGATTGACCAAAGTCTGATCTCAGTCATTTCAATTATTTCAATAGTAGCTAAGGCAATGGCAATTTAGCATAATTTTAAATACAATAATAAAAGTTATGTATATAGAAGCATAGACTTCATGGGTTACTGTATATAACAGCACTCTTAGCTAATTTAGTAGTGTTGCTAAAGCTTATGTAATAGAGGCCAGGGAAATGTGTAATTATGCATAATTTAATGCAATGCATTTTCATGATTTATTTTGCCTGCTTCCCCCAGAGAGGCTAGAAAGCATTCCCGTCTACTGACACTCCTGTACGCTGCATAGTAATTGGCTGCTATGTGCAAGCATCCTTTATATATGTCCCTAATTGGCCACAATAAAGGGAGTAACATAAGCAACACTGAAGAGGCTTTTTAAGAGTTTGTCCTAGGCCTTTATATTCTTCTAAGAAAATTTATAGTTTTAAATGCTTTTGCAGTGCTGTCCTTAAAGGAGTCAACTAACAAAAATATATTGTTTAAAAATATAGATAATCCATTTTATTACCCATTCCCCAGTTTTGCACAGCCAACATGATTATATTAATTTACTTTTAACCTCTGTGATTACCTTGTATCTAAGCCTCTTTTGACAGCCCCCTGATCACATGACTTTGAGGCCTATTTAACAAATGTCTGTCGGACCTGATCCGACAGTACGGATCAGGTCCGACAGACATCGCTGAATGTGGAGAGCAATACGCTCTCCATATTCAGCATTGCACCAGCAGCTCTTGCGAGCTGCTGGTGCAACGCCGCTCCCTGCAGACTCGTGGCCAATCGGCCGCCAGCAGGGGGTTGTCAGTCAACCCAATCGTACTCGATCGGGTCGAATTGTGGCGATCTCTGTCCGCCTCCTCAGAGCAGGCGGACAGCTTATGGAGCAGCGGTCTTTAGACCGCTGCTCCATAACTTGCGTTTCTGGCGAGTCTTGAGACTCGCCAGAAACACGGGCCCTCAAGCTCCATTCAGAGCTTGATAAATGGGCCTCTATATTTATTATCTAATGACTTTCATTTTAGCTGTGTTGTGCACAACCCACGGACGTGAGCACAATGTTATCTATATGAACAACATGAACTAGCAGTCTCCTGTTGTTAAAGCAAATAAAACAGCATGTGAGCAGGAGGCTGTCTGTAGTGGCTTAGAAACAGGCAGAAATTTAGAGGTTTAAATGTTATAAAGTAAATTAATATAACAATGTTGGTTGTGCAAAGCTGGGGAATGGGTAGTAAAGGCATTATCTATCTTTTTAAACAATAACAATTTTAGTGTAGACTGTCCCTTTAAAGTTAGCAGTAAATGTATATTTAAGAATTTAATCTTAAAGGGTCTTGATATTGCTTCTAATATTGGAGATAAAATGGATTCATCTTTTAATATTACATTTTGTATTGAAAGAGCATGTGCAATACAGGTTACCCAACATATATCATAGTAAAGGGTACATCCATTAAATAAAACAAACCACCCATATATATTATGACATGTTGATAGAAAAAAAGTGTATTTACAATATATTTCCATTTTCCCCCAGATTACTCGTGTCCTGTGGTGGTATTACTTCTCTAAACTCATAGAGTTTATGGACACGTTCTTTTTCATTCTTCGGAAGAACAATCACCAGATCACTGTGCTCCACGTCTACCATCATGCGTCTATGCTAAATATTTGGTGGTTTGTTATGAACTGGGTTCCTTGTGGACACTGTAAGTAGTGAATACATGTAGACAGTCCAAAAATACATTGTAATAAATGAGTTAAAGTGATATGAAACCCAAAATTGTCCTTTCATGATTCAGATAGAGCATGCAAACTATTAGCAATTATCTTTGTTCTTTTGGTATCTTTTGCTGAAAAGCATGGATGTATGCTTGGGAGCCAGCCCATTTCTGGAGCACTATATGGCAGCAGTTTTGCAAGAATGTTATCCATTTGCAAGAGCTCTAGATGGCAGCACTATTTCCTGTCATATAGTGCTCCAGATGCCTACCTAGGTATCTCTTCAACACAGAGGATCATGGGAACAAAGCAAATATGATAAAAGATGTAAATTGGAAACTTGTTTTAAAATAGTATGCTCTGTCTGAGTCACAAAATAAAATGTATTTAATTTGTTTCATATTCCTTTAAATATTGTAATGCATGAGGGTGTTCACCATGCAGTTAAGCAGATCAGTAACTGTTTTAATCTTGGCTAGCACATTTGCCATCTATTTAGCAATCATTTTTTACATGATTATAGGTTTGTGTATATTATTATTTTTTGATTGCTCTAGGCAATATTATTGCAAATAGTCTGTTACGCTCATGATGCAGCTGTATATTGGTTAATCACATTTAAAAATACAGCCATTCTATACTGCGTGATACTCTGCTTTCTTTAAGGGGGTTAAGCCGTGTGTTTCAGAGGGGGACAATTATATATTAGATTTCGATATAATTTGTCTGGCAGTTTAATAGTCTGCTCTTCTGTTTGGGAACGCATGGCAAGCTCTGGAAATTCGAGAATTATGATGTCAGAACTAATGGCTCAAAGATTTTTCAAACCCTAACTTTGAGTATTTATTTTGTACGCAGCACTGAATGGAGCTCCAGTATGATGGCAATTTGGCATGTAGGAAATGATTTTACATTAGTTGTCAGAGCTCATGGAATTTTCTCAATAGTATAATGGGAATGGTGATTTGACCGTGTCAAGAAGCTGAGCATTGATGCAAATGAGTTCACTCTTTTTAATCTATGTACGTACATGTATTTTACATGTGGATAGGTATTGGTTTTAGGTGCTGTTTATCTTTTAAATGGACATGAAACCCAAAATTTCTCCTGTCATGATTTTGATAGAGCAAACCATTTTAAACAACTTTCCAATTTACTTCTATTATAAAATGTGCTTCATTCTCTTGGTATCCTTTTGTTGAATGAACAGCAATGCACTACTAGGAGCTAGCTGAACACATTGAGTAAGCCAATGATAGAAGTCATATATGTGCAGCTAGCTCCCAGTAGTGCATTGCTCCCCGTTAGCCTACTTAGATATGCTTTCCAGCAAAGGATGCCAAAAGAACAAAGCCATTAGATAATATAAGTAAATTTAAAAGTTGTTTAACCCCTTTTTAATCTAAAGGGTTAATTAGTGCTTGTCTCTCTGTCCGTGTACTCCTTCTGGAGTGAGGAAAGAAGTAATAATGTGTCCCACTGCTGGCAATGGGTTCAAATTAAATGCTCTGTCTTAATCATGAATATTTAATTTTGACTTTTCTGTCCCTTTTTAAAGGGACATTCCAGCCAAAGTTGGAATCCACATGGATACATTTGAGTTCTGAATAGAAGCATTTTTGCATTATACATGTATTAGCAAAAATGCTTCTAATAAAAGTTATAGCTGTTTTTCAAAAGTGTATTTAAGTATGCGCCGTGCACCAGCATTTTAAACACAACACTTGCTCAGAGAATCTAAGGTGATTGTACCATCTGGTAATGGCTCAATTTGTTAATTGCTCACATGGTACAAGCCCCACTGGTGCTCTGAGCAGCTGCAGTATTTAAAATGCTGGTGCACTAAGAATATCTAGCTATCCCGCACATGCAGAGAAAAATATTAACACTAAAACAGTGATAACTTTTACTAGAATCATGTTTGCCAATACATGTATATAGCAAATATGGTTCTATTCAAAGATTATTTAATCTATGTGCATTTAAATTTTGACCGAATTGTCCCTTTTAATTTTACAATAAATGCTGTCATTAAAGTTATAGTGCATTCCAAAATCTGTTTCTATTGTAAATGACACAAGATAGTAATTAACCCTTTGAGTGCTAAGCACTTTCCCACCTGGGTGCTAAGGTTTTTTTAAAGGGTTTTTTATTTTATATTTTTAAAACTATTTTTTTTTTACTTTTTTTTTTATTTATTTCAGATCCCCAAGACTTACACTGTTGGAAAGGTTAGGCGATTACCTTTCCAACGGTGGGTCTTGGGGGTCTGTAGCTGCTGTTGTTGATGTTAAATAAAGTTGCGTGGTGACGTCATCACGTTATTGCGCGTGACGTCACCACGCAAAACGGGAAGCCCCGGTCATTGCCTGTCATTGTGCAACACCGATTGCCAGGGTAGGAGCGCGTGAGAGCCCCCATATCTCCCTCAAGTTGGGAGAGTGCTAGTGACGGCTCTGAGCCGTCATTAGCACCAGAGTGGGAAACTCTGTGATGGCTCAGAGCCGTCATTAGCACTCAAGGGGTTAAAAGATGAGGGATTTTTTTTCAAATTTGTTAAAAGTAGATAAAAATGATTTTATTTTCAATCAACATAAATGGGAGTACTGTGTATATAGAGACCCATTCACTAACCATCCTTTTTCTTTTACAAGATACGATGAGTCCACGGATTTCATCCTTACTTGTGGGATATCGCCTCCTGGTTAGCAGGAGGAGGCAAAGAGCACCACAGCAGAGCTGTATATATAGCTCCTCCCTTCCCTCCCACTCCAGTCATTCTCTTTGCCTGTGTTAGTGATAGGAAGAGGTAAAGTGAGGTGTTAGTTTAGATTCTTCAATCAAGAGTTTATTATTTTTAAAATGGTACCAAAGTGTGCTATTTTTCTATAGGGTGTAGCCGTATTCCTTGTCAGCCTCTAGAGTAGAGCTACAGGTGGCTTTAAAGCAATGGGAACTGGTGGGGTTTTAGCTTCACTGCGCCTCCCATACTTGTGCTGCCCTTATGTTGATGGTCTTAGAGAATATTAACTAAGGCCCTTCTGTGTTCAGAGCTGAAGGAGGGATCAAAGGACCTCTTTACACTGTGAGACTCGTCATGCTGGCACTCAGCATTAAGGTAAGTGCAGTCTTTCATTTCTAGGGCTTTTGGGCATATCTCAGAACCGGCTGTACTCCTTTCATATTTGGGGAACCAGGGCTCTTAGTAAAGGGCTTCCCTATTTTTAGAGTGTGTGGGTTTCATGGGATGTTAACCAACACGGCTATATGTGTCAGAGAGTGTTCGTGTTAATAAGAGTACACTTGGGACACTATTAGCATTTAGCCATACTCTTTATTAGCTACAGGAGCTGCTGTTAAATGCTTTTTCTTTTGGGCTGACACTGGGATGTGTTGCCGGAGTCTGATTATATGGACTCTGGTTTTGCGGCTGGTAATTCACTTTGTATTTTTGCGGTTACATGTATTTCCCCTGTGTTTAATGGTGGCATTTGACGACGCCCACGATGGGCGGAGTTTTGACTTGGCGCGCTCTCCGGTAATTGCCGCGCAGTTTCTCTTACTCCGGAAGTCACCGGCTGATAGAGACGCATTGCAAGTAACGCCTCAACCGCATGGTTTGTGATTAAAGCAAGCGGTTATAGGCTCTGCTCCGGATTGTTCCTAGGAGTGGTCAGAGGACCGTGGGGGCAGGTAGGCGCCTCAGCAGGGCTGTTGAGGAGAGGTGCTTCGGTGACAATTCGATTTTTTCTGCAGTTTTTATTATATTGTTTTGCTTGCAAGAAAAATTGTTGTCAGTTTATTTCTTAAAGAGACAGTTTACTAGTAATAAGGTTCTCTTTAACTACTGACAACTTTCTAACTACATTATTATTGTTGTACATTGATTCTGTTAGTATGGATTCAGATGACATCCAAGTTGTAACTTGTTCTATGTGTTTGAATGCCCCTGTGGAACCTCCAGTTCCTTTTTGTCCTTCATGTTGTGAGAGAGCCTTACATTATAGGGACAACATTTTTTTTTGATAAACCTTTACCTAAGACTGATATTTCTCAGGAGTCTATAGATGAGATACAAGGTATGCCGCAGCTTTCTCCCCAAGCGTCACAGCCCTTAACGCCCGTGCAAGCAGGGTCATGTATGATAGATGCCTTGGCAGTGCCTTGGTCTTTCGGCCTAGCTTATGTGTTCCCTCCATTTGCTCTCCTGCCCCGGGTGATTGCTCGAGTCAAACAGGAGAGAGCATCGGTGATCCTCATTGCTCCTGCGTGGCCTTGCAGGACTTGGTATGCCGATCTGGTGGACATGTCATCTCAGCCACCGTGGAAGCTTCCATTGAGGAAAGACCTCATTCAGGGACCCTTCCACCATCCGAATCTAGTTTCTCTGCAGCTAACTGATTGGAGATTGAACGCTTAATTTTATCTAAGCGAGGGTTTTCTTATTTGGTTATAGATACCTTGATTCAGGCACGAAAGCCTGTTACTAGAAAAATTTAACATAAGATATGGCGTAAATATCTTTATTGGTGCGAATCCAAGGGCTACTCATGGAGTAGGGTTAGGATTCCCAGGATTTTGTCTTTTCTCCAAGACGGATTGGAGAAAGGGTTGTCAGCAAGTTCCTTAAAGGGACAGATTTCTGCTTTGTCTATTTTGTTGCACAAGCGTCTGGCAGATGTTCCAGATGTTCAGTCTTTTTGTCAGGCTCCGACTAGAATTAGGCCTGTGTTTAGACCAATTGCTCCTCCTTGGAGTTTGAATTTAGTTCTTAAAGTTCTTCAAGGGGTTCCGTTTGAACCTATGCATTCCATAGATATTAAGTTATTGTCTTGGAAAGTTTTATTTTTGGTTGCTATTTTTTCCGCTCGCAGAGTTTCTGAGCTTTCGGCATTGCAATGTGTTTCTCCTTATCTTATTTTTCATTCTGATAAGGTGGTGTTACGTACCAAACCTGGTTTTCTTCCTAAGGTTGTTTCAAATAAAAATATTAATCAGGAAATTGTTGTTCCTTCCTTGTGTCCTAATCCTTCTTCTAAGAAGGAGCGTCTGTTACATAATTTGGATGTGGTCCATGCCTTGAAGTTCTACTTGCAGGCGACTAAGGATTTTCGTCAATCATCTTCCTTGTTTGTCGTTTTTTTCAGGGAAACGTAGGGGTCAGAAAGCTACGGCTACCTCTTTCTTTTTGGCTGAAGTGTATCATTCGTTTTGCATTTGAGACTGCTGGACAGCAGCCTCCTGAACGAATTACGGCCAATTCCACTAGGGCTGTGGCTTCCTCATGGGCATTCAAAAACTATGCTTCTGTTGAACAGATTTGCAAAGCTGCAACTTGGTCGTCTCTTCGCACTTTTTCCAAATTTTACAAATTTGATACTTTTGCCTCGTCTGAGGCTGTTTTTGGGAGAAAAGTTCTTCAAGCAGTGGTGCCTTCCGTTTAGGTTCCCTGTCTTGTCCCTCCCTTTCATATACTATAACTTTGGTATTGTATCCCACAAGTAAGGATGAAATCCGTGGACTCATCGTATCTTGTAAAAGAAAAGGAAATTTGTTCTTACCTGATAAATTTGTTTCTTTTACGATACGATGAGTCCACTGCCCACCCTGTTTTTCTAAGACAGGTCTTTAATTTTGTTAAACTTCAGTCACCTCTGCACCTTGGCTTTTCCTTTCTCTTCCTAACTTTGGTCGAATGACTGGAGTGGGAGGGAAGGGAGGAGCTATATATACAGCTCTGCTGTGGTGCTCTTTGCCTCCTCCTGCTGACCAGGAGGCGATATCCCACAAGTAAGGATGAAATCCGTGGACTCATCGTATCTTGTAAAAGAAAAATGATGGTTAGTGAATGGGTCTCTATATACACAGTACTCCCATTTATGTTGATTGAAAATAAAATCATTTTTATCTACTTTAAACAAATTTGAAAAAAAATCCCTCATCTTTTAACCCCTTGAGTGCTAATGACGGCTCTGAGCCATCACAGAGTTTCCCACTCTGGTGCTAATGACGGCTCAGAGCCGTCACTAGCACTCTCCCAACTTGAGGGAGATATGGGGGCTCTCACGCGCTCCTACCCTGGCCTGGACTCGTCGTATCGTAAAAGAAACAAATTTATCAGGTAAGAATACATTTCCTTTTTTATTGATTTATTATTATTATTTTAATATAATGGGCAAATATTTGCCTTTATTAAAACATATTAAATTATTGTTATAGAGTGAAATCTTAATAATGTTTTTGCTATGGACTCAAAAAATAATGACTTTAAAGACATGCTTTATGTATTTATTCAAAACCCTTCTAAAGATATATCAGCGCTACGGAATTTGGCGGCGCTTTACAAATAAATGGCAATAAAATATATATATATACATACACACACACACACACAGGGCTTTTTGTGGGGGTTATCTCATAACAGGTAAATTTGCCATAGTCACAAGAGGGTGTTGCAAAATATATCAATCATTGTAAATAACTTTGTCCCTTTGCTGTTCTCAAAATGTATTTTACAAAAAAGCACTATATATGAAATATAATATGTGTGTGTTCTATTTGGTCCTGTTATAAAACAAGGTGACTATCGCTCACAGTTGCTGTGTATTTAATGAATACAATTGTTGCTTTCTTTTTTGCTTTTTCAGCCTACTTCGGTGCCACTCTTAATAGCTTTATTCATGTTCTGATGTACTCCTACTACGGACTCTCAGCTATTCCAGCCATGCGCCCATATCTGTGGTGGAAAAAATACATCACGCAGTGCCAACTGGTAAGCCTCTCATTCATTCCTACCTTGGCAGGCAAGTACTTGAGAACAGTCATGTGTACTGAATGACTCATCACTTATACTAGCCGCCCATACTGATAATCAAGCTGAGGAAGGATTGTCTGTGACCTGGAAAACAGGTATTCTTATTCAAATACCTCTGAGACACTGATTTCTTTCTGAGGATTGCTAAATCAAGACCAGACAGGAATTATTAGGTTGGAGGTTAATGTTTTCTTTTCTAATTTGTCTAAAAGGGGATTTACTTGGGATAGAATATTACCTTTATTTTGCAGCACATTAATTAAAGAAGGATTGCTCCTGTAAATAACTATTTTCAAGCTCAAAGTAGCAACACATTTTCTATATAGCATACATTATACTTCACTAATGGTGCGTATAAAAAGTTCAACTTGGGGGGGGGGGGGGCAGCTGTACTGTAAAATGTGTTTCCAATGACTTGTGATACTAGACGAAAAGTATAAAATGTATCGGAAATAGCTCCTGTATGTTTGATTATTTTGTATTTATTAGCTGTTTTTGCTATTTGAAAGCACAACCTAATAAAATGGACTAAGCTTGCAGGGAGAGCAGACCTATTTATCTTCTCACACCCTACACACACACAAGCTTCCTTATTGATGTGTATATACACACAGCTTAGAGAGAACATTTTAAAATTAACATTTTAATACATATTTCTCCCAAACCCCACTGGGAGGCTGATTTATTCTGCTTTCTCTTATTTACATAGCTTTATGTGGCAATTACTGAAGTATAGGTGGCTGTTTCAACAGTCAAAGCAGCTATTCCAAATGTCAAAATAAAGGTAATTGAGCTATTTGTAAACAATTAAATTCTCTTCAGTAGGTAAAATGGATCACCAGGAACACGTTAAAGGGGTAAACATTTTACAATAAACTGTCTCTAACCATCAGCTGGAATTTTCTGTGATTGCATCAAAAGTGAAAACGGATGAATTTTTTGTTTTTAGAAATGCACTGCCACATGAATGTAACATTTTAGATATTAAAGAAATGTTTATTTTCTAATTAGTAGGTACTCAAAAATGCAATCAGGTATTTAAACATGCAATCAAATAAAGGTAGGTTGCACTATGAACCCATTGCATAAAAAAGACTTTTTATATTTAAAAAAAAAAATTAAAAGTCACACATGGAGGGGCACTTAGTAGATCTGAGTAATTTAGCGCTAATTTAGAGCTTACTCTTAAAATATTTTTTGCCTCACAAAGATAAAATGTTAAAAGAAACTCAGCACTGTCAGGTGTATACTCCCTTCTCATACTGATTGTCTGATATAAACAACTCACAGCTCTGCTGGTGGAGGGTGACATGCGTCTGCAAGTCTGACAAGAAAATGTTGATTTATGCAGGATAAGAGCATCCATTTAAAAAAAAATAATAATCTATACTGAAGTTGAATATGCCATTTTTGGTAGTACAAATGAATTGACTACAGTGTCCTTTTATTTATTAAAATTATGATAAATAATGGCTCATAAAGCAAAGCCTTTAAAGTCTGAATTGAGATGGCATTAGTCAAAGGGGTTTATCGTGGCTCTTTGCACGCCTCGGAAGTAGCACAGCATTACAAGTTGAAAGTAAACAAGTTGGCTTTAGCTAAAATGTCTAAAAATATATTTTTGTGAAAAAAATCATATATATATGTGTGTGTGTGTGTTTATGAATAAATAGAACACATTCTTCTATGTAAAGAACATTGGAATGAGAAATATTCATATTTTCATGTTGGGTTAGCGCACTTGAGAATATGCTATAGAGTACTTGGTTAAAGCAGAATAACAACAAACTATCAGTTATTTAAGATGTGCTTCTTTCTCTTTCTGTTAAATAAAGCATAAATGATCACGATAAATGTATCTACTTAATTACTAAAATACACTTAGTTAATTCTTATTTATGTGAATTCATCACTGACCACTGCATGATACTTAAATGCAGAGAATAGAGTTGTGGGCAATAATACCTATAATACTGTCGTTGGTAGTGTGACAAATAGCCAATAAGTTTTTATTTTATATTGCTGTTGTCAGTGATACTAACATATCTATATATATGTTTACACCTTATACTAATACATATCTGTTCCCCTGTTGCAATATCTGACTAACCAGGGACTGCTTATGTATAAATATATGTATATATAAAGGTGAACATGTTTACACCATAGCATCATCCTTACAACCTTATATGAACATAAACTCAGTTTAAATCTCCTTAAGTGAAATTGGATAGTAATAGCTTGAACAAACTATTAAGCTAATTGAGGGATGGTGTCAGGTATATTTGATTAATCCTATTCAAAATTGGGGAGGGTGATTCTTATGGAATATTGCTACTAAATAGGGGACTAATTAATGCCAAAAATTAATCAAATCACCCTCAATATTCATCCCATTCGGACTGCGTGTGTATAATTTGAAAATCAAAAAGCCTCCTTTTTATATAGCTCCATAATCCTATCTCCACCCCTGGGTTTGCGCTCTCGAGCCTCACGTGTCGTGCACCCTACGTATTGCTTTTCGCACGAGGTTCATGTTATGACATAGACTGCAAACTCAGATCGACAGTTAGTACAATAGTTGCAATCAAAAACTTGTTGTGTGTAGTTAGATTGAAACACCTTACTGCTTGTAGTGTGACTGCAAGCAATGCAACTATGCAAACCACACTTATAATGACCTTTACAACTCAACCAACTACTCTTTTTAAGGGGTTTTCTTAGAGCACTGGGTGAGACAAGATTTCCAATAGTCACATTCCTCTTGGAAACAAAATGGCAACCTTTATCACATTTTTGAGAGCATCATCAGCCTTCAGAATAGGCAGATTATTCCTGATAATCCCACAAACTTCTCTGTACTGGTTGGAGTATGTGGTGACAAAAGATATTTCACTATTCCCTCTAACCTTAGTAGATTTTTTTTGGCTTGAGTAACTCAGCTCTGGGAATGCTCTGTACATCAAAAAATGCTTTTTGAATAGGCCCATCTGGGTAACCCCTTGCCTTAAGCCTTTTCCACAATGCCCTGCTCTCTGCCTGGAAGTCATCTTCTCTAGAGCAGTTTCGCTTTATTCGAATAAACTGGCCCTTAGCCACGCCATAATTCATATGGCGTGGATGACAGCTCCTAGCGTGGAGCAAGGCATTAGCAGAAATCGGCTTCACATACAGTGTAGAATTAACCAATTTGCCCTCCCTATCTCCTTCTTGTTCCACGTCCAAATAGGACACCTTGTTCCTATTAAAGATGTGAGTGAACTGGAGACCTGCCTTGTTGATATTGAGATGTTCAACAAAATGTTGACCCTCTTCTTTCGGAGCCTGACCAAACCAATAACAGGTCGTCAATGTAGCGCTTGTATGCTACAACTGAGTTTCTAAATGGGTTAGTATCTGCATAGACGTAGGACAGCTCCCACCAACCCATGTAAATGTTGGCGAATGCCGGGGCAAATTTTGCCCCCATAGCTGTCCCACGTCTCTGCAGATAAAACACTCCATTGAACTCAAAGTAATTATGCGTCAGTAAGAAGAGCAACACCTGCAAAATATAGTTCTTTAGATCGGATAGTCTCTATACGCTGTTGCTTGCACGATATTCTAAGCTTGACTTTTTATGTGCGTCGGGTAAGCACACAAGCAGAAACAGATTACTTTCTACTTATAATACGAGCACTACCCGACGCGTGCAAAAAACTTCTAGCGGAGTTAATGCTCGAGGAGGAGCATTAAATACTACTCCACTTGTTATCTAGCTCCTTATTTTCCATCCTTCTAAAATCTCCACCCCCTCATCTCTCTATAACTGTTGACAACTCCATTATTACCCCTACCCCGCATGCCAGATGTCTTGGGGTTACATTTGACTCAGATCTTTCTTTCACTCCTCATATTCAGTCCTTGGATAAATCCTGCCGCTTCCACCTTAAAAACCTCTCTAAAGTTAGACATTTCCTTACACAAGACACAACTAAGATTTTAATCCATTCTCTCATCCTTTCCCGCTTCGACTACTGCAACTCTGTCCTCTCTGGTCTCCCTAGCTGCCACCTAGCTCCTTTTACAATCCATAATAAATGCCTCTGCCAGGCTCATCTTCCTTACACGTCGGTCTTCATCTGCTGCACCTCTCTGGCAATCTCTTCACTGGCTTCCTCTTGCCTCCAGGATTAAACACAAATTTCTGACTCTGACACACAAAGCCCTCAACTGCACTGCTCCCCCCCTAGATTTCAGACCTTGTTTCCAGATACTCTCTCTCCCGTCCCTTTCGTTCTGCTCACGACCTCCTACTCTCCACCTCTCTTATTACCTCCTCACATTCCTGTTAACAGGACTTCTCCAGACTGGCTCCCATCTTGTGGAACTCTCTGCCTCACTCCAAAAGACTCTCCCCTAGTTTTGAAAGCTTCAAGCGCTCCCCAAAGACTACTGTTCAGGGATGCATACAACCCTCACTAATCGTTTCTAATACCAGTTCCTCTCCTCCATTACTATCTGCCATGAACCCCCTTAGCATATAAGCCTAAGAGCCCAACTGTTTGCAGATCAACTTAATAAGAGCTGACTGCAACAGTGCGACTCTCGGCAGGGTCCTCTACCCATTTGATCCCTATAAATGTTACCTTGTATACCACCTATGTTTATAGCCCTGCAGAATCTGTTGGCGCTCTACAAATAACCATTATTAATAATGACACTTGTAATCTAGCCCTTAATGATTTGTTATTTCTTATGTTTTACACAATATAGGAATAATAAATATATACACTCACCGGCCACTTAATTAGGCACACCTGTTTAATAGCTTGGTAACACAAATTGCTAATAAGCCAATCACATGTCAGCAACTCAATGCATTTAGGCATCTAGACGTGGTGAAGATGACTTGCTGAAGTTCAAACCGAGCATCAGAATGGGGAAGAAAGGGGATTTAAGTGACTTTGAACGTGGCATGGTTGTTGGTGCCAGACTGGCTGGTCTGAGTCTACAATTCCCACAGGCTCACCAAAATTGGACAATACAAGATTGGAAAAATGTTCCTTGGTCTGATAAATCTGCGACATTCAGATGGTAGAGTCAGAATTTTGCGTAAACAAAATGAAAGTATGGATCCATCCTGCCTTGTATCAACGATTCAGGCTGGTGGTGGTGGTGTAATGGTGTGGGGGATATTTTCTTGGTACACTTTGGGCCGCTTAGTACTAATTGAGCATCGTCTAAACGCCACGGCCTACCTCAGTATTGTTGCTGACCATGTCCATCCCTTTATGACTATAGTGTACCCATCTTCTGATGGCTACTTCCAGCAGGATAATGCACCATGTCACAAAGCTCAAATCAGCGCAAACTGGTTTCTTGAACATGGCAATAAATTCACTTTACTCCAATAGCCTCCACAGTCACCAGATCTCAATCCAGTAGAGCACCTTTAGGATGTGGTGGAACGGGAGATTCGCATCATGAATGTGCAACCAACAAATCTAGAGCAACTGCGTGATACTATCATGTCAATATTAGTGATGTCGCGAATAGTTCGCCGGCGAATAGTTCCTGGCGAACATAGCATGTTCGAGTTCGCCGCGGCGGGCGAACATATGCGATGTTCGATCCGCCCCCTATTCGTTGTCATTGAGTAAACTTTGACCCTGTATCTCACGGTCTGCAGACACATTCCAGCCAATCAGCAGCCATTTTAGATTCATTCAGAAGCTGCATTGTTAGTGAGAGGAGGGACAGTGTAGCTGCTGGTGATTTAATAGGGAAATTGATAGCTAGGCTAGTGTATTAAGTGTCCACTACAGTCCTGAAGGACTCATCTGATCTCTGCTGTAAGGACAGCACCCCAAAAAGCCCTTTTTAGAGCTAGAACATCATTTTTTATTTTTATTTTTTCCTGTGTAATCTAATTGCAGTTGCCTGCCTGCCAAGCCACTTGCCCAGTGCCACCACTCATATCTGGTGTAACAGTAGTGTAAATTTAAAAAAAAAAAAACTTTTTTGACTGTGAAACATCAGTCTGCTAGTGTAATCTAATTGCAGTTGCCTGCCTGCCAGTGTGTGTGCCAGGCCCACTTGCCCAGTGCCACACCACTCATATCTGGTGTAGTGTAACAGTAGTGTAAATTTTAAAAAAAAAAAAACTTTTTTGACTGAAACATCAGTCTGCTAGTGTAATCTAATTGCAGTTGCCTGCCTGCCAGCGTGTGTGCCAGGCCCACTTGCCCAGTGCCACCACTCATATCTGGTGTAACAGTAGTGTAAATTTAAAAAAAAACAACTTTTTTGACTGTGAAACATCAGTCTGCTTGTGTAATCTAATTGCAGTTGTGCCCAGGGTGTGTGCCAGGCCCACTTGCCCAGTGCCACCACTCATATCTGGTGTAACAGTAGTGTTAATTTTAAAAAAAAACACTTTTTTTTCTGTGAAACATCAGTCTGCTTGTGTAATCTAATTGCAGTTGCCTGCCAGCGTGTGTGCCAGGCCCACTTACCCAGCGCCACCACTCATATCTGGTGTAACAGTAGTGTAAATTTAAAAAAAAAAAACTTTTTCGACTGTGAAACATCAGTCTGCTAGTGTAATCTAATTGCAGTTGCCTGCCAGCGTGTGTGCCAGGCTCACAGCGTATACTGTGCCCACTTGCCCAGTGCCACCACTCATATCTGGTGTAACAGTAGTGTAAATTTAGTCTGCTTTTTTGTGTCAGGCTCACAGCGTATACTGTGCCCACTTGCCCAGTGCCACCACTCATATCTTGTTTAATAGTAGTGTAAGTGTACATTTAAAAAAATAAAAACTTTTTGGACTGTGAAATATCAGTCTGCTTTTTTGTGTCAGGCTCACAGCGTATACTGTGCCCACTTGCCCAGTGCCACCACTCATATCTTGTTTAATAGTAGTGTAAGTGTACATTTAAATAAATAAAAACTTTTTTGACTGTGAAACATCAGTCTGCTTTTTTGTGTCAGGCTCACAGCGTATACTGTGCCCACTTGCCCAGTGCCACCACTCATATCTTGTTTAATAGTAATGTAAGTGTACATTTAAAAAAAATGACAGGCAGAGGCAGGCCACCCCGCAGGTGCCGTCGTGGTCGTGGTGCTGTGATTCCCTTTGGCCCTAGAATAATGCCCAGTGTTCAGAGGCCACGTCCCATGAACTCGAAAAGTTCTGAGGAAATTGTTGACTTTTTAACACAGGACACCCAATCTTCTATAGCTTCCGCTCCGAACCTTGACGCGCCATCCTCCTCCAGCTTATCTTCGGGCACCTCTCAAGTTACCACTCGCCCGCCTGCCGCCACCACCAACACTAGCACCACAGCCGCTTCAGTTGATCTGTCAGAGGAGTTTTTTACACATCAATTGGAAGAAATGAGTGATGCGCAACCATCATTGACAGAGGATGTAGATAACAGTGATATGTCTCAGTCAGGCAGCATTACAGACATGGACGTACGGTGTGATGATGATGATGTTGTACCCGCTGCTGCTTCCTTTGTTGATTTGTCAGATACAAGTGAAGCGATTGATGATGGATGTCACGTGGGTGCCCGCTAGAAGAGAAGAACAACAGGGGCAAAGTTCAGATGGGGAGACAGAGAGGAGGAGACGAGTTGGAAGCAGGGGGAGGTCGTCGCAAGGAGCTAGTGGCACAGTCAGACAGCATGCATCGGCACCCGGGGTCAGCCAGACAGCACGCCAATCAACGCATGCTGTTGCCACCACCAGAATGCCGTCATTGCAGAGCTCAGCAGTGTGGAATTTTTTTTGTGTGTCTGCCTCTGACAACAGTGATGCCATTTGCAACCTGTGCCAAAAGAAACGGAGTTGTGGGAAGTCCAACACCCACCTAGATACAACTGCTTTGTGAAGGCACATGATCGCACATCACAAACGCCTATGGGATCAATACATGAGTAGAAGCAGCACACAAACTCAAAGCCGCCATCCTCCTCCTGGTCCAGCATCTTCAGCCACGTCAACCACTGCTGTCCTCCTTGCCCCCTCTCAACCATCCGCCACTCCGTCTCTCTTCCGGAGCAGTTCCTGCTCATCTGCCCACAGTTAGGTGTCTGTCAAGGACATGTTTGAGCGTAAGAAGCCAATGTCACAAAGTCACCGCCTTGCCCGGCGTCTGACAGCTGGCTTGTCTGAACTCTTAGCCCGCCATCTTTTACCATACAAGCTGGTGGAGTCTGAGGCGTTCAAAAAATTTGTAGCTTTTGGGACACCACAGTGGAAGGTACCCGGACAAAATTTCTTTTGCACAAAAGACAATCCCCAACCTGTACTCGATTGTGCGAAAGGAAGTAATGGCATGTCTGGCACACAGTGTTGGGGCAAGGGTCCATATGACCACTGATAGCTGGTCTGCAATGCATGGTCAGGGCAAGTATATCACCTACACTGCGCATTGGGTAAACCTGCTGACGGCTGCCAAGCATGGAATGCGTAGCTCTGCAGAGGAGGAGTTGGTGACACCGCCACGACTTGCAGGCAGGCCTGCTGCCACCTCCTCTACACCATCCTCTTCCATAACCTCCTCAGCTGAGTCCTCTTCTGCTGCGTCTTGCTCCACATCAACGGCACCCCCCCCCCAGCTCCTCAGGTACTATTCCACATCCCGGATATGGCAGTGTCACGCCGTCTTGGGGTTGACTGGCCTGAAAGCATAGTCACACCGGACCAGCACTCCTGTCCGCCCTGAACAGTGGCTGACTCCGCACCAACTGGAGATCGGCAAAGTGGTTTCTGACAACGGAAGTAATTTGGTGGCGGCATAGAAATTGGGCAAGTTGACACATGTGCCGTGCATGGCACATGTGTGTAATCTGATCGTACAACGCTTTGTGCATAAGTACCCAGGCTTACAGGACGTCCTGAAGCAGGCCAGGAAGGTGTGTGGCCATTTGAGGCGTTCCTACACAGCCATGGCGCACTTTTCCGATATCCAGCGGCGAAACAACATGCCAGTGGGGCGCTTGATTTGTGACAGCCCGACACATTGGAATTCAACACTCCTAATGTTCGACCGCCTGCTCCAACAAGAAAAAGCCGTTAACAAGTATTTGTATGACCGGGGTGCTAGGACAGCCTCTGCGGAGCTGGGAATTTTTTTGCCACGTTACTGGACGCTCATGCGCAATGCCTGTAGGCTCATGCATCCTTTTGAGGAGGTGACAAACCTAGTCAGTTGCACTGAAGGCACCATCAGCGACATCATACCAT
The DNA here is from genome assembly GCF_027579735.1 of Bombina bombina. Lineage (NCBI taxonomy): Eukaryota > Metazoa > Chordata > Amphibia > Anura > Bombinatoridae > Bombina > Bombina bombina. Next base: position 483,195,167 of record NC_069502.1, on the reverse strand, counting down.
TTGTTTTCTTCCTGGAGCGTGCCCTGCGAATAGTGCTGGATCAGGCCGTAGATGAGCGTGAAGAGGAAGAGTTGTGGTCACCATCACCACCAGAAACAGCCTTATCAGCATCGCTTGCTGGACCAGCGGCAACGCTGGAAGAGGATTGTGAGGAAGAGGAGGAATGTGGCTTTGAGGAGGAAGACCAACCACAACAGGCATCCCAAGGTGCTCGTTGTCACCTATCTGGTACCCGTGGTGTTGTACGTGGCTGGGGGGACGAAGATACCTTCAGTGAGATCACTGAGGACGAGGAACGGGACATGAGTAGCTCGGCATCCAACCTTGTGCAAATGGGGTCTTTCATGCTGTCGTGCATGTTGAGTGACCCTCGTATAAAAAAACTGAAGGAGAACGACCTGTACTGGGTGCTGAAATGTTACCGAATTACCACAAGTAGGAAAGGATGCAGCAGTTCCAAAATAAATTAAAAAGTATGCTTTACACAGCGTATAAGGGTGATGTCACAGCACAACGGGAATCTAACAGGGGAAGAGGTGAAAGTAATCCTCGGACTCTCACGACCACGCCGGCAAGGACAGGACGCTTTACAGACGTGTTGTTGATGGAGGACATGCAGAGCTTTTTAAGTCCTATGCATCGCCACCAGCCCCTTCGGGGTCCACCCTCAGAGAACGACTCGACCGACAGGTAGCAGACTACCTCGCCTTAACTGCAGATCTCGACACTCTGAGGAGCGATGAACCCCTTGACTACTGGGTGTGCAGGCTTGACCTGTGGCCTGGTCTATCCCAATTAGCGATAGAACTTCTGGCCTGCTCCGCTTCAAGTGTCCTGTCAGAAAGGACCTCCAGTGCAGCAGGAGGTATTGTCACTGAGAAGAGAAGTCGCCTAGGTCAAAAAAGTCTAGATTACCTCACCTTTATTAAGATGAATGAGGGATGGATCCCGAAGGGACTGACATTGGGCGATACATTCGAGTAAAAAAGGCCTGATGAGATGAGCTGCCTTGGGCTAAAAATGGTCCACACGCTGCTGTATTTTATCTTTGAATGCCGGATAACTTGGGTGACTTATTCGCCACCAACTAGGGTTCAAGCTGCAATGTTTTAGGGCACTTTCTGCCTGGGAAACAAACATCAATTTTTCTGGCCGCTGCTACAGCAGCGGCTGCAACAATACCTAATTTTTCAGGCATGTGTACATGCCAAATTTTTCTGGCCTCTGGTGCTGCACTGTGGCTTGAAAAACCAAACCAAAAAAAAAGCATGTAACAGGGATTAAACTGATAGGAATAGTACTACTTAACACACCACTCCTATCTGGTGGCACATTAGATTGCACGCGCAGTGCCCCAAATTTGAAGTAGGAGGACCGACCAAGCATCTTTTTCCATCTCCCGGTTCCTAAAATCCATGCCATATACACGTCCCCTGGCGCCGCAACTGCCTCTGGGAACCTTACCATGGGTCCCAGAACGCACGTCTTGTAATTCTCTGTCTGGGAAATTATCTATCAAATCTATCTATTTATCTATCAAATCTATCTATCGTATCTATCAAATGTATCTATTGCATCTATTGATCTATCTATCTAATCTATGTATCTCGTGGCCGGACTGTTATCTGACAGCCACTTGTGTTTCGGCCAAATGTCTGTCTGCCAAATGTCCGTCGGCTAAAAGTCCGGCCACGATTGCAAGCGCAGTGCCCCAAATTTGAAGTAGGAGGACCGACCAAGCATCTTTTTCCATCTCCCGGTTCCTAAAATCCATGCCATATACACATCCCCTGATAGGGGACACCGCAATGGAAGGTACCCGGCCAAAATTTCTTTGCACAAAAGGTAATCCCCAACCTGTACTCGATTGTGCAAAAGGAAGTAACCTTACCATGGGTCCCAGAACGCACGTCTTGTAATTCTCTGTCTGGGAAATTATCTATCTATCAAATCTATCTATTTATCTATCAAATCTATCTATCCATCGTATCTATCAAATGTATCTATTGCATCTATTGATCTCTTTCTAATCTATGTATCTATCTATCAAATCTATCTATCTTGTGGCAGGACCGACCAAGCATCTTTTTCCATCTCCCCCGGTTCCTAAAATCCATGCCATATACACGTCCCCTGATAGGGGACGTAACAGGGATTAAACTGATAAGAATAGTACTACTTAACACACCACTCCTATCTGGTGGCACAGTAGATTGCACGCGCAGTGCCCCAAATTTGAAGTAGGAGGAACCGACCAAGCATCTTTTTCCATCTCCCGGTTCCTAAAATCCATGCCATATACACGTCCCTGATAGGGGACCTAACAGGGATTAAACTGATAGGAATAGTACTACTTAACACACCTTATAATAACGCCAAGAGAGAGGAGTCTGAAGAAGAGGAGTCAGAGGAGGAAGGTGGCTTTGAGGAGGTGGAAGACCAAACACAGCAGGCATCCCAGTGGGCTTGTCACCTTTTGGGGACCCTTGGTGTTGTACGTGGCTGGGTGGAGGAAGAGACCTTCAATGACATCAGTGAGGACAAGGAACGGGACATGGCTAGCTTGGTATCCAACCTTGTGCAAATGGGGAGTTTGCGGTTGTGCAAATGGACTGTTTGCGGTTGTTTACGGTGCGTTTAAACGGGGAGTTTGGTCTGTCACTGTGAAGCGGGCGTAACCCTTACACTACCTGATCAATACAACATCATACCTGATGTTTTAAAGCATGTTATTCCAAACAATTTAGGAATGTTAGGTGATTTATGCCCTTTATGGATTAAAACCAGACTCTGCATCAACTATGTAATTTTACGTGGGAGTTTTGCCATGGATCCCCCTCCGGCATGCCACAGTCCAGGTGTTAGTACCCTTGAAACAACTTTTCCATCACTATTGTGGCCAGAAAGAGTCCCTGTGGGTTTTAAAATTCGCCTGCCTATTGAAGTCAATGGCGGTTCGCCCGTTCGCGAACATTTGTGGAAATTCGTGTTTGCTGTTCACGAACGGAAAATTTTAAGTTCGCGACATCACTAATCAATATGGACCAACATGTCTGAGGAATGTTTTCCAACACCTTGTTGAATTTATGCCACGAAGAATTAAAGCAGTTCTGGAAGACAAATAATTAGGGCAATTCTGAACGTAAAAGGGTGTCCAACCTGGTACTAGCAAGGTGTACCTAATAAAGCGGCCGGTGAGTGTGTGTGTATGTATATATATATGTGTGTGTGTATATATGTATATATATTATATATATAATATATATATATATATATATATATATTAAAAATACGTAAATATTTTTTTTAATTTAAACATTAAAATTGTGACGTTTGTTAAGAGTAGTTGCTCTTGTATATTTCTTCAGACGTGTGTATCTATCTATCTATCTATTCTATCTATATATCTATATATATATATATATATATATATATATATATATATATATATAAACTTTTTTTTTTTTTTTTTTTAAACAGTAACTTGTTTAACTTAATGAGAACAAATCAAACATTACAGCACTTTATGCATAACATGTGTTTCTTTATTTCAGACTCAGTTTGTGTTGACTATGACTCAGACTAGCTGTGCTATGGTTTGGCGCTGCGGATTCCCCATGGGATGGTTATATTTCCAGAACTGTTACATGATCTCTCTTATAATCCCTCTTCACCAATTTTTACATTAAGTAACATTTTGTATTGAAATTTCCTTATTAATTTAAGTTTGAGTATTTTAAAGGGACACGAAACCCAATTTTTTTCTTTTATGATTCAGATGGAGCATGTGATTTTAAATAACTTTGCAATTTATTTATATTATTTCATTTGTTTTGTTCTCTTTGTGTCCTTTGTTGAATAGTATACCTAGGTAGGCTCAGAAGCGTTTGATTGGTGGCTTGCACATATATACCTTTTGTCATTGGCTTTAAGCTAGCTCCCGGTTGTACATTACTGCTCCTTTAACTAAGTATCCAAGAGAATGAAGCAAATTAGATAATAAAAGTAAATTGAAAAGTTGTTTTAAAATGGCATGATCTTTCTGAATCATGAAAGAAAAATTTCGGGTTTCATATCTGTCTTTAACCCCTTAATGAACCGGACCATTTTTCAATTTTCTTACCCTTAATGACAATGGCTATTTTTACATTTCTGCGGTGTTTGTGTTTAGCTGTAATTTTCCTCTTCTCATTTACTGTACCCCACACATATTATATACCGTTTTTCTCGCCATTAAATGGACTTTCTAAAGATACCATTATTTTCATCATATCTTATAATTTACTATAAAAAATATATAAAATATGAGGAAAAAAAATGGAAAAAAAACACTTTTTTTTTAACTTTTAGCCCCAAAAATCTTTTACACATCTGCAACCACCAAAAAACACCCATGCTAAATAGTTTCTAAATTTTGTCCTGAGTTTAGAAATACCCAATGTTTACATGTTATTTACTTTTTTTGCAAGTTATAGGGCCATAAATACAAGTAACACTTTGCTATTTCCAAACTACTTTTTTTCAAAATTACTGCTAGTTACATTGGGACACTGATATCTTTCAGGAATCTCTGAATATCCTTGACATGTATATATTTTTTTTTTAGAAGACATCCCAAAGTATTGATCTGGCCCATTTTGGTATATTTCATGCCACCATTTCACCGCCAAATGCGATCAAAAACAAAAAATCGTTCACTTTTTCACAAACTTTCGGTTTCTCACTGAAATTGTTTACAAACAGCTTGTGCAATTATGGCAAAAATGGTTGTAAATGCTTCTCTGGCATCCCCTTTGTTCAGAAATAGCAGACAATATGGGTTTGGCGTTGATTTTTGGTAATTAGAAGGCCACTAAATTCTGCTGCGCATCACACTTGTATTATGGCTGGCAGTAAAGGGGTTAATTAGGTAGCTTGTGGGGAGCTTGCAGGGTTAATTTTAGCTTTAGTGTAGAGATCAGCCTCCCACATGAAACATCAGACCCCCCGATCCCTCCCAAACAGCTATATTCCCTCCCCCACCCCACAATTGTTCCCGCCATCTTATAGTACCTGGCTGAAAGTCTGCCAGTACTAAGATAATAAAAGGTATATATTTTTTTTTTTATAGCATATTTACATATGCTGCGTATAGAATCCCCCCTTAGCCCCCAAACTCACAGATCCCCCATCAAACACTTCTCTAACCCTCCACCCTCTAACTTAATGGGCACCATCTTGGGTACTGGCAGCTGTCTGCAGTACCCAAGTTCTCTTAAAAAAAAATGTGCCTTTTGTAGTTTTTTTTGTGTTTTTTTTCCCCATTTTCTGTAGTGTAGCTTCCCCCCCAACCCCACACCCCACCCCTAAACCCCCCCAACCCCCCTTCCCCAACCCCCCCCCCCCCCCCGATCGTTTATGAAGTAAAATCCGTGTTTTCTGTAGTGTAGCAGTTCCCACCCGCTCCCGCCCGTGCACGCAGCCCCGCCCGCACGCCCACGTGCACGCGCTCCGCGCGTCCGTGCGCGCCCCCGGACACTGCCGCATCCGATCCGGCCTCCGATCCCGCCCCCTCCAAATTCACAGGCCCCTTGGCAGGCCGCCCACCCACCTCCCTGCCTTGCTCCCACCCCACCAACGACGCTCCGGTGCAGAGAGGGCCACAGAGTGGCTCTCTCTGCATCAGAGGCTTGCAAAGGGGTATTGCAGGATGCCTCCATATGGAGGCATCACTGCATACCCTCAGAGCTGCTGGAAGCGATTGTGATCGCTTCCAGCACTCTGTTAGACAACTGACGTACCAGGTACGTCTATTGTCATTAACTGATTGTTAATGCATTGACGTACCTGGTACGTCAGTTGTCATTTAAGGGGTTAAGTGGCTTAAAGGATACTAACCCCTCATTTTTTCTTTCATGATTCAGATACGAGCATGCAATTTTAAGCAACTTTCTAATTTACTCCTATTACCAATTTTTCTTTGTTCTCATGTTATCTTGATTTGAAAAAGCAGTAATTAAAGGTTAGGAGCCGGCCCATTTTTTAGTTCAGCAACCTTAGTAGGCTGCTGATTGGTTTGCTACATTTAGCCACAAATCAGCAAGTGCTACCCATGTGCTGAACAAAAATGGTCTGGCTCTAAAAACTTTACAGTACTGCTTTTTAAATCAAGATAACATTCGAACAAATTAAAAATGATAATAGGAGTAAATTAGAAAGGTGCTTAAATCTCATGCTCTATCTGAATCATGAATAAAAAATTGGGTTTAGTTGTCCCTTTAATGAAATAAAACAGCACTCATCCTTGTATAGAACAAATACACAAACAAACGACAGGGATCAGTTTATATTTCCTGCAGAGAAGAAATCAATGCTTGTGCACAGATTGTTGCTGCATTTATAATGTTTAAGCAGTTTTATATTTAGAATATTATATATATTCAATCTCTAAAGTTGATGGAAGAGTTTAAGTTCTTAGTCCAAAGATAAAAATAAATAAATATCCAAGGTCCCTGGTTTTATTATCTAAAATAAAACTCTGCATCCCCGGTTTGTGCACCTGGAAACCAAATGTAGAAAAATAGCATATTGTTTGCTTTTTAGAAATTTGAGGTTTGAAATATTGTTATTATAAAATAAATTATTATGAAACAATGGAAATCAAATATTACTTTTTTATTAAGACATCTAAACGTATTATTTATCACCATATTCATATACATTACAAACTAAATGTTCTTGCAGTTTCTGGTAAATCTTAATGAGTCACTAGTTACAGTAAATATTCTATTCACAAGTACTTATGCTTTTATATACACAGTATATCAAGGGTTGGAATTTTTTACTAGACCACTATTCATGGATCAGTAAGAAATTGCAGTGGAGGAGTAAAGAATGTGGCTTTTTCCTATAGCTAACATTAACTAGTAACTATTCTCCCCTGACTAGTAAACTATAGTGATATTTTTCCACCCCTGTATATGTATGTATGTACGTACAGTATATGTGTGCGTATCTAAATATATATATATGTGTGTGTGTGTGTGTATGTATATATATATATATATATATATATATATATATATACACAGTATACATATATATATGTATGTGTGTGTGTGTGTATATGTGTGTGTGTGTATATATATATATAATAAATGTTTATATACAGAGAGGGATATGTATATAAATAAAGTTTTTAATACTTTTTTAAAGCTGTGAAAAGGAAAGCACCTTGTACTAACCTAAACATGCAGATAAATAATGAAGTTTGTGATAAAATATTGTAAAACTTGTTTGTTTCTCTCTTTCTTCCTTTAAGACTTACAACAGTAGAACATCTTCTAGAAGGAAAGAGAAAGATTACCAAAACGGTTCTGCTAATGTTATCAACGGGCACACAACCAACTTTTCTTCTATGGAGAACAATGTGAAGCAGCGGAAACAAAGAATGGATTGAAAGGAAACCAAAATGCCATTTCAATGCGTCACATGATACATCAGATTGCTTTCAAGCACAGTACAAAGTGTGCACTGACACTCTTACAGCTACTGTAATTCCTAGTTAAAATAATGTGATTAACATAGGTCTTAAGCAGCTCCAGTCATTTTAGAAATGTTATACAAACATTACCAGTAGCTTGTCAGCCTAGCAGCAGTTAATGTTCAGAGGCAAATTAAGTTATTCTAAAGAAAAAATAATATTGTTGAGACTCTCACCACATTTCTAGCCATTTAAACAGAAATATATGTTTGTGCAAATTTTTATAGGGTTAAATAATTTATCACCAAAATTCTTGGTGTTTATTCTGAAACTTTTCATTTTAGATACTCTGTTTATCGGCACATAGATTTAAAGTCCCTTTAAAAAAGCAACAACAACAAAATCTTTTTTATTTTAAATTTTAAAATAAATAAAACATTTAAATGAATTATTTAAGATGTGTTTCAGCTTACATTTTTGCCATGCAGTATAAAAAAGGGCTTTTACATTGAAGATACAACCAATAAGATACTAGAAAAAAATCAGATTTATCTGAACTTTAGTGAGTGTATGTTTAAATACAGGGAATAGGCAAACATATGGGAGTGGTACTTCATTGTGGCATCAAATAATTTGTGTTTTGAAAGCTTAGCAGCACAACACAGACTTGTACTCTGTCTAAAATAGTGAGTCTTTTTTTGGAAAATACTGAACATTAACTGCTACTTCTGAAAGGTTCTAAAGCTCACAATGGTCAGCAGTGTGTAACATTGCAGGCCTCTCTGACACATATGGGTTAAAGGTTCCATAACTGTGTGCTCACATTGTCCCTGCTATAGACTGTGGATACTAAGTATTATTGTAGTATATAACACTGCTGTTGCCTTACTAGTTCATATAGGTGCTGAATTGCATTTTATGGTTTTCAAAACCTGTAACTCATTTTCTAAAGCTTAATATCCATGCATTTGTAGGTGTCATTTGTTTAATATGGTTTAAATGTTTTAATGAACATGCCTTAATAAATTCACATACGGAAAGCAGGGCCAAAATCTTCCTACAGGTTAAATAAAACCATCTAATGGTTAAGTTTCATGCTAGGATTTTTTTTTATTTGTTTATACAATTGTTCTGAGGTTAGTGACTGCAACTATGGTAAAATTAGCTAAAGTTTTACTTTTTATTATTTAACTTGAATCACTAAATTTTTGTAACCCGTGAATATTTAGTTTTGTTGAATAATTGCTTAAGAGTTTTGTCTGAGTGATTGTAAAGTAATTGCACTCAAGGGAAGCTTCTGACCTCAAACAGGTAAATAAAGATGGTGCTTAGGTTATTTATATGCCAAGATGACATTACCAATTACTGAAATATCATTATGTACATCTTGTTAGTTGTGGTCAATTTATCTTTGTTGGTACATAAAAAATAAAATCCTGCTGCCACACCACAACCAAGCACCAAAGATGTTAACCTTTTCCCTCCTGGGCACTGCTGTCACTTTCAGAATACAGAAGGCATTGCTTTGTTTTAGTTCATCATTAGAGCGTGATCTCAGTTAAACCCACCTTGAGCGTTTTATCAAAAAGACCTCATATTTTCATCCGCTGCTGTATTTTACCATCAAGCAATTGTCTTTGTTCAGTAACAATGTGTTTAGACCTTGTTTTGTTAGCCGCTCAGTGCGGGAGAGTTTGACAGGCTATTATTTGATAGCAACATGTCTTAGTCACATCCTGCTATGAGAAATTTCAGTAGTTTATAATGAAGCCAAGGATGTTTGTATGACTGTAATTTGTATGTTTACTCTTAAGTTGCCTAACGTCCATCACTGGCAATATCATTTATAAAACACATATTATATGTGTCTGTTAATATATTAAAAAAGTAAAGAAAATTATTCAGTGTCATTTATTTTTTAAATCCCCTTCTCATAGGCTACAAAAAATACGTCCATGGTATAATTTAGAGCTTCATACACAGTATTTTAGAGAGACTCTATTTATAGGGAAATATTTAGGACACTTTACAATGCTACCTTGGACACCTGTTATATAGGTTCCACATATGTGCCTTAAAGCATTGTATTCTATTCCTGTAATAGAATTCATATCTTTCCTCTCCTACAGTGACCAAATCAGTGGTACAGTGCATCCAACAGGAGAGAGTCACTATACTATTAAAAAAGCAGGGGGGCATTTGTACCATATTAAAAGTAAACATTTTTTGTTATTACTGAATAACTCCATAGATTGCTAAAAAGCATTAAGGGTATGGTATTTTCAAATATCTCAGACCAAGGTGTAGATTTAAACATAAGTCTTAAGACCGCTGCTGTTTAACTCATCTGAAATCATCCCGATCAAATACGATTGGAATGATTGACACCCCCTGCTAGTGACCGATTGGCGTATGCTGTCGGCATTTATCAATGTCGGGCGGATATGCAGCATATCAAGCTGCAGGTAAGTAAAGAAGCAACTAGACAGAGCTGCAGAGGTATGCAACGTATGTAAAGCACCAGCTATTTATCAAATTTGCTGTTATTACAAGGTTTTTGCTTTAAGCAGCGATCCCAGTACTGACCACAGATGGTGTTTGGGGTGGCTTTAGCTGTTTCTCTCACTGCTATAGGCTGTTGTATTAACCCCTTCACCCAATCAGACGTATATATACGTTGTGCGGTACTTTGGCTATCGTACCGCACCATGTATATATACGTCGTCACTTCAGGATGCTCCAGCACTTTTGGCTGTTAAGTTACAGCCGAGATCTGGAGCTCCTGAAGCCGGAGCGAGATCACTGCTCCGCCTCCATATGAGGGCAGATGCCTGATCGTCTGTAACGATCTTCTGCTGGAGCCGGCGGGAGGTGTGGCCGGCCCAGCAAGTGAGGCGGGAGGGAGTGAGAGGCGCCCTACGCTATGGAAAAAAATGGACAGGGAGTGATGGGGACACTACACTATGGAAAAGGGGATGTGGGGGACCCTAAACTTAAGATCACAGGTGGGGGGGACATTACGCTACAGAAAAGCAATAATATATATATATATTTTATTTTTAAAACGGTTTTCAGGTATTGGCAGACAGCTGCCAGTACCCAAGATGGTGGCGGTTGAGGTTTAAAGAGCTGTTTGGGGGGATCAGGAAGGTGGGGGGTAAGGGAGATCCTACTCTGCAGAAAATCTAAAAAAATTTTATATATATTTTATATATTAAAAAAAAAAAGCCTAACATTTTCATACTGGCAGACTGTCTTACAGTTCCTAAGATGGGGGGTGAGGGAGGGCAGAGAGCTGTTTGAGAGGATTCGGGTAGGGATCAGGGGTTGGGAAGTGTCAGATGGCAGGGTAATCTCTACACTAATGCCTTTTAAGTTACTTAATTAACCCCTTCACTGCTGGTAATAATAGAAGTGCGGTGCGCAGCTGCAATTAGTGGCCTTCTAATTACCAAAAAGCAATGGCAAAGCCATGCATGTCTGCTAGTTCTGAACAAAGGGGATCCCAGGGAAACTTTTACAAACATTTGTACCATGATTGCACAATCATTATGTAAATAATTTCTTTGATAAGCCCAAAGTTTGTGAAATAAAGTACCAATTTTTTTTATTTGATGGCACTTGTTGGTGAAATGGTGGCATGGAATATACCAAAATGGGCCTAGGTCAATACCTTGATATATATATATATATATATATAGATAGATAGATAGATAGATAGATTTGATAGGTAAATAAAAAAAACATCAAGGCTCTATTTCTGTTTAAATGGAGTGATAGCAAAAATGCTCTGGTATTTTGGGGAATTGTTTGTCTGGAAGTTTCAGTAGTGAAAGGGTTAAGAGCAGAAATGATAATCACACCCAGAGCACATGTAGGCCCCTATTTAACAAAGGTCTGTCAGACCTGATCCGACAGTGCGGATCAGGTCCGACAGACCTTGCTGAATGCGAAGAGCAATACGCTCTCCGTATTCAGCATTGCACCTTATAAACTGCTGGTGCAACGCCGCCCCCTGCAGATTCACAGCCATTCAGCCAGCAGGGGGGTGTCAATCAACCCGATCATATATATTTGTGTGTATATATATATATATATGTGTATATATATATATATATATGCGTATGTTACGGGTAAAGTAAAACATGTTGGTTAACCTAGGATTAGCCGGGTTAACCTCACATTACCTAAGCGGCTGTGGGTAAAGCCCGATTTAATGTAATTCCCCCATCTACACTTTTTTTTTTTTTGCCTCTGCCTGGGTGGGGTTCAAGGAAGGTGCCCCGCCGATCCTTTGGCATCCACCCAAAGTGAACTTTGGGGAATGAGGTTTGAACCCCCCAGGCGGAGGCAAAAAAAGATAGTGAAGATGTGTGAATTACAGTGCATCATATGTTTATTTCATGCGGTGACTCAATGCACTCTGAAAAGATTTTTTTTATGTTATATCGGCTTTACTCACAGGCACTTGGGTAAGGTCAAGTTTACCTGGGTAATGCTAGGATTACCCAATTTCTTAGTTTATATATAATATTTGCATGTTTACCAAATCCAGGTGTACAAAATACAAATACCCCTGTTATATTGTATGAATAATTCAAGCAACCTAATATACTCAAAAAGCAGAACTTCTGTTGGGTTAGGAAAAAAAACTAGGCCAAAAGTCATATGAATTACATTTGAATTTTTGCACAGCAATCTAATAAATTACCAAGGTGCTGTTGTTCATTATTTGTTTAATCCATTTAGGAGTCTCCTGCCACCTTGTGGTAAGCAATGAAAGTTTATCTAGTTGATGTGTGTGAGCAGCCCTTCCTTCATTAAAGGGACACTGAACCCAAATTTTTTCTTTTGTGATTCAGATAGAGCATGTAATTTTAAGCAACTTTCTAATTTACTCCTATTATCAATTTTTCTTCGTTCTCTTGCTATCTTTATTTGAAAAAGAAAAGAAGGCATCTAAGCTTTTTTCTTGATTCAGACCTCTAGACAGCACTTTTTTATTGGTGGATGAATGTATCCACCAATCAGTAAGGACAGCCAAGGTTGTTCACCAAAAATGGGCCGGCATCTAAACTTACATTCTTGCATTTCAAATAAAGATACCAAGAGAATAAAGAAAATTTGATAATAGGAGTAAATTAGAAAGTTGCTTAAAATTTCATGCTCTATCTAAATCAAGAAAGAAAATTTTTGGGTTCAGTGTCCCTTTAATTGTTGTCACCCTTTAAGAAGTGAGTGCATGAAATAAGCTAAAATTTGCATTGTAAGCCTTCAAGAATGATATAAATCTTTTGTTGGATTTTTTGTATTTAAAAATCAAAACATATCTGAACAATATAAGGCATTTTTTTAAATCATTCATGTGTATAGCCTTGTGATGTTATCTGTGTTTAGATTTTGTTAAAAATGAAATATTTATCACTATTAGCCTTTCAAGTTTATTATGCACTACAAAAAACCTGCATGCATACATTATTTAATTTACTAACGGCTAGATTACGAGTTCTGCGGTAAGAGCTGCTCGGTAATAACTTGCAAGTTATTGCACTGCTCACTTCCCTACAGCGCTGGTATTTGCGTAAAGCAAAATTGAGCTCCATACCGCACTCCAATATAAGCGCTGCTGAAAGCCGCTGTGAGCTGGTTTTACGTGCTTGTGCACGATTTCCCCATAGACATCAATGGGGAGAGCCGGCTGAAAAAAAGTCTTAACACCTGCAAAAAAGCAGCGTAAAGCTCAGTAACACAGCCCCATTGATTCCTATGGGGAAACAGATTTTATGTTTACACCTAACACCCTAACATGAACCCAAGTCTAAACACCCCTAATCTTACACTTATTAACCCCTAATCTGCCGCTCCGGACATCGCCGCAACCTACATTATACTTATTAACCCCTAATCTGCCTCTCCGGACATCGCCACCACTATAATAAACATATTAACCCCTAAACTGCCGCACTCCTGCATCACAAACACTAGTTAAATATTAACCCCTAATCTGCTGCCCCCAACGTCGCCGCCACTATACTAAATTTATTAACCCCTAAACCTAAGTCTAATCCTAACACCCCCTAACTTAAATATAATTGAAATAAATCTAAATAAAACCAACCTACTATCATTACCTAAATAATTCCTATTTAAAACTAAATACTTACCTGTAAAATAAACCCTAAGCTAGCTACAATATAACTAATAGTTACATTGTATCTAGCTTAGGGTTTATTTTAATTTTACAGGCAAGTTTGTATTTATTTTAACTAGGTAGAATAGTTACTAAATAGTTATTAGCTATTTACTAACTACCTAGCTAAAATAAATACAAATTTACCTGTAAAATAAAACCTAACCTGCCTTTCACTAACACCTAACCTTACACTACAATTAAATCAATTACATTAAATACAATTACCTAAATTACAAAAAAAAACACTAAATTACACAAAATAAAAACATAAATTATCAGATGTTTACACCTAATCTAATAGCCCTATCAAAATAAAAAAGCCCCCCCCCCCCCAAAATAAAAAAAACCCTAGCCTAAACTAAACTACCAATAGCCCTTAAAAGGGCCTTTTGCTGGGCATTGTCCCAAAGAAATCAGCTCTTTTACCTGTAAAAAAAATACAAACAACCCCCACAACAGTAAAACCCACTACCCACACAACCAACCCTCCAAATAAAATCCTAACTAAAAAAAAACTAAGCTCCCCATTGCCCTGAAAAGGGCATTTGGATGGGCATTGCCCTTAAAAGGGCATTTCGCTCTTTTTCAGTGCCCAAACCCTAACCTAAAAATAAAACCCACCCAATAAACCCTTAAAAAAAAAACCTAACACTAACTCCCGAAGATCCACTTACAGTTTTTGAAGACCCGACATCCATCCTCAACGAAGTCGGCAGAAGTCTTCATCCAGACGGCATCTTCTATCTTCATCCATCCTGCGCGGAGCGGGTCCATCTTCGAGGCATCCGGCGCGGAGCATCCTCTTCTTACGACGACTAAAGAAGCAGCGGTCATAAGATTGCTGCTCCTTAACAGCAGAGTGAAATCGATCCGGTACGATTGGGATGATTGACAGCCCCTGCTAGCGGTTGATTGTCTGCCAGTAAGCAGGGGGCGGCATTGCGCATGCATTTCACTGGAAATGTTTGTGCAATGTTAAATGCCGACAGCATATGCTGTCTGCATTTAGCGATGTCGAGCGAACATGATTTGATATAGCGATTCATGTCCGCTCTACATTTTGTTAAATCTACCCCTAAGAGAATTTACCAACATAAAGTAAGTAACTGGCATGTTGTAGAGCAAGCGGGAAAAAAACAGTTGCGCAATGTATCAATATTTCCTAATTTTTTTGTTTAACCAAAGTGAGCAAAATAAACAAGAAACAACATAACTATATCTGAGCCCATTGTCTGGAGAATAGGATTTCTCTGTCTTGCTTATGTCTCAGATCAAGCAAAGGAAAATAGATTAACATTCAATTTAAGCTTTTTTGAGACAGACACATATAAATATTTATTAATGTTGGCTTAAAAATCTTTTCCTGAATATCCATTCTCCAAAGCATTGTGCTAAATTAGAGAGGTTACTTGCAAGTACAATATAGGGGTTACCTTGACAAAATGAAACCAAATAGCAGCCAACTATATTAGACATGAAAAAAAGATATGATTATAAAATTAGAACTTGACTGCCCAACGCCGAAGCACCTGTGTGTAAGAGACAAATCTAGTGTCATAAGATACTGACTGCAAATTAGATCCTTCATTATAAAAGTGATACAGGGCTAAACTATATATAAGGGGCACAATTTACTCATCCATAGAATCCACTAAAATAAGACATAGGTTATTTAAATATGAACCGTATATGTTCCCCTATATATCCAACGATAGAACACAGCTAATCCTAAAGTAGTCTAATTTAAGATAAAGAGAGGCAGAGCAAATCCAATCAACTATTATATATATGCAAGTGTAGATACTATCAGAAATGATGATGTTCGCAGGAGGAGTAAGATAGAATAAGGCTAAGGGAGGGGGCAGAGCCGGCAGAGGACAAACATGGCCGCAAGTATAAGAGGAACTGGGAACAGTTTAGAGCAGCAACCGTAAGCACCTAATCCATATCGTATGGGACTGTTTGACTCGGCAAAAGAGAATCACGTCAGGCGGAGGCCTAATCATGCTGCGCCATCACTAATCCTCAGACATAGGAGTGAGATAACGGGACACATCAGATGAAGCACTGCTAATGTGAGTACAGCCCACATAAACCACTGAGGGATAAAAGGGCTCTCGCAAGCGTAGAACATCCCAGGATCTTCTTACGGTATTCATTATCGCAACTCGTTAAGCCGGCAATGCCATTATACACGCATCCATGTGGCGCATCCACATATTAAAGGGACACTGAACACAAATTTTTTCTCTCATGATTCAGGTAGAGCATGCAATTTTAAGCAACTTTCTAATTTACTCCTATTATCAAATTTTCTTCATTCTCTTGGTATGTTTATTTGAAAAGCAAGAATATAAGTTTAGATGCTGGCCCATTTTTGGTGAACAACCTGGGTTTTCCTTGCTGATTGGGCAGCACCAGCAAACAAGTGTCTATGGTTCTGAACAAAAAAATTGCTGCCTCCTTTTTCAAATAAAGATAGCAAGAGAACGAAGAAAAATGATAATAGAATAAATTAGAAAGTTGCTTAAAATTGCATGCTCTATCTGAATCATGAAAGAATATGTTTGTGTTCAGTATCCCTTTAAGCGGAGGCCATTAAGGGAGTAATGATAGTGGGTCGCAGCAACACCTCAAGCTTTAAACAAGCTCTCTCCTATAAGTCAAGTTTCAGGTAAGGCTGACTACTATATTATGGGAACACCCTGATTATAAAACAAGGCCTAAGGGGAAGAACTAATACATATATTACCAATTACCTAGCCACCTGATAACAACACAGGTATTGAAGACATTAACAATTAAAGAGAACAGGACATAAAAGTGTTTATATTACACTGAAACGGACCACAAGCTTTATAGAATCTTACTCTTTATCCCAGACAGAGGCATTAAGTTTAAGATATTCCAAAATGACTTCCAGGAGACCTCTTAAAGTCGACAAAATAACTAAGCCAATAACTGCCCCAACCATCAAGATGAATACCTACTTTAAAGCCCTAGAAGTAGCATCTGCTTGTGCACCTATTTGCCATTCGGCAGAGACAGTGGTTAACGCAGAACCTGCAGTGACACAAGAAATAGAAAACAGACCTTTTACTAAAGCAGACTTACTTATTTTACCTTCAAAAGAAAATTGCAAAACTTTCATGATTCAAGTGGGTCAATTGATAAAGGATAGCCTTACAGAGGTGAAAAAGGAAATGTCAGAGTACTACAGACAGAGGAACACACGGATGAGCTATCTTCTGCAACAATAGCTATAACTGAAGCAATCCAACAACAGAATACAACCATCATCCAACTGCAACAACAGATGGAAGATTTGGACAACAGGAATAGAAGGCAGAATCTCAGAATCAGGGGCATTCCTGAGAATATTCTGCCGGGACAATAGCCGACTTACCTTTAACAACTTTTCAATTACATCCTAGAACCTGAGAGGAGGCTATTCCATTAGACAAAGCGTATAGGGCGCTCAGGTCTAAACCATCCCCACACGAATTGCTGAGAGACATAATCATAAAATTTCACAGATTCACTGATAAGGAGAAGATCTTTAATGCATCTAAAAGAAAGTCACCCATCAAGCATGAAGATACAGACCTAGAGATTTTTGCTGACCTCCGTCCGATGACTCTTGCTAAGAGAAAAGAGGTTAGATATCTCACTCTCCACCTTAAATATCTGGGCATAAACTACCGGTGGGATTTTTCCCTCTGTCTAAGGGTTATCAAAGACAACAAAACATACACATACAGAGATCCTGACGACATTGAGGACGTTTGCTCACAACTCAATATTCCACCACCGTCAGTACTCTCCTTGAAGGATCATTTGGACTCTGCCATTGAACAATCTGGATCCAAACCTAAACCCCAACGTCCAGAAAGGACCCAGGTCTCTAGGAAGCTCAAGACACTTCAACCTCCAAGGGAAAAGTCTGATCGGACCTCTGAGAAACCTCCCTGAACCTCCTAGAACATTGTGAGATCACATTTGTCATTATATAACATTTTGCCTCAGTAGAAGATCGGATAAGTTTAGCTACCTTACCATTGAGCAAGACTTTACTTTACACACAATGAATACCGGTAATCCCTAACCATGCTTCTCAACTTTAGCTCTTTGAGAGCCCTTAATATACCCCTTTCTCTTTACCACATTAGTTGAGATCTATACATTTATAACCTTTCAAATACTTTTGAATCCAATTATCAATAATATACTCTCACACATACATACTTCATAATGTAATTTGCCATCAAGTCCCAGGAGTTGCAACTACTAGTTGCTATTCCCCCGTTCTCACCACAATTATGTGGTTCCTGTCTTTTGTGCTAAGACAGGATAAATTGTTTGCTATTTTCTATGTTGATTTGTGGTTTTCAAAAATTGTTATGTTGGTTATAACCTTCTTATGTTCACCTAGATTTTTCACTCGAAAAAGAACTGTTGAAAATAATAAACAATACCAGTCTCTGTTTTTTGCAGTGCCTAGTGAGGTCTGAATGGGTTAATTTGTATGCGGGCATTATTAGTCAGGAGAGGCCAGTCTGGTTAATGGGGCTATAAAATGTAGCTAGTTCTGAGTGTGTCTGTTTATTTTTTCTAAATCTAATCTTTTTCTATCCTTGTTTAAGTTCTTGCATTCCAGCTAGTATCAATAAATACTTAAGTCCTGGTTATCTTGATAGGCCAAATATATGAATGTATGTACACAACTCATTGTAAACATTGGGAATGTGTCATAAAATGTAGACACTAGTTCATCCCTGACCTTTGCCTTTCTTTCTTAATATATGGTCAAACAAAGTAAAACCTACAATTCTGATGTGTAGAACTGTTATTTACTTATGTTGTAACCATATTTGTTAAAACCCTTGCATTTTGTAGTTAGCCAATCATGAACTGTAAATAGCCTAGATGTGAAATGTATAAATACCTGGGAAGGGGACTGACCCCCCCCCCCCAGAGAAAACTTTGTATTGTTTCTCTCCACCTGCAGTGTGTAATCCAAAAACAAACTCTTTTTAACCTGTCTTGGTCTGAAGAAGTTATTCAGTCCAGGGTGAGTATATCACCAACAAATGGCGTAGTCGGCCGGATGGCAAAATCTCAGACAGCAGTCCAAGTGGCAAAGACTTTCTGCTCCAGGGACACTCAATTAAGGCCGGTCTTCTGAATGGTAAGAACATTTTTGTTTTTAGTGTAACAGTAATTGAGTGTCTCTGGGTAAGGGGTCAGAGCTGTTTGGCGTTCTGGGTGACGCTATCCTTTGTTTATTGATTTATTAATGTTATGTGTTGTATTGTGTAAATTGTTTTTGTAAAAAAGTTAAAACTTGTGACCTAGGAGGGTGTCTATTTAAAGTTAACTGGGATTAGGAAACTGGGTTTACAGTTCTAGCCGCCCCAACCTGACTGCAAGTCCCACCAGACGTTAACCAGTCAGTGTTTGAATGCAAGGGGAACTGTGACAAACCTATATCCGAAACTGTGACCTTGCAGACACCCTAAGAGGACACATAGTTACCTGTTATCTGATTATTTGTTTAGGAAAAACTCTTGGATAAGTCCTGATTAGACAGCTTTATTTCTTGTATGAGCACTGATAGTATTCCCAGTGAAGAAAATATTGTTAATCCTGGGTAGACATAAGACTGCAGCAATCATTTAAGGGGACAGTATACACTCATTTTCATATAACTGCATGTGATAGACACTACTATGGAGAGTGAAATGCACAGATACTGATATGGGAATCCAGTATAGAACTGTTTGAAAACTTACTTAGAAGCTCTCGGTTTGCTCTGTTGAAAAGGACATAAACAGGAGTAAGCTGGAGTAGGTAACTGATGGTATTCTCATAAAACTGTGGGGCTTGGTTAGGAGTCTGAAAGTCAGAGCAGTGTTATTTGAAAATAAGCAAAACTATACATTTAAAAAAAAAACAAAAAAAAAACAACTTTATGGGCTATATAAATAGATCATCTACAAAACATTTATACAAAGAAAAAATGAGTGTATAATGTTCCTTTGAGGGCAAACACGTTGTGTAGTGTTGCCAGGTTGGGGTGGAGGTTCCCCTAATTCAATACAATTCTCTTTTGTTCTGTTTGTTGGTTTTGTTGTTTTAGGTTTTTTTTAGAATTTGTGTTAATCGTAAGTAAAAAACCCAAGTGACATTTAAAGAAAAAAAAAATAGTAAGAAGTAAAAAATCAATTTAAAATGGGACATAGTTCCTCTAAAGGCTGTTCCACTAATCTTATATGGCCAAAGGGTTCCCCAGCAGAATATAGGAATCAACACCATGGTCCTTTTTGTAATACGTATCATACTAAATGGTCCCGACTAACTCAAAATAAAGGGCTTCGCTAGAGGATAATTATCAAAAAAGAAATGAAAACATTAAAATTAAATCTCCCAGTAAGGGAAGAAAAAGAGCAAAAAAAATAAGAAAAAGAGTGCAAGGGGTAAAAGAATAAAATGTTTCAAACGTGGAAAGGTGGGACACATGAGCAAAGATTGTTTGTCACTCCCAGCAGCACAAAAAAACACAGACACAAGAGCTTCATGTAAGAGGGGTAATAGGAATACTGATAGATGGACTGGTAAAAGTATGTGGTAGAAAAGTTTGTGTTTTAATGATTTAAGATTAAGTAATAACTTAAGAACTGTGCTCTATATTCCTTAAGTGACATTTTAAGTAGGGTAAATCATGTTTTAGTTTTGTTATCAGGGAGTACCCATGGACAAAAGTAATTGTAATTACACAATTTTGTAAAAATAGAATAATGAGAGGAAATGTATTCTTTGTTAGATGTTCAGAATGTAATGCTCATGAAAATGTGTATAAATATTGAAGTGGTGCTGGAGATGTGTAAGGAGATATAGAAGTTTACATGGTGGGTTTTCTGCCTTAGGAGTGAATATTTTGAAGTTTTTAATTAGTGGTTGATTGTCAGTGTTCAATGTGTCTCTGTTGTATGATTTTTTCAGAGCAATAGTGGCACAATGTGTAGTTAAAAGGTAAATGTATTTTGAACTTTTGTGTGTATAAGGTTTATTGTGTTCTCCACTGAAATTACACAGAATTAATTGATGGTAAATTAATAGGCCGGCAAATTTTCATAATATACATGTTGTCTTGTATTGATTTGCAGAACTGGCCAGCTGCAATAGATTATGCAAAGACAATATTTAGTTCAAATAATATTTAGTGGATGAATACAATTATACCAGGTATAATCTTAATGAAGATGTTTGTATATGGTTTGTTTAACCTTCTTTTACTTAATTTTTCAAGTGGAATAAAATGTTTTAAACTTATAGAAAAAATCTGACACAGATAAGACTTTTGAGCAGTCTGACAGTATAGACATAGGAGCTGCTGTGCTAATAAGAAAAGGGAGGAGGGGAGAATGCAGACTCTGACTGACTGTCAGTTCTTGATAGGACAAAGTACATAGCCCCTTTGTAAATATAGCCAAAAGCTTTAATGATTATTGAGTTGGGAATAAGCACATATCAGAACCTTTGAGTGTATGAGATTAGACTGCTGTTTGGTAGGAATATAGCTCACCTTTAAAACTTATCCCAAAAGGTTTATGGAATGTATTGTTGTGTAAGGTGGCGCAAAAATGCAATTCCTATTTTTTTAAAAAATATATATAAAATTTGTAGCTTCAAACGGTCTTTATAAGAACCTCTGGTTGTATATTCTTTTTTGAAAAAATGATAGGTAGATTGATATTGCTTTAAAAATTCAATACTTTATTTATATAAGTACATATGATTGTCACAATTAATAAAAGTATATGTATGAATAAACACCGTGTTTTCTAAATGTGAAAAGATTTTTTCTGGAATTTATACAATGTATCATAATCTCTTTATAATTGGGATCTGTAGAGATTGTATTCTATTTTATACATTCATAGGATTAAAAGACAATATCTAAAATAATATCTAAAACAATATGTAAAACAATATATAAATTATTATGCATACAGGTCGTAAAAGAAACAGTTAAAATAGTTTTAAAGCAACTGAAAGACCAACTTGATTGCTGCTATATATAAAAAGTCTCTTTTTCTATTTCTTATTTGGTTGTAGTACTTTGCTGAGTTGTATATACGATGCAATATTAAGGTATGTGAGACTGGTAATCGAAAGTTTTCATTGGGTGGTTACCTTATAGGTGTGTCTGACTGATCACACTGAGTTCGTATCGTTAGAGAAGAAACTGATATAAGTGATCAGTACTGTGTTGAAGTTCCGTAATTTTAGTGTTTTAATCCGTCTTTTCTGAGGTATTGTCCTCTTATAGTGTAAATGTCCTTTGTCCGTTGTTGTTGGTTGTTCATTTAATGCTCCAAGATTCTGAGCTTAGTAGTGGACCAGCAATGATGTTCCGGGAGCGTTTAAGTAGGATAATTCCTTATCTTCAAAAAGAGTGTGCTTTAGAGAGCGAAGTTCCTTTCGGTCAGTGACCGATTCCTTTATGTTGGTGATTTTCTTTCTTTGAAGAATCCTTTGCGGCTTTTGCGTGTTAGGTGGAAGTGTGAAGGGGAGCAGAAGAAAGGCTCCGTTCTGTTAGCGTTCACCACAAATCGATGTGGCTGGGTTCAGGTATTCTACGCGTTTCGGCTTAGCAGCCTTTCTCAAGTTACCAGTGGGGTCGATTCATGGCTTTTTAAAGGTTACATTGTTAACTCCTTTGAGTGCTGTTTTTTTCAACTTTTTGATGTTCTTATAATTTTATAATTTTTGGAAGATTGCGTTATTGTTGGTATTTGTCATCTTATTTCATTGCTATACCGTTATTTTGATTTGCAGAATCATTAAATTATGTACATTTTGTAAGGTTTGAGTGCTTATTATCAATTGTCAAAAGAGAATATACAACTTTTGTGTGTATCTTGGCATTAGATCTTGGTATGTCATTTGGTTGAAGGTCACCAAAAAATGGTTTTAAGTATTTTGTCATATTATATGTTGTTTTGATAATGTTTTCATACAAGGATTTGTAAGTTCTATTTTTATCCTAGTTTTAGACAGAGAACCTTATTCTTATAGCTGTCATTTGTTGAAGAGCACAAATTTTATTTTTAATTTTTTGTATATTTATTTGTTTTTATTTGTATATATAATTTACTGGTTGTTCTGTCCCAGAGGATATTTCGCTTTTCATTTGCTCTAAGTAATGTGCTTTTTTATATAATTGCATTTAGATCTAGTTCACTATTGAGTCCATTTGGGTATAGGTGTGCCCATTTTAAATATTAGTTCAGCTTCTTGGTACAGTAATCTTTTTTCAATATTTCTTCCTCTACCATCTGATCTCACCTTCTTGATTCCCCAGATATTTCATTGCTTTAGGGTTACCTTTGTGGAATTGTTTAAAGTGGCATATAGTCTGGTGTTGTCTTTCTCTTTTTCTATGCAGCGAATGTGTTCTAGTATTCTCTCTTTTAGCTTTCTGCTCGTTTGGCCTAGGTATTGAAGTTCACATGAACATTGTAATATGTATATAATGTTGGTGGTCTGTGAACCTGATAGTGTCATTTATTTTGATTTCTTTTTGGGTCACAGTGGATTTTACTACTTTCATTTTAGTGCTGTATTGGCACGATTTGCACTCATGGCAGGGAAAAAAACCTGATAATTCTCTCATTTTTGAGATTGTGTTGATTAAAATAGTGTTGGGTTTGAACTCACTGGGTGCTAAAATGTTTTTTAGGTTTGTTGCTTTCCTAAAAATGATATTTGGGCGATAGTTTAGTCTTTCTTCCTATTAGTGGATCGCTTCTAGCAATGTGCCCAGTGTTTTTTTATGATGTCTTCGTATTTGTTTATGCTGACTTGAAAAAGAGGTTATGAATGGGATATTATAGGGGTCTTTATCCTCTGTATATTGATACTTTTTTCTTCCAGTAATGTTTTCCTATCTATCGTTCTAACTTGCTTGTTAATTTCTAATAGTGATTTTTTCGTGAGTAGCCTTTTTCAGCAAATTTGTTGTGTAAACTCTATGCTTGTCTGTCGTAATCTGATATTAGGGTGCAATTCCTTCTGATTCTAGAAAATTGGCCTTTTGGTATATTTATTTTCCACCTGTTATGGTGGCAGCTTTTAAAATCTATTAGCTGGTAGCGTCGACTTTCTTAAAAAATGTTGTAGTAGTGATTTTATTATTCCATTATGTTATTTCAATGTCCAGAAAATTATCTTGTTTTTGTTATATTCGTGTGTGAATTGTAGTCCAAAATCATTATTGTTAAAGTCAGTGATGAATTGTTCTAATAATACCTTTACCCCTTTCCAGACAACTGAATATGTCATCTATAAATCTTCTATAAGAGCACGAGATTCGCACCCCATGGGGTTTCTGATAGAAAAAGTTCTTCAAAATATCCTAAAAACAGGTTGGCGTAACTGGGTGCGAATCTCGTGCCCATAGCAGTGCCTCTTTTTTGTAGGTAATACTTTCCATTAAACGAGAAATAATTGTTTTTTAGAATGAATTCCATGCAACTTAATAAGAATTCTTGTGTTGTTTGTGACATATCTGTCATCTCTTATTAAAAAATTCTTGGTGGCTTCTAAGCCTTTGTCGGTGTTCGATACATGTGTAAAAGCGAACTTACGTTGCATGTCACTAAGATATAGGTTTTCTTGCCATTCTATGTTTTCTATTAGATTTAGGAAGTGTTTTGTGTCTTTTAGGTATGATGGTATATGTTTGACATGTTTCTGAAGGAAATAGTCAGTGTATTGTGACAGATTGGATGTTAATGAGTCTATGCCTGAAATTATGGGTCGGGCCGGGTCGGAGTTGGTGATGTTTTTTATGAATTTTGGGCAGGAAATAAAATACAGGTGTTCTGGGATATTCTATTAGTATGAATTTGGTTTCTTGATGATTTAGTATGCCCTTGTCTTTTTGCTGCAAATACCATTTTTTTCTAAACTTTTTTTCATGTTTTCAATGGGGTTATTACTTTATTTTTTATATGTTGATTTCATCTCCCAGTAGTCTATTTTGCTTCTTGCAAATAATTGGCAGTATCCATTATAACCACTCCCCGCACCTTTATCCGCCTCTTTTATCGTAATGTTTTTGTTCTCTTTGAGTTCTTTTAGGACTATAGTTTTCTTTTTTAGTTAAATTCCATTTTATATCTTTCTTCTCATCTAATATTTCTATATCTTCTTTCACCTTTCTTTCAAAAATTTCTATAGCACTCCCTTTTTCTTGTGAAGGGTTGAAGTTAGATTCTGTTTTAAAGTTTGTGTGGGTATAGGTAGACGTATAGTGTGTTGTATTGTCAAGGGGATTCTTTAGTGAAATATTTTTTAAGTGCTAATTCCTTGTGAATTGATTGACATGGATCAGAGTTTCAAATTTGTTGATTTTACAAGCAGGTGCAAACGATAGGCTTTGTAAGCACAGATTTTTGTTCATAATTCAAAGTTATTTTACTGAGGTTAAAAATTCCCTTTGTATCTACTTTGATTTTTTTGTCGGTTTTTTTGTTCTGATTCCCCTTCCTCTGTTTGGACCATATTTTTCTTAAAGAAATATATCAAATGAAAATATGGTCCCTAGGGACTTAGACTAAAATAAGACTGTACATTCGAAATAAATGTAGAACACAGTAGGGAATGTATGACATTTTAGAAACAGCATCTAGCAAACTTGTGAATGTGATTATCAAATCCAGATAAGCAACAACACAAGATTTGGAGTTTAAAAATTCAAGAATGCAAAGATATACTAGACAAAACAACACTAAGTGATTCATTAAACACCCAAAACAACAGGAGATAGCAAAGAAATTAGGAGAACTCAATAAAGAAATACTTGAGGTCAAGTGGAGAAAAATTTAACAGAGATCTAGATGACTACAACAGAATAAATAACCAAGAAACAGAAATTAAATCTGATAATCACAAACATCTATTTAGTAGCAAAAAAGCCTAACAATGACATTTGAACTTATCAAACACATACCACAACAAAAGCGCACAAAGTGAACACCAAGAAAATTCTCGAAATAGACAAAATGCACATAACAAAAGTTATTATGATAGAAATCACAGGGGTTATAATTATAGAGACAATCACAATGGATACTATAATGATAGATATCACAACGACACTAGAAATATAGATCATTTAGCAAAAACGAACAATACAATGAATATAGGACAAACAATTCAAACTATAGAAAGAAGTACAGAAACAAAGAACCCTTGGAACAAAAATAATTCTAACAATAAAACCATCACTCAGAAGGGCACACTAAGAAAAGACAACAGAGAACACAACCAAAATAGAGATAGATATCACTATCAAACCAACAAAGAATCAGACATTTTCACACATATGATTATAACCAACACAACTCTACATACTATAATAGAAGACGGACAATATAGAGAAGATAGATACTTAATAATCGGGGACACACATGATTTTAACAATAGGCACTTGGATAATCACAGACAAGAAAGAACCGACACTAACACCCCACTGGAGAAACCAATACACGGAGAATACAGACTGGGACACACCAAAAACCCATCACAAAAGAACACACTCACCAAGGAATATAGAATCACACAATAAGAACACCACTAATTATCCACAGTTAGATAGAAACACAGAAAATAGATTCCAAATACTAACTCAAGAAGATGATGACAATAGAACACCAGCAGCTTCAACAAAGGCACATAGCTCCAAGGTTTCCTTTTTAGAAGAGGCCCAAAACATACACACGACCCACCAAAAGGAAAAAGACGCTTAGAGGAAACAGAGGAAGGGGGAATCAGAACCAAAAAAAGCGACAAAAAAATCAAAGTAGATACAAGGGAATTTTTAACCTCAGTAAAATACTTTGATTGATGAACAAAAATCTGTGCTTAAACAAAGGCCTATCGTTTGCACCTAGCTTGTAAAAATCAACAAATTTGAAACTCTGATCCATGTCAATCAATTCACAAGGAAATTAGCACTAAAAAATATTTCCTAAAGATCCCCTTGACAACTTTAAACAGAAATCTAACTTCAAACCCTTCACAAGAAAAAGGGAGTGCTATAGAAATTTTTGAAAGAAAGGTGAAAGAAGATATAGAAAAATTAGACGAGAAGAAATATATAAAATGGAATTTAACTAAAAAAGAAAATCTAGTCCTAAAAGAACTCAAAGAGAACAAAAACATTATGATAAAAGAGGCGGAATAAGGTGGGGGAATGGTTATAATGGATACTGGCCAATTATTTGCAAGAAGCAAATAGACTACTGGGAGATGAAATCACATATTAAAAAATAAAGTAATAACCCCATTGAAAACATGAAAAAAAGTTTAGAAAAAATGGTATTTGCAGCAAAAGACAAGGGCATTACTAATCATCAAGAAACCAAATTCATACTAATAGAATATCCCAGAACACCTGTATTTTATTTCCTGCCCAAAATTCATAAAAACATCACCACCAATCCGCCCGGCCGCCGACCCATAATTTCAGGCATAGACTCATTAACACCAATCTGTCACAATACACTGACTATTTCCTTTCAGAAACATGTCAAACACATATACCATCATACCTAAAAGACACAAAACACTTCCTAAATCTAATAGAAAACATAGAATGGCAAGAAAACTATATCTTAGTGACATGCAACGTAAGTTCGCTTTACACATGTATCTAACACTGACAAATGGCTTAGAAGCCACCAAGAATTTTTTAATAAGAGATGACGATATGTCACAACAACAACAAGAATTCTTATTAAGTTGCATGGAATTCATTCTAAAAACAATTATTTCTCGTTTAATGGAAAGTATTACCTACAAAAAAGAGGCACTGCTATGGGCCACGAGATTCGCACCCAGTTACGCCAACCTGTTTGTAGGATAGTTTTGAAGAACTTTTTCTATCAGAAACCCCATGGGGTGCGAATCTCGTGCTCTATAGAAGATTTATAGATGACATATTCATTGTCTGAAAGGGGATAAAGAATTATTAGAACAATTCATCACTGACTTTAACAATAATGATTTTGGACTACAATTCACACACGAATATAACAAAAACAAGATAAATTTTCTGGACATTGAAATAAACATAATGGATAATAAAATCACTACTACAACATTTTTTAAGAAAGTCGACGCTAACAGCTATATAGATTTTAAAAGCTGCCACCATAACAGGTGGAAAATAAATATACCAAAAGGCCAATTTTTCTAGAATCAGAAGAATTGCAACCCTAATATCAGATTACGACAGAACAAGCAGAGAGTTTACACAACAAATTTGCTGAAAAAGGCTATCACGAAAAATCACTATTAGAAATTAACAAGCAAGTTAGAACGATAGATAGGAAAACATTACTGGAAGAAAAAAGTATCAATAATACAGAGGATAAAGACCCCTATAATATCCCATTCATAACCTCTTTTTTCAAGTCAGCATAAACAAATAGAAGACATCATAAAAAAACACTGGCACATTGCTAGAAGCGATCCACTAATAGAAAAAGACTAAACTATCGCCCAAATATCATTTTTTAGGAAAGCAACAAACCTAAAAAACATTTTAGCACCCAGTGAGTTCAAACCCAACAACTATTTTTAATCAACACAATCTCAAAAATGAGAGATTATCAGGTTTTTTTTCCCTGCCATGAGTGCAAATCGTGCCAATACAGCACTAAAATGAAAGTAGTAAAATCCACTGTGACCCAAAAAGAATATCAAAATAAATGACACTATCAGGTTCACAGACACCAACATTATATACATATTACAATGTTCATGTGAACTTCAATACCTAGGCCAAACGAGCAGAAAGCTAAAAGAGAGAATACGAGAACACATTCGCTGCATAGAAAAAGAGAAAGACAACACCAGACTATATGCCCACTTTAAACAATTCCACAAAGGTAACCCTAAAGCAATGAAATTCTGGGGAATCAAGAAGGGTGAGATCAGATGGTAGAGGAAGAAATAATTGAAAAAAGATTACTGTACCAAGAAGCTGAACTAATATTTAAAATGGGCACCCTATACCCCAAAAGGACTCAATAGTGAGAACTAGATCTAAATGCAATTATATAAAAAAGCACATTACTTAGAGCCAAATGAAAAGCGAAATATCCTCTGGGACAGAACAACCAGTAAATTATATATACAAATAAAAACAAATAAATATACAAAAAATTAAAAAAAAAAATTGTGCTCTTCAACAAATGACACGTATAAGAATAAGGTTCTCTGTCTAAAACTAGGATAAAAATAGAACTTACAAATCCTTGTATGAAAACATTATCAAAACACATATAATATGACAAAATACTTAAAACCATTTTTTTGGTGACCTTCAACAAATGACATACCAAGATCTAATGCCAAGATACACACAAAAGTTGTATATTCTCTTTTGACAATTTAATAAGCACTAAAACTTACAAAAATGTACATAATTTAATGATTCTGCAAATCAAATTAACGGTATAGCAATGAAATAAGATGACAAATACCAACAATTAACGCAATCTTCCAAAAATTCTAAAATTATAAGAACATCAAAAGTTGAAAAAAACAGCAATCAAAGAGTTAACAATGTAACCTTTAAAAAAAAGCCATGAATCGACCCCACTGGTAACTTGAGAAAGGCTGCTAAGCCGAAACGCGAGATACCTGAACCCAGCCACATCGATTTGTGGTGAACGCTAACAGAACGGAGCCTTTCTTCTGCTCCCTTCACACTTCCACCTAACACGCAAAAAGCCGCAAAGGATTCTTCAAAGAAAGAAAAATCACCAACATAAAGGAATCGGTCACTGACCGAAAGGAAACTTCGCTCTCTAAAGCACACTCTTTTTGAAGATAAGGATTATCCTACTTTAAACGCTCCGGAACAATCATTGCCTGGTCACTACTAAGCTCAGAATCTTGGAGCATTAAATGAACAACCAACAACAACGGACCAAAGGACATTTACCACTATATGAGGACAATACCTCAGAAAAGACGGATTAAGACACTAAATTACGAAACTTCAACACAGTACTGATCACTATATCAGTTTATTCTCTAACGATACGAACTCAGTGTGATCAGTCTCAGACACACTATAAGGTAACCACCCAACGAACTTTCGATTACCAGTCTCAATACCTTAATATTGCATCGTATATACAACTCAGCAAAGTACTACACCAAATAAGAAATAGAAAGAGACTTTTTATATATAGCAGCCAATCAAGTTGGTCTTTCAGTGCTTTAAAACTATTTTAACTGTTTCTTTTACGACCTGTATGCATAATAATTTACATATTGTTTTACATATTGTTTTAGATATTATTTTAGATATTGTCTTTATCCTATGAATGTATAAAATAGATACAATCTCTACAGACTCCCAATTATAAAGAGATTATGATACATTGTATAAATTCCCAGAAAAAATCTTTTCACATTTAGAAACACTGGTGTTATTCATACATATACTTTTTAAATTGTGACAATCATATGTACTTATATAAATAAAGTATTGAATTTTAAAAGCAATATCAATCTACCTATCATTTTTTCAAAAAAGGAAATTACAACCAGAGGTTCTTATAAAGACCGTTAGAAGCTACAAATTTATATATATTTTTAAAAAAAATAGGAATTGCATTTTTTGCGCCACCTTACACAACAATACAGAACCTTTGAGTGTAACTGTAGGTCCTGAAACAAAATGACATGTTCAAAACTGTTTCAATAATGTCATTAGGAAAGACTTACTGTGTAAACTAGGGAAAGTTTTCCTTAATGTGTCTGGAGGGGAACAAGAAAGTGTATACCTGCCTTGGAGTGATAATTGCAGAATCTATGTGTTAAAGATTAAAATTAATAAAACAGCAGGGGAAATGTTTTATTGAAATTAAAGGGACAGGGGTACTTGACATTTTTATTGTTTAAAATAAAAAAAAATAGATGGTCACTTTGGTTACCCATTCCCCAGTTTTACATGATCAACACGGTAGTATTGATAAACTTCTTTTACCGCTGTGATTACTTAGTATCCAAATCTCTGCAGACTACCCACTTATCTCAGTGCTTTTTTTTATAAACTTGCAATTTGGCAATTAGTGCTTGCAGCCTATCAGCCTGCCTAGTTTTAGCCTTTAACAAAGAATACCAAGCAAACCAAGCAGATTTGATGATAAGAGTAAATTTGAAGGTTGTTTGGAATTACATGCCCTATCTAAATCATTAAAGTTTAATTTTATTGACCCTTTAAAGAAAAAATGTAAATTACCCTGTATTTTACAATACCCCCTGTGTAAAATGCTGATGACTATTAGTTTAACATTGCTCAGAAACAGGCTGTAAATATAATATCTGTTATGTTGATTTTGGAGACTATGACATACAACTAACATCAATGCTTAAGTCTTTCCATATCCAGGAACATGCTGCACAGTTACAGAATGATAATCGTGTAGTGCATGCCATCTCACCTGGTGATTTTATAATGGTTGCAAGTTTTTGTCCAGAAAAATAGCTCTAGAGCCAAAGTAGAAGGGGCCTGTCTGCCTACTATTTATCACAAATACAGCCACTGAAGTCACAGAAGTTAAATCATGGATCTCACTACAAATTGGTGCCACCACAGACTGATCCTATCACTGGCAAGGAAATCCAAAAAGACTGAGCCTTTGGGAATTATTATTCTTTGACAGTGCTTGACTATTTCCTGAGATTGGACTCATTTTTTACTTGTTATTATTCCTGTATGCTGCATTTACACTCTGGTGATGTTTACTAGAGTGTAAAGAAAATTCCCTGATATATATACCTTCTAATAGTTACTTAGATAATAACAGTTCATTTTGGTATAATTTGTTTATTCTATCACTGTTTAATTGTGTTATATGTGTATCAAACTCATCATGGACCCTTTCATACTTTTGGGTATTCTCACTATTCCCAGTTATATGTCGGCCACACTACCCCATGGGAACAGGACAATTCATTTATTGCTACTGCCAAAGCCTATTACCGCCACACTGAAGGTACAGGTGCCTGCTGGATATGTGGATTCATACCACATAGCCATGATTCTGGGTATCCCTATATTGGTGTCCCTCTAGTTAATTAAACTCTCATAGCTTTAATTAAAAAGGGTGTTGGTAAATTGCATTCTTTTTATACACCCCATGAAGGGAAAATAGAAAGAATTCCTTTAGCAGATTTTGTAAGACATGGGGACCTACAGATTACTAACTATAAACCTGGGGCCCCACTCATGTCCCTCATAGACGCACCAAAGTGTATGTTTACTGTACAGTAACACCACCCAAGACATATTTGCCCTAACAAACCTAATTGTTCCCCCCTCCTAAATCATTGTTGCAATGTCTCTTAGGGCTATGTCACTAATGATTTACACAACTGGCGATATAATTCAACCATAGGGAACTCCACTCTCCACAGGGATCTTCTTACATCATGGTTTCTGCAATCCCATTAAAATGTCCTTTTTCAAATCCTAACTGTAATCTTTCCCAATCATGGATGTTAATGGACAATCTGTATTTTCCTATGCTGCCGCTGGGGCCTACAAGAGTATGCCATGTGCATGGGTGAGTACTTGTTACTTAGGTGTTATTATCCCAGCCCTATATAGCACACAAACCCTACCTGAAGGGCGTTTGCGTGGATAAACGTGAGATTGCAGGTTCCAAGGTAAAAAATTCAGATAATTCCTGATCTCACTGTCCGTACTGGTATAGGTGATAGAGTTTACATGGGCATACTCCCCTGGTATGGTACTGTCCAACTGCAGTATAAATTAAATCTCCTCATGGACATATTAGACAGCATTTTTAACTCAACACACCATTCTTTACAGTTGTTAAACCAGGAACAGAAACAAATACGTCTTGTGGCCCTGCAAAACCGCCAAGCCTTAGATATTATGTTAGCTGCGAGCAGTACAGGATGATCTTGATCGAATTACTAAATTACAGGTTAACATGAGAAAAGTGCATGACATTAAGTTCAATGGTTTTGATGTTGATTTAACTTTTGGCCTGTCAGGATGGGTGGGTAAATTGGGGGTACAGATACTGCAAGGTTTGCTAATCTTTGTCATACTAATTGTTTTTCTTTCTCTTCTAGTAATCTGTCTCAAACTAATGCTACACAAGCTCTGTAACCTCATCAGCCCAGCAACCAGCAGACTGATGCCCTCCTGTGAAAATCCAGCCCCGCATGTGTCCCATTGCTATGACCACGGCAACTCTGCACTGCAGTTTGAGTTCACCCGACTAAATCATATTGCTATTTGATGCTATTGTCACAGAGGTTAACAGCATCAGAGGATGGACTGTTGAAAATAATAAGCAATATCTGTCTCTGTTTTTTGCAGTGCCTTGTGAGGTCTGAATGGGTTAATTTGTATGCAGGCATTATTAGTCAGGAGATGCCAGTCTGGTTAATAGGGCTATAAAATGTAGCTAGTTCTTAGTGTGTCTGTTTATTTTTTCTAAATCTAATCTTTTTCTATCCTTGTTTAAGTTCTTGCATTCCAGCTAGTATCAGTAAATACTTAAGTCCTGGTTATCTTGATAGGCCAAATATATGAATGTATGTACACAACTCATTGTAAACATTGGGAATGTGTCATAAAATGTAGACACTAGTTCATCCCTGACCTTTGCCTTTCTTTCTTGATATATGGTCAAACACAGTAAAACCTACAATTCTGACGTGTAGAACTGTTATTTACTTATGTTGTAACCATATTTGTTAAAACCCTTGCATTTTTTAGTTAGCCAATCATGAACTGTAAATAGCCTAGATGTGAAATGTATAAATACCTGGGAAGGGGACTGACCCCCCCAGAAAAACTTTGTATTGTTTCTCTCCATACTGCAGTGTGTAATCAATAAACAAACTCTTTTTAACCTGTCTTGGTCTGAAGAAGTTATTCAGTCCAGGGTGAGTATATCACCAACACAACATACCACCTCTTTCCGATACACACCCTTCCTTATTCCCTTCCCCTGGAGAGGATGAGACCAAACAAACTTTCCAACCATGGAGCTTCAGGTAAGATGACTGCATCTGCCACTAACATACCACTCAAACGACCAAATGGCTAACAGAGTAATCCATATCCTTTCACAGAACACAAAGGGTTTTAATTCACCCACCAAGGGATCAGTGGCCCTAAAATGGTTTGATAAACATACTGATGCAGTAGTATTCGTTCAGGAAACCCATTTTTTAAACTCTGCAGAACCCAGATTTTACATAAAGAAATTTCCCCATAGGTTATTTTCATTCCTCAGATAGCAAGAAAAAATGGAGTAGGTGTTATATTCCATAAAAAACTGGCCTTTCAGCTACTTAATAAAATAACAGACCCTGAAGGAAGGATACTAATAGTAGTAGGTTTATTATTTAACAGACCAATAACATTGGTAAATGTTTACGCCCCCCACCACCACCACCACCACACTAGACGAGTCACTTTTTTCAAAAGACTCTCATCACTTATCGCAGAACACAGAAAGGGTATCATGATTGTAGGGGGGTTTCAATTTAATTATAGACCCCAAACTAGATTTTTTTTTAAAAAAAGAATAAGGCTAAGAACCAGCTCCTCGTCATAAACAATCTATTACAATAGTAAAGCTGTTGTAGATGTAGTCTGTCCCAAGCATGTCCAATCATCCAAGACCTTCCAATTCCATACAGATCTGTGCTCAGAACCCTCTGAAGGAGACATATATTGATCCAGTCTAAAACATTGATCATAACACCTAGCTGACTCTTCCAGAGGGCCATGTAGCAGATCGATAATATACACTCCGAGTGTGATTTCCCGATGTTGTCTGTCAGTCCTCCCAGAGCCTGTTGTGAGAGCAACCACTCAGTTGACTTTTGAAACCCAATAGCTGTTGCAGGTGTAAAGATAAATACTTCCATACACAGCAAAAAATTTTGAGTACAACATTGTTTCTGTAGGATCTTATGGGCAGCTAGATTTTGTCAGGCATAAAGTCTTCACTCTTCACAGATTCCTTTTAGAATTGTTGTAAGATAATTTAGAGTGTATTGCAAATGTTTATTTCACTTGACCAGCTAGAAATGCATCCCCCTTAAAGGGACATTAAACACTTTGAGATGGTAATATAAAATGATAAATTGTATATATAAAACAACTCTGCAATATACTTTCATTGTTTATTTTGTCCTCTTTGCCTGTAATTCCATTCTGAAATTGTGAGCTTTTCAGTTCCTGTTAGAAATGGAAGTGCAGAACACTGTTAAATCCACCACAACCATTGGCTGCACACCCTAGTGATCTATTTATAACTGACCCTAATTGGCCACAGCAGAGAAGGTAACACAAGTTACAACATGGCAGCTCCCAGTGTTTTATAGACACTAAAACTTTACTCTTATTTTGTCACTTTTTAAAC
This sequence comes from Bombina bombina, assembly GCF_027579735.1. Classification (NCBI taxonomy): domain Eukaryota; kingdom Metazoa; phylum Chordata; class Amphibia; order Anura; family Bombinatoridae; genus Bombina; species Bombina bombina. The sequence goes on along the minus strand of NC_069502.1, from coordinate 483,160,003 downwards.
AACTAATGAAACTTTAAAAAATACATCTACATGTTAGTCATGGACTAATCTTTTCTTTGAATGCATCATTCTATCTAGCATGTATTTAGTGTTTAATGTCCCTTTAAAGGAAAGCGCCTAGGCAGCTACCTATGTTGCCTACTAGGAAATCTTGTCCTGAAGGGACACAAAAATGTACTTCAGCATAAAGTGTTGTATGTATAAAGCCAATGCATTGTATTATTCTCAGCGACAAAAACTGCTAGATACACCAAACAAATTGCAAGCTAAGCAAGAAACACGTTTGGCTGAATTAGCTAAAATAGTGCATATTTTTTTTATCTTCTGGCCCAGTCCTTTTTCATAGATAAAAACATTTTTATGTATATATTAACTAATCTCATAAGTAGTTGCACAATATTTTACAGTGTCCAAGTCATCATTTTTAAGTGAATGTCTAGTATGCTGTCTACACATGTGAATTAGGTAGTAAATGCCTGGCACAAAAAATTAAAATTGTTTCTAGGACCTGCATTTCAGTAAAAAGGAAATTGTGTGAAAACGTTATATATTCACAAAATGGACTAGATTACAAGTGGAGCGCACAAATATTCATTCTATTGTACATTAACATGGTTCAAGCTCAATCAATAGCGCTTCTATTTTGGCCCTCATATTACAATTACAAAGTTATACAATAATGATTTACTTCAGGTCTTAAAAAGCACTAAACTTTACATCATTATTTTGATTGCATACAAGCAAAACGTTTAAAGGGCCAGTAAATACAATATATTTGCATAATCACTAAATGTATGATAAAAAGACAATGCAATAGCACTTATCCTGAATTTAAAATGAGTTTTAGATTTTTTTTCTGACAAAATTAATCACAAATGCATATACATATATTCTATGAATTGTTGCACATGCTCAGTAGGAAATGGTGGCTCAAAAAGTATAAATATAAAAAGACTGTGCACATTGTGTTAATGGAAGTAAATTGGAAAGTTTTTTTTAAAATTGTGTGCTTTACCTGAATAATGACAATTTATTTTTGACTTGAGTGTCCCTTTAACTCACACCATGTAATATGGTAATGTGCTTGCTGATGTTATTTAACACTTATAGGCCTAGATTTAGAGTTCGGCGGTAGCCGTCAAAACCAGCGTTAGAGGCTCCTAACGCTGGTTTTGGCCGCCCGCTGGTATTTGGAGTCAGTGATTAAAGGGTCTAACGCTCACTTTACAGCCGCGACTTTTCCATACCGCAGATCCCCCTACGCCATTTGCGTAGCCTATCTTTTCAATGGGATCTTTCTAACGCTGGTATTTAGAGTCGTTTCTGCAGTGAGCGTTAGAGCTCTAACGACAAAACTCCAGCCGCCTGAAAATAGCAGGAGTTAAGAGCTTTCTGGCTAACGCCGGTTTATAAAGCTCTTAACTACTGTACCCTAAAGTACACTAACACCCATAAACTACCTATGTACCCCTAAACTGAGGTCCCCCCACATCGCCGCCACTCGATTAAAATTTTTAACCCCTAATCTGCCGACCGCCACCTACGTTATACTTATGTACCCCTAATCTGCTGCCCCTAACCCCGCCGACCCCTATATTATATTTATTAACCCCTAACTTGCCCCCCACAACGTCGCCGCAAGCTACTTAAAATAATTAACCCCTAATCTTCCGACCGCAAATCGCCGCCACCTACGTTATCGCTATGTACCCCTAATCTGCTGCCCCTAACATCGCCGACCCCTATGTTATATTTATTAACCCCTAATCTGCCCCCCCACAACGTCGCCTCCACCTGCCTACACTTATTAACCCCTAATCTGCCGAGCGGACCTGAGCGCTACTATAATAAAGTTATTAACCCCTAATCCGCCTCACTAACCCTATCATAAATAGTATTAACCCCTAATCTGCCCTCCCTAACATCGCCGACACCTACCTTCAATTATTAACCCCTAATCTGCCGACCGGAGCTCACCGCTATTCTAATAAATGTATTAACCCCTAAAGCTAAGTCTAACCCTAACACTAACACCCCCCCTAAGTTAAATATAATTTTTATCTAACGAAATAAATTAACTCTTATTAAATAAATGATTCCTATTTAAAGCTAAATACTTACCTGTAAAATAAATCCTAATATAGCTACAATATAAATTACATTTATATTATAGCTATTTTAGGGTTAATATTTATTTTACAGGCAACTTTGTAATTATTTTAACCAGGTACAATAGCTATTAAATAGTTAAGAACTATTTAATAGTTACCTAGTTAAAATAATAACAAATTTACCTGTAAAATAAATCCTAACCTAAGATATAATTAAACCTAACACTACCCTATCAATAAAATAATTAAATAAACTACCTACAATTACCTACAATTAACCTAACACTACACTATCAATAAATTAATTAAACACAATTGCTACAAATAAATACAATTAAATAAACTATCTAAAGTACAAAAAATAAAAAAGAACTAAGTTACAGAAAATAAAAAAATATTTACAAACATAAGAAAAATATTACAACAATTTTAAACTAATTACACCTACTCTAAGCCCCCTAATAAAATAACAAAGACCCCCAAAATAAAAAATTCCCTACCCTATTCTAAATTTAAAAAGTTACAAGCTCTTTTACCTTACCAGCCCTGAACAGGGCCCTTTGCGGGGCATGCCCCAAGAAGTTCAGCTCTTTTGCCTGTAAAAGAAAACATGCAATACCCCCCCCCCGCCAACATTACAACCCACCACCCACATACCCCTAATCTAACCCAAACCCCCCTTAAATAAACCTAACACGCAGCCCCATTGTTTCCTATGGGGAAACACTTCCTACGTCTGCACCTAACACTCTAACATGTACCCCGAGTCTAAACACCCCTAGCCTTACACTTATTAACCCCTAATCTGCCGCCCCCGCTATCGCTGACCCCTGCATTACACTTTTAACCCCTAATCTGCCGCTCCGTAAACCGCCGCCACCTACGTTATCCCTATGTACCCCTAATCTGCTGCCCTAACATCGCCGACCCCTATGTTATATTTATTAACCCCTAATCTGCCCCCCACAACGTCACCGACACCTACCTACACTTATTAACCCCTAATCTGCCGAGCGGACCTGAGCGCTACTATAATAAAGTTATTAACCCCTAATCCGCCTCACTAACCCTATCATAAATAGTATTAACCCCTAATCTGCCCTCCCTAACATCGCCGACACCTACCTTCAATTATTAACCCCTAATCTGCCGACCGGAGCTCACCGCTATTCTAATAAATGTATTAACCCCTAAAGCTAAGTCTAACCCTAACACTAACACCCCCCTAAGTTAAATATAATTTTTATCTAACGAAATAAATTAACTCTTATTAAATAAATGATTCCTATTTAAAGCTAAATACTTACCTGTAAAATAAATCCTAATATAGCTACAATATAAATTACATTTATATTATAGCTATTTTAGGATTAATATTTATTTTACAGGTAACTTTGTATTTATTTTAACCAGGTACAATAGCTATTAAATAGTTAAGAACTATTTAATAGTTACCTAGTTAAAATAATTACAAATTTACCTGTAAAATAAATCCTAACCTAAGTTATAATTAAACCTAACACTACCCTATCAATAAAATAATTAAATAAACTACCTACAATTACCTACAATTAACCTAACACTACACTATCAATAAATTAATTAAACACAATTGCTACAAATAAATACAATTAAATAAACTATCTAAAGTACAAAAAATAAAAAAGAACTAAGTTACAGAAAATAAAAAAATATTTACAAACATAAGAAAAATATTACAACAATTTTAAACTAATTACACCTACTCTAAGCCCCCTAATAAAATAACAAAGACCCCCAAAATAAAAAATTCCCTACCCTATTCTAAAATACAAAAATTACAAGCTCTTTTACCTTACCAGCCCTGAACAGGGCCCTTTGCGGGGCATGCCCCAAGAATTTCAGCTCTTTTGCCTGTAAAAAAAAACATACAATACCCCCCCCCCAACATTACAACCCACCACCCACATACCCCTAATCTAACCCAAACCCCCCTTAAATAAACCTAACACTAAGCCCCTGATGATCTTCCTACCTTGTCTTCACCATGCCAGGTTTACCGATCCGTCCTGGCTCCAAGATCTTCATCCAACCCAAGCGGGGGTTGGCGATCCATAATCCGGTGCTCCAAAGTCTTCCTCCTATCCGGCAAGAAGAGGACATCCGGACCGGCAAACATCTTCTCCAAGCGGCATCTTCTATGTTCTTCCATCCGATGACGACCGGCTCCATCTTGAAGACCTCCAGCGCGGATCCATCCTCTTCTTCCGACGACTAGACGACGAATGACGGTTCCTTTAAGGGACGTCATCCAAGATGGCGTCCCTCGAATTCCGATTGGCTGATAGGATTCTATCAGCCAATCGGAATTAAGGTAGGAATTTTCTGATTGGCTGATGGAATCAGCCAATCAGAATCAAGTTCAATCCGATTGGCTGATCCAATCAGCCAATCAGATTAGGTTTATTTAAGGGGGGTTGTAATGTTGGGGGGGGTTAGGTTTATTTAAGGGGGGTTTGAGGCCGGCCGCGTCCGTAAGCAACTCTGGTATCGAGAGTTGTATTTGCGGTAAAAATGCTCTACGCTCCTTTTTTGGAGCCTAACGCAGCATTTGTTTGAACTCTCGATACCAGAGTTAAATTTATGGTGCGGCCAGAAAAAAACCCGCGGAGCGTTAACAGCCCTTTTACCGCCAAACTCCAAATCTAGCCGTTAGTCTTTGAACTGTGTGCAATTGCGGTTGTTAAAAAGGCAGCTCAAATAGACTCTTACTTAGCCATAAACATTACTCAAATTTTGGAAAACATTTTCCCATTTTATGCATAGCTTATGATTGTCAAAAATAAAGTAGCTCTTTAAGAACCTCTGTACATCACAGACAAATTAGGACACTATCAAATTCTCATCTGTTTTTTTTTTTAATAAAATTACTTGTACTCTGCTTGTCTAATACTCACCAAGCAGGAACTAAAAAAAATGCTCAATAAATGTACCTGCTAATTAATGGCTGCTTTATTATTAGTGGATTTCTTAACATTTTTTGCTGGATCCCACTGACAACACATTACAGTATAGAATCACACAAGAAAGAAATGAGAAAGCACTACTAGACACATCCTTTTGTGACACTCGCCCGGCGGGAGGAGAGACGGAACCTGCGCTGCCTGGAGTATGTGGGAGGTGCTGCCTGGACTCTGAGACTGAGTATGTGGGAGGGAGGAGGAGGGTCACGTGACGTCACTTCCATCGCATTCGCTGCGCTGAGCCTGCACTGCGCAGATTGTACCATGTTGTAAGGAGACAAGAAGACAGTGAGTGAGCAGAGGTGCGTGCAGTCGGTGACCAGTCCTGTAACTTACTAACCCCACTAACCCTAACCTCTCTGCAGCTTCCAAGTAGATTTTACTATACTGTGTTTGTTAAACAGATGGATGGACTTACAGCTACATAATCGTTTCCTAAGAGCCACAGACATAGTTTTCTGTCTCTTAGGAAATGATGCAGCTGTAAGCCCACCCTCCTGTATAACAAACTCAGTATAATAAAATCTCTTTGGAAGCTGCAGAGAGGTTAGTAATAAGATTTATTTTATTTTTCCACAATGTATACTGTGCTCTAAGTCAGGGAGGGTGTTCTTATGCAATGTACTGGCTGTGGCTTTTTTTATATATATATATATATATATATATATATATATATATATATATATATATATATATATATATATATATATATTTATTATACTGTATATATTATATACATATATATATATTATATATTATATACATATATATATTATATATAATATCTAAATTTAATTTCATATTGAATTTGAGGCTGCGAGAAGCCATGCCCCCAAGCCACGCCCCCTCCACCACCCTTTAGAAAGTGTCCAGGAATCTTCTGGGCAAAAGGGGGCAACCCTATTTATATTACCATCTCAAAGTGTTTGTCTCTTTAAAGTTTCTCGTTGTTGTCTTATTCTTTTAAATGCTTAAGCAACTGGCTGGAATTCAAAACTTTGAGGGTTATCTCTATTTTCTTTGGTAATTAAGGAATATTTTCCACTTTATGTAATACAACACACTGTTCTGCAAAGGTATCTGCTATTTCCTAAGGATTGTACTCAAACCCTTACTGAGTAGTTTGGTTAATTGGAATGAAAGATGCTCTTGCACAGTCCCTTAAAGGGACACTAAACCCAAATGTTTTCTTTCGTGATTCAGATAGAGCATGCAATTTTAAGCAACTTTCTAATTTACTCCTATTATCAATTTATCATTCTCTTGCTATCTTTATTTGAAAAAGGAAGCAGCAATTTTTTTTGTTCAGAACCATAGACGACACTTGTTTGTTGGTGCTGCCCAATCAGCAAGGACAACCCAGGTTGTTCACCAAAAATGGGCCGGCATCTAAACTTACATTCTTGCATTTCAAATAAAGATACCAAGAGAATGAAGAAAATTTGATAATAGGAGTAAATTAGAAAGTTGCTTAAAATGTCATGCTCTATCTGAATCATGAAATAAAAAAATTGTGTTCAGTGTCCCTTTAACTATCATGCTATCATAGGTGAGGGCGTGTTAGCTTAAATAAAATTATTTCATTTGGTCTTAAATCTCTAGTTGGCCTATCAGTAAATGGCTTATTTAACAGAGGATTTTTTTTTACTTTAAATCATGTGATTCACAGTGAATGTGCTATTGTGCTTGCTTAACCCCTTAGTGACCAGACCATTTTTCAATTTTCTTACTGTTAAGGATCAGGGCAGTTCTTACATTTCTGATGTGTTTGTGTTTAGCTGTAATTTTCCTCTTATTCATGTACTGTACCCACACATATTTTATACCATTTTTCTGGCCATTAAATGGACTTTCTAAAGATACCATTATTTTCATCATATCATTTAATTTACTGTAAAAATATTTTTATAAAATATGATGATTTTTTTTTTAAAAAAAACACACTTTTTCTAACTTTGACCCCCATAATCTCTTACGAATCTACAACCATTAAAAAACACCCATGCTAAATAGTTTCTAAATTTTGTCCTGAGTTTAGAAATAACCAATATTTACATGTTCTTTGCTTTTTTTTGCAAGTTATAGGGCAATAAGCACTTTGCTATTTCCAAACCATTTTTTTTCTCCAAAATTAGCGATAGTTACATTGTAACATTCATATCTGTCAGGAATTCCTAAATAACCTTTCACATGTATATATTTTTTTAGTAGACAACCCAAAGTATTGATCTAGGCCCATTTTGGTATATTTCATGCCACCATTTCACCGCCAAATGCGATTAAATAAAGAAAATCTTTTTCACAAACTTTAGGTTTCTCACTGAAATTATTTACAAACAGCTTCTGCAATTATGGCACAAATGGTTGTAAATGCTTCTCTGAGATTCCCATTGTTCAGAAAAAGCAGACATATATGGCTTTGGCATTGCTTTTTGGTAATTAGAAGGCCGCTAAATGTCCCTGCGCACCACTCTTGTATTATGCCCAGCTGTGAAGGTGTTAATAAGGTAGCTTGTAGGGCATACACTCTCGGCATTTATCATTGCACCAGCAGTTATTGTGAACTGCTGGTGCAATGCCACCCCCTGCATATTCGCGGCCAATAGGCCGCTAGCAGGGGGTGTCAATCAACCCGATTATATTCGATCTGGTTGATTTTTGCCGATGTTTATCCGCTGCCTCAGAGCATTTTGCTAGAAATTAGTTGTTTTTTCCGTAGTGTAGCTGCCCCCCCTCAATACCCTACCCCTCCCAGATCTATTTCCAAACATGTATCTAACCTCTCCCTCCTTCCCACTCACTAATCTTGTGCCATAGTGTAGTGGTCCCAACTTCTCCCGCCCTCTCCCACCCGCTTCCAGGCCTCGCAAGCAACTCCAGCGATGGGCGGCCCACCCGCCTCCCTCCTATGCCTCCCACACCACCAACGATCAGCACCGTCGCTGGCCGGCACAGCGTGGCCCTCTCTGTATTGGTTGCTCACCAGAGGGTATTGCAGGATGCTTCAATATTGAGGCATTGTTGCAATACCCTAAAAGCGGCTGGAAGCGATCAAGATCGCTTCCACCTCTTGAAACCCCTGAGGACGTACCAGGCACGTCTTTGGTCGTTAACGAACAGTTTTTGTAGGACATACCTGGTACGTCCTTGGTCTTTAAGGGGTTAAATATTACACAATAGAAGTAAAGATTATTCACAGTAGTAGCATGTACATACCCCTTACAGATCCGTGGACACTAACTGGTTAAAAGATCTATTTTTGAGAAAGAGGCAAGCGAAAAGCGTTAGATGGTGGGCTGGCTGGGATTATAAATAATCTTTTATTAAGGTTTTGCACATTGACAAAAAAAACAACAGATCATACAATAACTGTCATATTACATAAATGACATAAATTTTGATATAGGTAAATAGCAAAATGAATGATAAACTGTGAACTTTTGAAACCTCAATTTTATAGTTGTAGAAGCTTCCGTGGACGACTAGTTAGCTGGCCGGTTATGGGCCCTTTGATATAGGAAAAGCTAATGAGATATATTAGTCATATCAGTCACCCCATTGGGTCTAATGACACATAATATATTTGAAATATAATTGTTATACTAATAGCAAACTATAACTTCATAGTAGATTCAAATGATTTTTCAGCGGGTAAGCACTGCTTGAGGTTTTATTAAATAATTGGATCCAACACCTAACCATATTAAAATAATATACTATAGGTGAGAGTTATAGATTAGCTAATGGTGAATTTGGTCCCTTTGGAACCTGGCCATACTTATGAGTCTGAAGGCACAGAGCAGTTGAGGGGGGAGACTTCTCTTAGATGAATTTGTAGTTGTATGATCCTCGAACATGTCTTATTGTCCAAAGCCACAGTTATATATAAATAAAGCAGAGCAGGATATAGACTCTAGTTTGAGGTAACACAGATAGATATATACTCACAAAGATCGTATGGGGAGCGTAATACTTTGTACTCTAATAGGCTATTAGTTTGGGATAGGAGCTCATTTGCAGGGTAGATACAGGTAATAGTGTAATGTTGCTGATAACGTTCTATTAACAATATGTGACCAATAACCTTCAGTGAAACGGAGGATGGTGTATAAGGTACAAGTAGTATTAAAATAAGCATAATAATTGCACTTATAAATTAAAAATTATGTATCATAAGCAAACATTCAAGTTTCTACTAAGGTAATATAGTATACAATAAATATTTAGACCTGTACGGTAGATATGTCATCTCTGGGCTCTATAGTGGTGGTGGGGGGACAGAAATGTATGGTAAAAGGTGTAAGGGATGAGTAATTACTCTATCTCAGGTCTAATGTGGTATTCATTTCCCCTATCTATACCATTAGAGTTCACCTAGGGTTTTACTAGTTATGGGGCCAGTTAGAATATATTGGTCTTTGCATAGACCCATGTTAACACATTTGTTCAATTAAAGACAGAATACTTTGATACTATGTTCAAAAAAGTAGGAAAGAGGGTGGATAGAGGTATAATCCATTTTAAGAAATTCTGAGAGCTTACTGGTATCTGCTAGTGCAGCTGATTAGGGAGATGAGCTCCTCCAGTATAGGTCTCAGATCCTATTAATTACCATTTGAGCTTTCTCTATGCAGCATGGGAATTGAAACTGGTGGGAAGGCGTAACATTAGAGCTTATCACAGCAACCCTAGTTGAGTATATGTTGAATATAAGTGCTACTCTCCTATGAGAAACTAAAATAATATTCTCAATCAATAGGGTGGTTATATATGTAAACCTAGAACTTGTATAAAGCATGAAGTACAAACATTTATGATGAGCTATTTAGATCTAACGACATTAGTATATTATAAAAAATAAGCTAAACATAAGAAGAACTTTAGGAATACACCTTAAAGTGTTGTCCACTTCATATCTGTTATTAGAGGAGCCTTATCCTATGCCACATTGAGATCGAATGATTTGAGAGTTTATTTGTTTCCGCAACATGTCTTTTCTAAGTACAATCATCAGGGCCTTAAGAAAAAATATGTTCCCGGACATTGCTGCAACAAGTGCGTCTAAGATGTCTAAACTCATGAGCGACATCCCCAACACATAGTCATGGGCCAGAGCTACGATGTGGTTTGCTATAGTCTGGCATGTGTCTTCCTTGGATCTCAAATTGACAGAGGACGCCATTGATATCAGCACTGAGCGGCAGAAGGTGTCCACACATCCTTCCAGGGGACCGGCCGCATCCCCCTGAAGTACCGCCAAGAATGAGTCTCCCTCTGCCACCCAAGTGAACTGTGCAAGTGTGGTTTCCGGTGCCGGGGTGATACTTGCATTTTGCGGTGCAATGGCCATCTCCCGCCGGCTGCCTGCAGGCTTTGTTTCAGCTTTTGCATAAGTTATATGGGACGCTGACATAAAAGGGCGTATCGCTGACAAATCCATCGCTTTCGTGTCTGTCTTCAGTGTTCCCCTTCGTTGTTTGGAATGTACCAGATTGTAGGGAGTCTGTTAGTTGAATATACTGCGTCTCTTTAGCCTCTTGTGTCTGGGTACTAGATAGCGTGGTGTGATCTAGTCCTCTCTCATTGAACGAATGGTCCTCTGGTTCTCCCTGTTGCAGTGTCGAGATTAGATCTGCAAAATTGTGACACATTTTTTGTTCAAGCTCCGCAATACTAGAGCATAATGATTTGTAGAGATCTTCCCTCATAAGCATGGTTATACCGTGGCACTTAACCCTGGCCTGGGGGGGGTTTGATGATTTCTTTGGTAGGCCGCCGCCTGTGATCAGGTCGATCTAAATCCGATTCTGGAGATCATGAAAACAGCAATATTCATATGCAGCTGTTCAGCTTGGATCAGTAAATCTACCGGTGGGATCAGTATAACTAGATGTCAAAAAGTCTTGAAAACAATCAACGGATGTTGCATTATATACCGTTTTTCTCGCCATTAAATGGACTTTCTAAAGATACCATTATTTTCATCATATCTTATAATTTACTATAAAAAAAATATAAAATATGAGGAAGAAATTGAAAAAAAACACACTTTTTCTAACTTTGACCCCTAAAATCTGTTACACATCTACAACCACCAAAAAACACCCATTCTAAATAGTTTCTAAATTTTGTCCCGAGTTTAGAAATACCCAATGTTTACATGTTTTTTGCTTTTTTTTTGCAAGTTATAGGGCAATAAGTACAAGTAGCACTTTGCTATTTCCAAACCACATTTTTTCAAAATTAGCGCTAGTTGCATTGGAACACTGATATCTGTCAGGAATCCCTGAATATCCCTTGACATGTATATATTTTTTTTAGAAGACATCCCAAAGTATTGATCTAGGCCCATTTTGGTATATTTCATGCCACCATTTCACCGCCAAATGCGATCAAATAAAAAAAATTGTTGACTTTTTCACAAATTTTTTCACAAACTTTAGGTTTCTCGCTGAATTTATTTACAAACATCTTGTGCAATTATGGTATAAATGGTGTTAAATACTTCTCTGGGATCCCCTTTGTTCAGAAATAGCAGACATATATGGCTTTGGCGCTGCTTTTTTGTAATTAGAAGGCTGCTAAATGCCACTGCACACCACAAGGGTATTATGCCCAGCAGTGAAGGGGTTAATTAGAGAGCTTGTAGGGAGCTTTTAGGTTTAATTTTAGCTTTATTGTAGTGTAGTAGACAACCCAAATTATTGATCTAGGCCCATTTTAGTATATTTCATGCCACCATTTCCCCGCCAAATACGATCAAATAAAAAAAAACTGTTACATTTTCATAATTTTAGGTTTCTCACTGAAATTATTTACAAACAGCTTGTGCAATTATGGCACAAATGGTTGCAAATGCTTCTCTAGGATCCCCTTTGTTCAGAAATAGCAGACATATATGGCTTTGGCGTTGCTTTTTGGTAATAATAAGGCCGTTAAATGCTGCTGCGCACCACACTTGTAATATGCCCAGCAGTTAAGGGGTTAATTAGGTAGCTTGTAGGGTTAATTTTTAGCTTTAGTGTAGAGATCAGCCTCCCATCTGACACATCCCACCCCCTGACCCCCCTCAAACAGCTCTCTTCCCCACAATTGTCCCTGCCATCTTAAGTACTGGCAGAAAGTCTGCCAGTACTGAAATAAAAAGCATTATTTTTTTTATTATTTTCTTCATACAGTCTGCAGTGATGGATCCCCCTTACCTCACAACCTCCCTGATCCCCCCATACATCTCTCTAACCCTCCCCCTACCTATTTGCCGCCATCTTGGGTACTGGCAGCTGTCTACCAGTACCCAATTTGCCCCCAAAAATTGTTTTTTTTTACTTTTTTATTTAAAACATTAGTTTTCTGTAGTGTAGCTGGCCCCCCTCAATAATCTACATCCCTCCCCCTCCCAGATCCCTTACTTGACAACGGAGATCCCTTCCTTCAACAGCATCATCTTTTTTTTGTAACAGGAGTGCATAAGTCGCTTCCAGCACTTCAAACAACAGAGGACGTACCAGGTACATCAATTGTCATTAAGGGGAGCTTTTCCTATGACGTACCTGGTACGTCCTCTGTCATTAAGGGGTTAAGTATTATGCCACTGTGTGCGATCTGAGTTTCCCGATAGTTCTCACTACCTCTGGTGTCAAAAACCTGATGCCGTTCCATAGACCGTTCTATTTCCTGTAGAAAACGGCATCTGGACTGATCCAGTAGATTTGTCAATTGGTTTAGAAACTCATAACCAAACAAAAAAGCTGAGGGGCGCTTACGTTCCTGGAGTCAGTCTGTTGTGAAGAAAAGCCGGTTGCTCTATTGAGCCGGAAGTAGAACCACCAAAGTAGCGTGTTGCAGTTGAAGAGGAAATCTCCTTCCTGTATCGCTGTGGTGGTGGACGCTGCCTGAAATGGAAGGGTGTGTATTCTCCAAACACATCCAGCAGGGAACAACTGTAAGTAGAGAGCAGAGACAGGCGCAGCCCAATTCAAGTGTAGTATGATTTTATTGGGTGTAAGTGCACACATACAAATGGCTACTTACAAGATAAACAGATTAAAACAGCATATACAGGGAGTGCAGAATTATTAGGCAAGTTGTATTTTTGAGGATTAATTTTATTATTGAACAACAACCATGTTCTCAATGAACCCAAAAAACTCATTAATATCAAAGCTGAATATTTTTGGAAGTAGTTTTTAGTTTGTTTTTAGTTTTAGCTATTTTAGGGGGATATCTGTGTGTGCAGGTGACTATTACTGTGCATAATTATTAGGCAACTTAACAAAAAACAAATATATACCCATTTAAATTATTTATTTTTACCAGAGAAACCAATATAACATCTCAACATTCACAAATATACATTTCTGACATTCAAAAACAAAACAAAAACAAATCAGTGACCAATATAGCCACCTTTCTTTGCAAGGACACTCAAAAGCCTGCCATCCATGGATTCTGTCAGTGTTTTGATCTGTTCTCCATCAACATTGCGTGCAGCAGCAACCACAGCCTCCCAGACACTGTTCAGAGAGGTGTACTGTTTTCCCTCCTTGTAAATCTCACATTTGATGATGGACCACAGGTTCTCAATGGGGTTCAGATCAGGTGAACAAGGAGGCCATGTCATTAGATTTTCTTCTTTTATACCCTTTCTTGCCAGCCACGCTGTGGAGTACTTAGACGCGTGTGATGGAGCATTGTCCTGCATGAAAATCATGTTTTTCTTGAAGGATGCAGACTTCTTCCTGTACCACTGCTTGAAGAAGGTGTCTTCCAGAAACTGGCAGTAGGACTGGGAGTTGAGCTTGACTCCATCCTCAACCCGAAAAGGCCCCACAAGCTCATCTTTGATGATACCAGCCCAAACCAGTACTCCACCTCCACCTTGCTGGCGTCTGAGTCGGACTGGAGCTCTCTGCCCTTTACCAATCCAGCCACGGGCCCATCCATCTAGCCCATCAAGACTCACTCTCATTTCATCAGTCCATAAAACCTTAGAAAAATCAGTCTTGAGATATTTCTTGGCCCAGTCTTGACGTTTCAGCTTGTGTGTCTTGTTCAGTGGTGGTCGTCTTTCAGCCTTTCTTACCTTGGCCATGTCTCTGAGTATTGCACACCTTGTGCTTTTGGGCACTCCAGTGATGTTGCAGCTCTGAAATATGGCCAAACTGGTGGCAAGTGGCATCTTGGCAGCTGCACGCTTGACTTTTCTCAGTTCATGGGCAGTTATTTTGCACCTTGGATTTTCCACACGCTTCTTGCGACCCTGTTGACTATTTTGAATGAAACGCTTGATTGTTCAATGATCACGCTTCAGAAGCTTTGCAATTTTAAGAGTGCTGCATCCCTCTGCAAGATATCTCACTATTTTTGACTTTTCTGAGCCTGTCAAGTCCTTCTTTTGACCCATTTTGCCAAAGGAAAGGAAGTTGCCTAATAATTATGCACACCTGATATAGGGTGTTGATGTCATTAGACCACAACCCTTCTCATTACAGAGATGCACATCACCTAATATGCTTAATTGGTAGTAGGCTTTCGAGCCTATACAGCTTGGAGTAAGACAACATGCATAAAGAGGATGATGTGGTCAAACTACTCATTTGCTTAATAATTCTGCACTCCCTGTAAAAGGTTCTTTACATCCAGACTGTACTTTGAATTATTTACAGCAGTGAAATAGTCTCTACGCGTTTCGTCTGAGGACGCTCAGACTTCCTCAAGAGAAGAAAAATTGAAAGTGACACAAGAATATGAGTATGATAAACACACAAGAGGGCGCTAAATACCAATTGAGTGGTAGAATATAAAAGGTTATTGGTGGTAATAACAATAACAGACAATATATATGAGAAACTGTGAATAGATCATGGACTCTCACCATACAGACGATATAACAAATGATATTCAGTCCCAAATATATGTGCAGTGTTCATATATCCAATGTCCCAATGGTGTAAGCAGAACCAATTGCTGCTGATAATGCTGCACTATCCTCCTGTAAGTGCCCTCTTCTCTCCTAGATGACCGGAGGCAGATCTATAGGGGTGTCGCCTCTGTTTCCCCTCCACCCCTATAGATCTGCCTCCGGTCATCTAGGAGAGAAGAGGGCACTTACAGGAGGATAGTGCAGCATTATCGGCAGCAATTGGTTCTGCTTACACCATTGGGACATTGGATATATGAACACTGCACATATATTTGGGACTGAATATCATTTGTTATATCGTCTGTATGGTGAGAGTCCATGATCTATTCACAGTTTCTCATATATATTGTCTGTTATTGTTATTACCACCAATAACCTTTTATATTCTACCACTCAGTTGGTATTTAGCGCCCTCTTGTGTGTTTATCATACTCATATTCCAGTTCCTATTCCATTTTTTGGTATTAAGAGGTGCAGCTTGTCTTCCACATTGGGAGGCTATCCATTCCCGTCATATTATACTGATAGTTCCAGCGCCCTCTAGTGACTAAGGTCACAGTTGTTTTTGAAAGTGACACAAGCAAGGCTCCTACCGGCTTTATATAAGGAACCAATGATTGCAGAGTTGAGTTGTCAGCCAATCAGTGTCTAGGTAGATTTAATTAGCGGATTGGCTGCTGTGTTACATGGTTACTTTGCACTGTTACATACCTAAAAAGCATACATTGGTTTATTCAGTGCAATCACTTCATAGGCAAACTACAGAATGAGCATAAGTTAAACTGTAGTTGTATGTACAAACTGGAGAAAACATTAAAATTGTAATAAAAACATTTAAACATTAAAAAAGGAAATATAATAACAAATACACTAAGAAAAATGTTATTTAAAATATACTGTTGTATGCTAAAATATATAACATAATGAACTACATAAATGCTTGTAGATCTAATTCTAAATTTAAACCTGATGGTTGCATAGTGTTCAATTGGTAAATCCACCATGATTCTCTGCGTCTAAGTGTTAGGAGCCTATTTGGGAATTTGTTGGGGGGTATCCAGTCAATGACTTGGATTTTTAGACTTGAAGGATTGGAATTGTGATGTAGTTTGAAATGTTCTGGCACACTGTGTGTAATGAGGCCATTTTTTATGTTATTGACATGTTCTCCCAACCTAGTACGTATGCTCCTTTTAGTTCTTCCTATGTAAATCAAATTGCAGCTGCATCTCAACAAGTATACTACATAGGTGGTGCTGCAATTGCTCTTGTATTTTTGTTTAAATGTTTTGTCTCCCCCTGAATTGGTGAAAGTGTCCTCCCTGTTTACATATTGACACATGCCACATCTAAATACCCCACATTTATAAGTGCCAGGTTTTTGTTGTAACCAATGTGTTTTTATCTTTAATGGTGCATTGTTTATTGGGGTCGCACAGTCTAGTGGGTGCTAAAATATTTTTAAAATCCATATTTTTTCTAAAAGTGACCAAAGGTTGGTCTGGTAAGTTACCACCTAATACAGGATCTGCCTTTAAGACACCCCAGTGTTTCTTTAAAATGTTTTGTATTTCTCTTGAACCCTGACTGTAAGTCGTAATAAATCTAACGTTGTTTTGTGTCTTATATTGTCTCTTCTGTTTTGGCTTTTCAATGGGAAGTAAAAGAGATTTTCTATCCATTAGGGAAACTTTTTCTTTTGCCTGTTCTAGTGTCTTAACTGGATAGCCTTTCTCAATAAATCTAGAGTCTAATAATGCACTTTCTTGATTGTAATCGCTTGTTTTAGTGCAGTTCCTTTATACCCTCTGGTATTGCCCCAGGGGGATATTGGTCTTCCACCTGGGTAAATGACCACTACTTGCATTGAGGAACCCATTCTTGTCGGTTGGCTTTCTAAAGTTTTTTACTGCTACTTTGTTTTGTTCATCAACGTATAAGGTTAAATCAAGGAACTCCATCTGTTTAATATCTATTTTAGATGTGAATTTCAAATTGTAGTTGTTTATATTCATATATTCTATAAACTCTTTGCATGATGCTTCACTTCCTCGCCAAATGATGATCACGTCATCTATATACCGAAAATAGCGAATTAAATGATTATGGTATGGGTTGTTAGACCAAATGTGATTATCCTCAAAGTGATGTATGTAAAGATTTGCATACGATGGGGCAAACGTGGTCCCCATCGCAGTGCCCTGTATCTGTCTGTAAAACTGCTTCTCGAATATAAAATAATTATGTGAAAGTATGAAATTAATACCTGTTAAAATAAACTCAATGTGTTGTTGTGGTAGAAAATCTTTGATTAATATTTCCTTGATTGCCCTGACTCCTAGATCATGCGGAATACATGTATATAGCGACGATACGTCGCAGGAAACCCACAAAAACTCATTCGACCAATCTAAACCTTCAAAGGTGTTAATTGTGTGGATTGCATCCCTGAGATATGCCTTGGTAGATTGTACTACGGACTGCAAATAATAATCAATATACACTGACAATTATTAGTTAGTGATCCGATCCCAGAAATTATGGGCCTACCGGGTGGGGATACTAAGGTCTTGTGCACCTTAGGAAGGTGATAAAAAGTGGGTATGGTGGGGTGGTTTTCTGTTAGAAAATGAAATTCATCATTATTTAGAATGTTGTTATTTTTTGCTTATTTCAGAATGATATTAAGTTCCTTTTTGAACTTTAGGTTGGGATCAAAATTAGGTCTCTTATATGTACTTTGGTCATTTAATATATTAAAGGCCTCTGTAAGGTAATCATCCCTGTTTTGTATCACCACCCCACCGCCCTTGTCCGCTGCCCTGATAATAATATTATGGTTATTTTGTAAATCTTTTAATGTTTTTCTTTCGCTTATTGTTAGATTGTCATTGTATTTGTGTATCCAGTTATCACCTTTCTTTTCCCAAAGTTTAGTGAGATCATCACATATAAGTTTATTGAAAGTATTTACAAATTGGCCTTGGGCTGTGTAGGGGTAAAAGCTAGATTTGCGTTTAAAATCGCTATGTTTAATACTATCCTCATGGTCATGGGTACTGAGATCTAACAAATTTAGTTGATTTTGAGATGCTATATTAGTATTAGCCACACCCGTGTCTAGCTCATTAAGTGTTGCCAAAGCTGACTGATCTGAATGGTCTAAGGTGATAGACGGTATTGGTGTGATTCTAGGTGTATTCTTCAAAAAATACCTTTTCAGGGTCAAATTTCTAATATATTTTTGCACATCAATATAAGTCTGAAATTTGTTTGGAGCCTTTTTAGGGGCAAAATTAAGGCCTTTAGCTAAAAGATTAATTTCTTTGTTACCCAATGTTGTAGTGGATAGATTAAAGATGTTAGCTTTGCTTTTTTCTATCTCATTCTTTTTGTGTTTGAGAAATTGGATCTTTCTCCCCCCTCTGCATCCCCGCTTGCTCTTCTTCTTTTGCCTGGCAAGATCCTTGAATTTTCTATTGTGTTTTCGTGTGATTGATTTCGAAATCTCCCTGTTGGGGAGGTAGCGAGATCTAAAAAATGCAACTGATGGCTTCTATTGTCCTGATTTGGTTTATTATGTGTTAAATGTGTAGACTTGTGTTTCGCCCCCTGTATTTGCCAATTGTACTTTGGAACTGTGCTTGAATCTCCATTTTCTAGATTCTCCAGAGTATCAAATCTATTAGTAGTTGGAGTATTGATTCTGGGTTCTTTTAAATATGGTGGAGTGAAACAACTTGAGTTATTTCTACTTCTCCAAGACTCCTGTTTTGCAGTATGAGGATCCATATTAGCAATGTGACGTGCGTTATGCTATCCTGTGTTTGAGTTTCTTCTATGATTACCATTTTTATTATTATAATAATTACTGTTATGTTGATAGTTATCATTTCTATGTCCTATTTTTTCACCTACATTAGGCACTAAAAGAGGCCTATTAGAAATGTGTGTGTATTGGCTTCTTCTAATTTCATTTATTGATTGAAAATTAGCATTGGAACTCCCTCTATGCTGTCTATCAAACTGCATGGTTTGTTGGGAACCATTATTGTAATTTTCAGTTGAATGCCTGTTATGGTTCACATTTTGCTGTTGTGGCTGGTATGTATTATTATTGGTGTGTGAATTTCTAATTTGATGCTTAGGTGGTCTTTGTTCACGTATACTATTTACAGTCTCATTCTCTAGAATGACTTGAGGGATTTCTTTTATTTTGTACGGATGGACCCTATCATTTTGATAGTCTTCCATATCTCTGCAAAGTTTTTTATATTTTGCACTCATCAAATCGGACCCATATTTGTTATTTCTTTCTTGAATACTGTCATTGAGTTTCTTCCAATGATCAATGTTCTGAAAGTTCTGAATTTTGGGAAACAATTTGTCTAGAGCAGCTTTTATTTTATCCAATTTATATTCCCTATATTTAATTAAGATTTTTATCAAGGTAAGTGAACAATCATGGAAAGCTTTGTCCCATTCTGTACTAAATTCTACTTCCTCCAGCTCAAAAGCTGGTTTCTTATATAACCTCAGACCCCTGGGAACTACATCATGTAAGACATAGTTGCCAAGCAATAAGAGATGGATCCTGCCATTCTCTGGTGTCATTGTTTAATAGTTTCTCTAAGTCTTTAAATAAGACATTAGTATTAAGATTTTCAGAATTGGTTGAAATTATATTTGTCTGATTAAGCAAATTAAGTGCCCGTTTTCTCAGATGTCTATCTGGGCAATCCCCAAACTCAAAGTTATTCATGATAACCTCGATATGCCTAGCTACAATATTTGCTGATTTATATGTATCTGAAAAATACAAAAAAATAAAAAATTAAAAAAGATACTATGAAAAAATAAAACAAATTAAATACTGTGATTGCCTGAGAACAGATTGTGTTTCAATGTTAATAATACAAAGGCACGTCACCCTATTTAGTTCCAATGTAACTAAAATAAAATGAAGTCTAATGGTATAGGTGATGTGCTTGCATATAACTGGCTAAATAAAAGAAAAAGAAAAAAAGGCTCTTTCCTACCTGAGCGTTGTTTTCTATAGCAATATGCACCTACAAAATTAAAGTCACTATATACAGTGTCAATCAATCTGTAAGAATAGAGAGAAAGTTAATGAAAAAATGACATGATCAATTTGAATGCAATTGACAACCGCAACATGGGTAGCAAGAAACAGAATTAATATAGCAGATTCGATACACACACATTTCTAATAGGCCTCTTTTAGTGCCTAATGTAGGTGAAAAAATAGGACATAGAAATGATAACTATCAACATAACAGTAATTATTATAATAATAAAAATGGTAATCATAGAAGAAACTCAAACACAGGATACCATAACGCACGTCACATTGCTAATATGGGTCCTCATACTGCAAAACAGGAGTCTTGGAGAAGTAGAAATAACTCAAGTTGTTTCACTCCACCATATTTAAAAGAACCCAGATTCAGTATTCCAACTACTAATAGATTTGATACTCTGGAGAATCTAGAAAATGGAGATTCAAGCACAGTTCCAAAGTACAATTGGCAAATACAGGGGGCGAAACCCAAGTCTACACATTTAACACATAATAAACCAAATCAGGACAATAGAAGCCATCAGTTACATTTTTTTAGATCTCGCTACCTCCCCAACAAGGAGATTTCGAAATCAATCACATGAAAACACAATAGAAAATTCAAGGATCTTGCCAGGCAAAAGAAGAAGAGCAAGCGGGGATGCAGAGGGGGGAGAAAGATCCAATTTCTCAAACACAAAAAGAATGAGATAGAAAAAAGCAAAGCTAACATCTTTAATCTATCCACTACAACATTGGGTAACAAAGAAATTAATCTTTTAGCTAAAGGCCTTAATTTTGCCCCTAAAAAGGCTCCAAACAAATTTCAGACTTATATTGATGTGCAAAAATATATTAGAAATTTGACCCTGAAAAGGTATTTTTTGAAGAATACACCTAGAATAACACCAATACTGTCTATCACCTTAGACCATTTAGATCAGTTAGCTTTGGCAACACTTAATGAGCTAGACACGGGTGTGGCTAATACTAATATATCATCTCAAAATCAACTAAATTTGTTAGATCTTAGTACCCATGACCTTGAGGATAGTATTAAACATAGCAATTTTAAACGCAAATCTAGCTTTTACCCCTACACAGCCCAAGGCCAATTTGTAAATACTTTCAATAAACTTATATGTGATGATCTCACTAAACTTTGGGAAAAGAAAGGTGATAACTGGATACACAAATACAATGACAATCTAACACTAAGCGAAAGAAAAACATTAAAAGATTTACAAAATAACCATAATATTATTATCAGGGCAGCGGACAAGGGCGATGAGGTGGTGATACAAAACAGGGATGATTACCTTACAGAGGCCTTTAATATATTAAATGACCAAAGTACATATAAGAGACTTAACTTTGATCCCACCCTAAAGTTCAAAAAGGAACTTAATATCATTCTGAAAGAAGCAAAAAATAACAACATTCTAAATAATGATGAATTTCATTTTCTAACAGAAAACCACCCCACCATACCCACTTTTTATCACCTTCCTAAGGTGCACAAGACCTTAGTATCCCCACCCGGTAGGCCCATAATTTCTGGGATCGGATCACTAACTAATAATTTGTCCGTGTATATTGATTATTATTTGCAGCCCGTAGTACAATCTACCAAGGCATATCTCAGGGATACAATCCACACAATTAACACCTTTGAAGGTTTACAGGGAGTGCAGAATTATTAGGCAAGTTGTATTTTTGAGGATTAATTTTATTATTGAACAACAACCATGTTCTCAATGAACCCACAAAACTCATTAATATCAAAGCTGAATATTTTTGGAAGTAGTTTTTAGTTTGTTTTTAGTTTTAGCTATTTTAGGGGGATATCTGTGTGTGCAGGTGACTATTACTGTGCATAATTATTAGGCAACTTAACAAAAAACAAATATATACCCATTTCAATTATTTTTTTTTACCAGTGAAACCAATATAACATCTCAACATTCACAAATATACATTTCTGACATTCAAAAACAAAACAAAAACAAATCAGTGACCAATATAGCCCCCTTTCTTTGCAAGGACACTCAAAAGCCTGCCATCCATGGATTCTGTCAGTGTTTTGATCTGTTCACCATCAACATTGCGTGCAGCAGCAACCACAGCCTCCCAGACACTGTTCAGAGAGGTGTACTGTTTTCCCTCCTTGTAAATCTCACATTTGATGATGGACCACAGGTTTTCAATGGGGTTCAGATCAGGTGAACAAGGAGGCCATGTCATTAGATTTTCTTCTTTTATACCCTTTCTTGCCAGCCACGCTGTGGAGTACTTGGACGCGTGTGATGGAGCATTGTCCTGCATGAAAATCATGTTTTTCTTGAAGGATGCAGACTTCTTCCTGTACCACTGCCTGAAGAAGGTGTCTTCCAGAAACTGGCAGTAGGACTGGGAGTTAAGCTTGACTCCATCCTCAACCCGAAAAGGCCCCACAAGCTCATCTTTGATGATACCAGCCCAAACCAGTACTCCACCTCCACCTTGCTGGCGTCTGAGTCGGACTGGAGCTCTCTGCCCTTTACCAATCCAGCCACGGGCCCATCCATCTGGCCCATCAAGACTCACTCTCATTTCATCAGTCCATAAAACCTTAGAAAAATCAGTCTTGAGATAATTCTTGGCCCAGTCTTGACGTTTCAGCTTGTGTGTCTTGTTCAGTGGTGGTCGTCTTTCAGCCTTTCTTACCTTGGCCATGTCTCTGAGTATTGCACACCTTGTGCTTTTGGGCACTCCAGTGATGTTGCAGCTCTGAAATATGGCCAAACTGGTGGCAAGTGGCATCTTGGCAGCTGCACGCTTGACTTTTCTCAGTTCATGGGCAGTTATTTTGCGCCTTGGTTTTTCCACACGCTTCTTGCGACCCTGTTGACTATTTTGAATGAAACGCTTGATTGTTCGATGATCACGCTTCAGAAGCTTTGCAATTTTAAGAGTGCTGCATCCCTCTGCAAGATATCTCACTATTTTTGACTTTTCTGAGCCTGTCAAGTCCTTCTTTTGACCCATTTTGCCAAAGGAAAGGAAGTTGCCTAATAATTATGCACACCTGATATAGGGTGTAGATGTCATTAGACCACACCCCTTCTCATTACAGAGATGCACATCACCTAATATGCTTAATTGGTAGTAGGTTTTCGAGCCTATACAGCTTGGAGTAAGACAACATGCATAAAGAGGAGGATGTGGTCAAAATACTCATTTGCCTAATAATTCTGCACTCCCTGTAGATTGGTCGAATGAGTTTTTGTGGGTTTCCTGCGACGTATCGTCGCTATATACATGTATTCCGCATGATCTAGGAGTCAGGGCAATCAAGGAAATATTAATCAAAGATTTTCTACCACAACACCTTGAGTTTATTTTAACAGGTATTAATTTCATACTTTCACATAATTATTTTATATTCGAGAAGCAGTTTTACAGACAGATACAGGGCACTGCGATGGGGACCACGTTTGCCCCATCGTATGCAAATCTTTACATACATCACTTTGAGGATAATCACATTTGGTCTAACAACCCATACCATAATCATTTAATTCGCTATTTTCGGTATATAGATGACGTGATCATCATTTGGCGAGGAAGTGAAGCATCATGCAAAGAGTTTATAGAATATATGAATATAAACAACTACAATTTGAAATTCACATCTAAAATAGATATTAAACAGATGGAGTTCCTTGATTTAACCTTATACGTTGATGAACAAAACAAAGTAGCAGTAAAAAACTTTAGAAAGCCAACCGACAAGAATGGGTTCCTCAATGCAAGTAGTGGTCATTTACCCAGGTGGAAGACCAATATCCCCCTGGGGCAATACCAGAGGGTATAAAGGAACTGCACTAAAACAAGCGATTACAATCAAGAAAGTGCATTATTAGACTCTAGATTTATTGAGAAAGGCTATCCAGTTAAGACACTAGAACAGGCAAAAGAAAAAGTTTCCCTAATGGATAGAAAATCTCTTTTACTTCCCATTGAAAAGCCAAAACAGAAGAGACAATATAAGACACAAAACAACGTTAGATTTATTACGACTTACAGTCAGGGTTCAAGATAAATACAAAACATTTTAAAGAAACACTGGGGTGTCTTAAAGGCAGATCCTGTATTAGGTGGTAACTTACCAGATCAACCTTTGGTCACTTTTACAAAAAATATGGATTTTAAAAATATTTTAGCACCCACTAGACTGCGCGACCCCAATAAACAATGCACCATTAAAGATAAAACACATTGGTTACAACAAAAACCTGGCACTTATAAATGTGGGGTATCTAGATGTGGCATGTGTCAATATGTAAACAGGGAGGACACTTTCACCAATTCAGGGGGAGACAAAACATTTAAACAAAAATACAAGAGTAATTGCAGCACCACCTATGTAGTATACTTGTTGAGATGCAGCTGCAATTTGATTTACATAGGAAGAACTAAAAGGAGCATACGTACTAGGTTGGGAGAACATGTCAATAACATAAAAAATGGCCTCATTACACACAGTGTGCCAGAACATTTCAAACTACATCACAATTCCAATCCTTCAAGTCTAAAAATCCAAGTCATTGACTGGATACCCCCCAACAAATTCCCAAATAGGCTCCTAACACTTAGACGCAGAGAATCATGGTGGATTTACCAATTGAACACTATGCAACCATCAGGTTTAAATTTAGAATTAGATCTACAAGCATTTATGTAGTTCATTATGTTATATATTTTAGCATACAACAGTATATTTTAAATAACATTTTTCTTAGTGTATTTGTTATTATATTTCCTTTTTTAATGTTTAAATGTTTTTATTACAATTTTAATGTTTTCTCCAGTTTGTACATACAACTACAGTTTAACTTATGCTCATTCTGTAGTTTGCCTATGAAGTGATTGCACTGAATAAACCAATGTATGCTTTTTAGGTATGTAACAGTGCAAAGTAACCATGTAACACAACAGCCAATCCACTAATTGAATCTACCTAGACACTGATTGGCTGACAACTCAACTCTGCAATCATTGGTTCCTTATATAAAGCCGGTAGGAGCCTTGCTTGTGTCACTTTCAATTTTTCTTCTCTTGAGGAAGTCTGAGCGTCCTCAGACGAAACGCGTAGAGACTATTTCACTGCTGTATATTATTCAAAGTACAGTCTGGATGTAAAGAACCTTTCTCTTGTTAAGTGTATCCAGTCCACGGATCATCCATTACTTATGGGATATTAACTCCTCCCCAACAGGAAGTGCAAGAGGATTCACCCAGCAGAGCTGCTATATAGCTCCTCCCCTAACTGCCATTACCAGTCATTCTCTTGCACCCAACGAATAGATAGGATGTGTGAGAGGACTGTGGTGATTATACTTAGTTTCATACCTTCAATCAAAAGTTTGTTATTTTATAATAGCACCGGAGTGTGTTATTCCTTCTCTGGTAGAATTTGAAGAAGAATCTACCTGAGTTTTTCTATGATTTTAGCCGGAGTAGTTAAGATCATATTGCTGTTTCTCGGCCATCTGAGGAGAGGTAAACTTCAGATCAGGGGACAGCGGGCAGATTAATCTGCAAAGAGGTATATAGCAGCTTATTATTTTCTGACAATGGAATTGATGAGAAAATTCTGCCATACCGATATAATGTAAACTCAGCCTTAAATGCAGTAGCAGCAACTGGTATCAGGCTGTCATGTATGTATATTTTACACTTCAGTATTCTGGGGAATGGCACTTCACTGGAATTATACTGTATGCATAAAACTTTAGCCTAATTTGCAGGGACTAGCAACAGGCTTTTTAATAACACTCAATTTATTAATGTTAAACGTTTTTTGCTGGCATGTAAAATCGTTTAATTTTCTGAGGTACTGGGTGAAAAAATGTTTTGGGCACTATTTTTTTCCACTTGGCAGTCGTTTTATTTAATTTATGACAGTTTACTGATCTCTCTCACTGTTATGTGTGAGGGGGAGGGGCCTTTTTTGGCGCTTTTGCTACGCATCAAAAAATTCAGTCAGAAGTTTATTGTCTTCCCTGCATGATCCGGTTCATCTCTACAGAACTCAGGGGTCTTCAAAACTTGTTTTGAGGGAGGTAATCACTCACAGCAGAGCTGTGAGATTGTAGTTGACTGTGATAAAAAAACGTTTATTTCTGTATTTTTTTTCTGCTATCAGGGTTAGTTATCCTTTGCTAATGGGAGCAATCCTTTGCTAAAATTGTGTTTTTTACAAAGATTTGATGCTATAACTTTTCAGTTTATTAATTTTCAACTGTCATAACTTTTTCTCTGGGCAGAGTCTCACTCTTGCCACCTGTCAGCAATCCACATCCCGGGAGTGGAGAACTGGGAGGCGGATTTCTTAAGTCGTCAGACTTTTCATCCGGGGGAGTGGGAACTTCATCCGGAGGTCTTTGCCCAAATACTTCGACGTTGGGGCAAACCAGAGATAGATCTCATGGCGTCTCGACAGAACGCCAAGCTTCCTCGTTACGGGTCCAGATCCAGGGATCCGGGAGCGGTTCTGATAGATGTTTTGACAGCACCTTGGACCTTCGGGATGGCTTATGTGTTTCCACCCTTCCCGATGCTTCCTCGATTGATTGCCAGAATCAAACAGGAGAGAGCATCAGTGATTCTAATAGCGCCTGCATGGCCACGCAGGACTTGGTATGCAGATCTTGTGGACATGTCATCCTGTCCACCTTGGTCGCTACCTCTGAAACAGGACCTTCTGATCCAGGGTCCCTTCAAACATCAAAATCTAATTTCTCTGAAGCTGACTGCTTGGAAATTGAACGCTTGATTTTATCAAAACGTGGTTTTTCTGAGTCAGTTATTGATACCTTAATACAGGCTAGGAAGCCTGTTACCAGAAAGATTTACCATAAGATATGGCGCAAATACTTATATTGGTGCGAATCCAAGAGTTACTCATGGAGTAAGGTTAGGATTCCGAGGATATTGTCTTTTCTACAAGAAGGTTTAGAAAAGGGTTTATCCGCTAGTTCCTTAAAGGGACAGATTTCAGCTCTGTCCATTCTTTTACACAAACGTCTGTCAGAAGTTCCGGACGTTCAAGCTTTTTGTCAGGCTTTAGCTAGGATCAAGCCTGTGTTTAAAACTGTTGCTCCACCATGGAGTTTGAACTTAGTTCTTAATGTTTTACAGGGGGTTCCGTTTGAACCCCTTCATTCCATTGATATCAAGTTGTTATCTTGGAAAGTTCTGTTTTTAATGGCGATTTCCTCGGCTCGAAGAGTCTCTGAGTTATCTGCCTTACATTGTGATTCTCCTTATCTGATTTTTCATTCAGACAAGGTAGTTCTGCGTACTAAACCTGGGTTCTTACCTAAGGTGGTCACTAACAGGAATATCAATCAAGAGATTGTGGTTCTTCGAAAAAGGAACGTCTGCTACACAATCTAGATGTAGTCCATGCCCTGAAATTTTATCTACAGGCAACTAAGGATTTTCGACAAACGTCTTCCCTGTTTGTCGTTTATTCTGGTCAGAGGAGAGGTCAAAAAGCTTCGGCTACCTCTCTCTCCTTTTGGCTTCGTAGCATAATACGGTTAGCCTATGAGACTGCTGGACAGCAGCCTCCTGAAAGAATTACAGCACATTCTACTAGAGCTGTGGCTTCCACTTGGGCCTTTAAGAATGAGGCTTCTGTTGAACAGATTTGCAAGGCTGCAACTTGGTCTTCTCTTCATACTTTTTCCAAATTTTACAAATTTGACACTTTTGCTTCTTCGGAGGCTGTTTTTGGGAGAAAGGTTCTTCAGGCAGTGGTTCCTTCCGTATAAAGAGCCTGCCTGTCCCTCCCGTCATCCGTGTACTTTAGCTTTGGTATTGGTATCCCATAAGTAATGGATGATCCGTGGACTGGATACACTTAACAAGAGAAAACATAATTTATGCTTACCTGATAAATTTATTTCTCTTGTAGTGTATCCAGTCCACGGCCCGCCCTGTCACTTTAAGGCAGGTAATTTTTCCATTAAACTACAGTCACCACTGCACCCTATGGTTTTCCTTTCTCTGCATGTTTTCGGTCGAATGACTGGTAATGGCAGTTAGGGGAGGAGCTATATAGCAGCTCTGCTGGGTGAATCCTCTTGCACTTCCTGTTGGGGAGGAGTTAATATCCCATAAGTAATGGATGATCCGTGGACTGGATACACTACAAGAGAAATACATTTATCAGGTAAGCATAAATTATGTTTTTATATGCTGTTTTAATCTGTTTATCTTGTAAGTAGCCATTTGTATGTGTGCACTTACACCCAATAAAATCATACTACACTTGAATTGGGCTGCGCCTGTCTCTGCTCTCTACTTACAGTTTATGGTTTAGAAACTCACTGACCTTTATCTCCATATTTTTTGTAATAAATAGCAGTGTACTAAAAGCACTGAACATCAGTGGAAACCTGAAGGTAAACCTCTGGGGGGGTCTGTTATGAGGCCTCAGTCTCAAGAAATACTCCAGAATTTGAAAGCAGGCAACAATCCTGATAATGATTAGGTAATAAAGGAAAGTTGGAGCAGCTCAAACTTTTGCGACCAAGCATGGCCGACTCCCCGGAAGTCCCCCTATTTTCATTATCATCTTCTGAAGTTATAAAGTACCTAGATAGAAGGATCTTGAGGGGGTTTCCTCTCATTTATCTTTCAGCTGTAGGATCCTGGAATGTGATCAACCTTCCTTAAAATTCAATTCTATTATCTTAACCTGTCTTGCAGTGATTTATATCTGGGGAATGATGAGATTTCTCTTTAGGCTGGTAAATTCATGAGATTGCAAAACCAGATTGTGAAATTTCCTAGTCTGAACGGCAGACTTTTAACATTCTAGGAAAAGGGATGGAGGAGTGAGTGAAGGGAAATTACTCCATTTATCTACTACAAGTTTTCTGATTTATGAAGAGTGGTGCTCTTCCAACTTGGAAAGCAGTGATGAGGAGTGACCTCTGCAAACTGGAGAGCAGCTGCTACTACCCTTACTGAATTATGTTTCAATATGATGCTACAGTAGTTTCTGGGGTCCACTCCCCACTTAGCTAAAGATTTTTTTCCCTCAAGATCTACATATGTTAGAAATTGAAGATTGTAGTATAATTTCAATGGAGAACAATATGTATGTACTATTCCAGTTTTTTTAATCTGATTCAATTAGGTTCCGCATTGATAAGAATAGATTAAAAATTGAATATTATTTTTCTTTATAATATTTTTATGTATTTGTCACTTGATTGTTCTGTCTATTATAGTTAGGAATATGTATTTTTTAGTTAGATGGGTAAACTTTTACACATTTGTGAAGTTGATTCAAAATTTTTTACTTGATGGGAATGGGTTAAGTGTGAAACACTATCTTTTCATATTATGCTTATATCTATAACTAATTTTTACACGCACAAAGAGATTTATAACTTAGAAATTAAAATATATATCACAGGTTTAATTGATGAAAGCATAGGCACATTGCTCCATTTCTCCGAATTTAAAAGATGTACGTTTTATGATAGAAATGGATTAAGGTTTAAACACTATTTTTTTTCTTTTGTTTTTGTTTGTTTCATATCACTATTTTGGTGTTTATTTTTAATAGGTAAAGGTGATTCTTCAATAATTGCATATATTTGGTCCCTATTGAATCTTATTGATACTCGGATAATTAAAAAGTATATATATATATATATATATTTTTCTCTTCTCTCCCTCCTCGTATCCCTTCCCCACCCCTCCGGTGTCCCCTTCCGAGTTATTCACTATTTCTATATTTAGGGGTAAAATCCATTTTTGAATCTTGCTCCAAAAAATAGTTAGAAGATAAAGTTGATTTCATGGAATGTGGGAGGGATCCACTCCCCCATTAAAAGGAAAGCGGTGGTAAACTTCTTAAGTAAAAAGGCTCTTGACATAATCTGCCTACAGGAGACTCACCTCTCCGAGGCTGAACATAACAAATTTAAGGTACGTGGGTTCTCACAAACCTTCTTCTCCTCATATGGGAAAGCAGCTAGAGGGGTTATAATTTTGATCCACAAAAATCTTGGTCATGAGGTTATTAAGGTAGTGAAAGATAGAGAGGCAAGATATATAATGGTTAGAATAAAGATTCAAAATAAGAGCTATCTAATAGTTAATTTGTACGGTCCTAATAGCCCAGATGTAGTATTCTGGACTCTGCTACTCAAGAATATCTTGAAATTCGCAAAAGATAAGATAATTATAACAGGGGATTTTAATATAACCCCGAATTCAAATATTGATAGAATCAGACTGGGCTTAAGTAAAAAAACAAAGAACTATACAAAGTCTCAACTTAAGTATGAAGAAAAAATCTTTAGCTTACTTTCTCAACCACTCAATCTTATAGACATCTGGAGGAATATTAATCCCAATCTTCGGGAGTTTACATGCCACTCTAAGTCCCATAGTACCATGTCTAGATTAGATTTATATTTAATATCAGAGGCTATGGCTCCTAGAGTCTCCAAATGTGAGATTCTGGAAATTACTCTCTCTGATCATGCTCCTGTAATACTACAAATTCAAATTAAGAAATCATACACGTTTAATTCTTTCTTCTTTCCAGTTCACTTACGGCTAGATTTAGAGTTCGGCGGTAGCCGTCAAAACCAGCGTTAGAGGCTCCTAACGCTGGTTTTAGGCTACCGCCGGTATTTGGAGTCAGTGATTAAAGGGTCTAACGCTCACTTTACAGCCGCGACTTTTCCATACCGCAGATCCCCCTACGCCATTTGCGTAGCCTATCTTTTCAATGGGATCTTCCTAACGCCGGTATTTAGAGTCGTTTCTGCAGTGAGCGTTAGAGCTCTAACGACAAGATTCCAGCCGCCTGAAAATAGCAGGAGTTAAGAGCTTTCTGGCTAACGCCGGTTTATAAAGCTCTTAACTACTGTACCCTAAAGTACACTAACACCCATAAACTACCTATGTACCCCTAAACCGAGCTCCCCCCACATCGCCGCCACTCGATTAAAAATTTTAACCCCTAATCTGCCGACCGCCACCTACGTTATACTTATGTACCCCTAATCTGCTGCCCCTAACACCGCCGACCCCTGTATTATATCTATTAACCCCTAACTTGCCCCCCACAACGTCGCCGCAAGCTACTTAAAATAATTAACCCCTAATCTTCCGACCGCAAATCGCCGCCACCTACGTTATCCCTATGTACCCCTAATCTGCTACCCCTAACATCGCCGACCCCTATGTTATATTTATTAACCCCTAATCTGCCCCCCACAACGTCGCCGACACCTACCTACACTTATTAACCCCTAATCTGCCGAGCGGACCTGAGCGCTACTATAATAAAGTTATTAACCCCTAATCCGCCTCACTAACCCTATCATAAATAGTATTAACCCCTAATCTGCCCTCCCTAACATCGCCGACACCTACCTTCAATTATTAACCCCTAATCTGCCGACCGGAGCTCACCGCTATTCTAATAAATGTATTAACCCCTAAAGCTAAGTCTAACCCTAACACTAACACCCCCCTAAGTTAAATATAATTTTTATCTAACGAAATAAATTAACTCTTATTAAATAAATGATTCCTATTTAAAGCTAAATACTTACCTGTAAAATAAATCCTAATATAGCTACAATATAAATTATAATTATATTATAGCTATTTTAGGATTAATATTTATTTTACAGGCAACTTTGTAATTATTTTAACCAGGTACAATAGCTATTAAATAGTTAAGAACTATTTAATAGTTACCTAGTTAAAATAATAACAAATTTACCTGTAAAATAAATCCTAACCTAAGTTATAATTAAACCTAACACTACCCTATCAATAAAATAATTAAATAAACTACCTACAATTACCTACAATTAACCTAACACTACACTATCAATAAATTAATTAAACACAATTGCTACAAATAAATAAAATTAAATAAACTATCTAAAGTACAAAAAATAAAAAAGAACTAAGTTACAGAAAATAATAAAATATTTACAAAGATAAGAAAAATATTACAACAATTTTAAACTAATTACACCTACTCTAAGCCCCCTAATAAAATAACAAAGCCCCCCAAAATAAAAAATTCCCTACCCTATTCTAAAATACAAATATTACAAGCTCTTTTACCTTACCAGCCCTGAACAGGGCCCTTTGCGGGGCATGCCCCAAGAATTTCAGCTCTTTTGCCTGTAAAAAAAAACATACAATACCCCCCCCCAACATTACAACCCACCACCCACATACCCCTAATCTAACCCAAACCCCCCTTAAATAAACCTAACACTACCCCCCTGATGATCTTCCTACCTTGTCTTCACCATGCCAGGTTCACCGATCCGTCCTGGCTCCAAGATCTTCATCCAACCCAAGCGGGGGCTAGACATCCACTGAAGAAGTCCAGAAGAGGGTCCAAAGTCTTCCTCCTATCCGGCAAGAAGAGGACATCCGGACCGGCAAACATCTTCTCCAAGCGGCATCTTCTATCTTCTTCCATCCGATGACGACCGGCTCCATCTTGAAGACCTCCAGCGCGGATCCATCCTCTTCTTCCGACGACTAGACGACGAATGACGGTTCCTTTAAGGGACGTCATCCAAGATGGCGTCCCTCGAATTCCGATTGGCTGATAGGATTCTATCAGCCAATCGGAATTAAGGTAGGAATTTTCTGATTGGCTGATGGAATCAGCCAATCAGAATCAAGTTCAATCCGATTGGCTGATCCAATCAGCCAATCAGATTGAGCTCGCATTCTATTGGCTGATCGGAACAGCCAATAGAATGCGAGCTCAATCTGATTGGCTGATTGGATCAGCCAATCGGATTGAACTTGATTCTGATTGGCTGATTCCATCAGCCAATCAGAAAATTCCTACCTTAATTCCGATTGGCTGATAGAATCCTATCAGCCAATCGGAATTCGAGGGACGCCATCTTGGATGACGTCCCTTAAAGGAACCGTCATTCGTCGTCTAGTCGTCGGAAGAAGAGGATGGATCCGCGCTGGAGGTCTTCAAGATGGAGCCGGTCGTCATCGGATGGAAGAAGATAGAAGATGCCGCTTGGAGAAGATGTTTGCCGGTCCGGATGTCCTCTTCTTGCCGGATAGGAGGAAGACTTTGGACCCTCTTCTGGACTTCTTCAGTGGATGTCTAGCCCCCGCTTGGGTTGGATGAAGATCTTGGAGCCAGGACGGATCGGTGAACCTGGCATGGTGAAGACAAGGTAGGAAGATCATCAGGGGGGTAGTGTTAGGTTTATTTAAGGGGGGTTTGGGTTAGATTAGGGGTATGTGGGTGGTGGGTTGTAATGTTGGGGGGGGGTATTGTATGTTTTTTTTTTACAGGCAAAAGAGCTGAAATTCTTGGGGCATGCCCCGCAAAGGGCCCTGTTCAGGGCTGGTAAGGTAAAAGAGCTTGTAATATTTGTATTTTAGAATAGGGTAGGGAATTTTTTATTTTGGGGGGCTTTGTTATTTTATTAGGGGGCTTAGAGTAGGTGTAATTAGTTTAAAATTGTTGTAATATTTTTCTTATCTTTGTAAATATTTTATTATTTTCTGTAACTTAGTTCTTTTTTATTTTTTGTACTTTAGATAGTTTATTTAATTTTATTTATTTGTAGCAATTGTGTTTAATTAATTTATTGATAGTGTAGTGTTAGGTTAATTGTAGGTAATTGTAGGTAATTGTAGGTAGTTTATTTAATTATTTTATTGATAGGGTAGTGTTAGGTTTAATTATATCTTAGGTTAGGATTTATTTTACAGGTAAATTTGTTATTATTTTAACTAGGTAACTATTAAATAGTTCTTAACTATTTAATAGCTATTGTACCTGGTTAAAATAATTACAAAGTTGCCTGTAAAATAAATATTAATCCTAAAATAGCTATAATATAATTATAATTTATATTGTAGCTATATTAGGATTTATTTTACAGGTAAGTATTTAGCTTTAAATAGGAATCATTTATTTAATAAGAGTTAATTTATTTCGTTAGATAAAAATTATATTTAACTTAGGGGGGTGTTAGTGTTAGGGTTAGACTTAGCTTTAGGGGTTAATACATTTATTAGAATAGCGGTGAGCTCCGGTCGGCAGATTAGGGGTTAATAATTGAAGGTAGGTGTCGGCGATGTTAGGGAGGGCAGATTAGGGGTTAATACTATTTATGATAGGGTTAGTGAGGCGGATTAGGGGTTAATAACTTTATTATAGTAGCGCTCAGGTCCGCTCGGCAGATTAGGGGTTAATAAGTGTAGGCAGGTGTCGGCGACGTTGTGGGGGGCAGATTAGGGGTTAATAAATATAACATAGGGGTCGGCGATGTTAGGGCAGCAGATTAGGGGTACATAGGGATAACGTAGGTGGCGGCGGTTTACGGAGCGGCAGATTAGGGGTTAAAAGTGTAATGCAGGGGTCAGCGATAGCGGGGGGCGGCAGATTAGGGGTTAATAAGTGTAAGGTTAGGGGTGTTTAGACTCGGGGTACATGTTAGGGTGTTAGGTGCAGACGTAGGAAGTGTTTCCCCATAGGAAACAATGGGGCTGCGTTAGGAGCTGAACGCTGCTTTTTTGCAGGTGTTAGGTTTTTTTTCAGCTCAAACAGCCCCATTGTTTCCTATGGGAGAATCGTGCACGAGCACGTTTTTGAGGCTGGCCGCGTCCGTAAGCAACTCTGGTATCGAGAGTTGCATTTGCGGTAAAAATGCTCTACGCTCCTTTTTTGGAGCCTAACGCAGCATTTGTTTGAACTCTCGATACCAGAGTTAAATTTATGGTGCGGCCAGAAAAAAACCCGCGGAGCGTTAACAGCCCTTTTACCGCCGAACTCTAAATCTAGCCGTTAGTTAATTCAGATAAATTTAGGTCTTTCTTGGTAAATGCCTGGGAAGAGTATTGCTCCTTTAATGCTCATTGTAGAAACAACACTCCTATCTTTTGGGAAACGGCTAAAGTATATTTAAAAGCAGAAATAATATCATATATGGCCAGATTAAAAATAAAACAAATCGCTAAACAACAGGATTTATCAAACAGACTTAAAGAGGCCTATGCTATTTATATAAAGAATCCAACTTTAGTAAACAGAGAAATTTATTTATCCAATAAAAAGCAAAGAGATCATTTTCTATTAGAGCAAGCCCAGGAAACATTACATATCAAAGCAGCTAAATTTAAAAGATATGGTAATAAAGCAGGAAAGCTTTTAGCCTCTATTTTCAAGACACAAACTCAAAGAAAATCTATTGTGGTGATTAAAAAGGATAATGGTATCTTTTCTGATCAGGAGCAAATCGCTTTATTATTTCGTAACTTCTTTACAGACCTTTATGCATCACAACAACCTCAAGTTGAGGAGATTGATCGATTTCTAGAGTCTTCAAAGGTGCCAAGGGTATCGGGACCAGATCTGGAAGCCATGGAAAAGCCTATACTTGATCAAGCGATAATAGGGGTTATTAAATCTTTAGCTAGAGGTAAGACACCAGGCCCAGACAACCTACCCTTAGAGTTTTATATAATACTGTTAGAAAAAATCACTCCAGTTTTAAGAGACCTATATAAAGGTTACTTCGAAGAAAATATCAAAATTTCGGATGACTTCAAAAGGGCAAACATTGTATTAATCCCTAAACCTAATAAAGATCCGTCGGATCTTACAGCTTATAGACCGATATCCCTGCTTAATCTTGATTACAAGATTTTAATGAAAATCTTGGCAGAAAGACTGAAGCTTATCGCACCTAAAATCATACATGAGGATCAGGTGGGATTTGTGAGCGGAAGAACATCTGAGAAAAATGTGAGGAAAATACTTCATGTTGTCTCTCAGTATAGTAGTGGCGGATCTGCTCTGTCGGAGGCCTTCCTGCTATCTCTGGATGCAGAGAAGACCTTCGACAGAGTGGAATGGCCATTTATGTTCAAAGTTATGGCTAGATATGGTTTTGGGGAAAAGTTCTGTACCTTTATTAGAAATATCTATTCGGATGCTAAGGCATCGATTATGATCAATAATGAATTAACCCAACCCTTCACACTTTCAAGAGGCACGCGACAGGGATGCCCACTTTCCCCCCTGTTATTCAACCTAGTCCTGGAGCCATTGGCAATTAAGTTGAGGGAACTCCCTATAGGAATTAATATTGGTAAAGAAGTACTAAAAGTATCTTTATTTGCTGATGATTTACTTTTGTATGTTAGCAACCCGAAAGATACGATCAACTCAGTCCTAGATCTCTTGAAGGGCTATGGTAATGTATCTGGTTATAAAACCAACCTGGCAAAATCAAAGGTAATTTGGTTGAATAAATGTCACAAACATCAGACGTATCAATTCATTGAATCCAAGGTATTGGAATACCTGGGTTTGAAACTTTCTGTCAATCCTGACGACTGGTACCGAGATAATATTTCCACGGTTCTTCACGAAACTATGATAAAATTGAGAAGTTGGGCAGCTCTGCCGGTCTCAATATCGGGGAAAGTTAATCTTTATAAAATGTTTATAATTCCTAAAATTCTGTATCCATGTAGAATGCTTCCTCTCCTCACAAAAAAAATAGATCTATGGCGTTTCAATCAGGCATTGAGATATTTCCTGTGGAGTGGGAGGAAACCAAGAATAAAACTAGATTCACTATACCAATCATATCTGGGAGGAGGGTTAGCACTACCTAATTTGGAATGGTACAATTTATCAACCTTATTAAAATTTCCAGTAGACTGGCTCTTCCAGTCATTCAAATTATCAGACAAGTACCTAGAAGAACAGATCTGTGCCCCCCACTCCATCGGTTTTATATTACATGCATCAAATAAGATCTTGGGTAAGTCAATTGCCAACCACCCTTTACTCAGAGATATCTTAGGAGCATGGAGAAAGACCATGAAGTTATCTGGTTACTCTATTGCAGTCTCCAAATGGCTACCTATTCAAGGTAACTGTTATTTTCCATTAGGTAATTCAGTTAATACTTTCAGTTTATGGTCACCTATTAAAACCCTTGTTGTTGCAGATTTTTATGATTTTAAGTCTAGAAAATTTTATAATTTTTTAGAATTTCAAAATATTTTTCCTACAGTACAGAAAAAACAAATGTTTTATTTTTTGCAAGCCAAAGATTATATTAGTAAATTATTTTACTTATTTCCTCAGATCTTTCAAGATCATCCATTAATGGATTATTTAAAAAGGGAGAAAAGTTCTTTATCCTCTATATATAAGATCTTAAGGTCTGCAAAAACAGATAAATATATAGAACGAGCAAGGTCCCACTGGGAGAGAATAATAAATTTACCGGGCCTTTCAGAGCGACTAATTAATAGTTTAAGGGCAACGTTTTCCATCTCCAACTCAACTTACTTGAGAGAAACGCAATTCAGGATCTTTAATAGAGATTACCTTACCCCGCGGCGGGTAGCCAAGTAGAATAGTAAGGTTAAAAACGTCTGCACTAAATGCCATTTAAATGATCCAGATTTGGGACATTTATTGTGGGACTGCCCGAAGGTCAATCAGTTTTGGCACAAGGTAGCATATTTTCTTTCACAAATAACAAGTATTAAAATAGCTTTTTCAATAAACTCTATAATCCTACTATCTCCTTGTCCATTATGGGGGAATAAGAAGAGATTTATTCTATTAGCAATACTGAATCTCAGAAAGCTTCTTTTTAGCAATTGGTCTAAACCCCGGGTACCTACGATTAAGGAAGCAAAAAAGCTTCTCATTGATACGGCAATAATAGCAGCCCATGATTATAGGCTAGAAAGGAAGAAAGACAATTCATATCTAAAGGAATGGAAAGATCTTGTCCTAAGTCAGGGTAAAGACTTTATTGCAAACATAGAACAAATCATTAATATTCAGTTATAGTGAAGGGCGAAGGGCCCTGAGTGGGAGATTTCATCAGCTCGAAATGGATGGGGGGTTGAGAGGGGGGGTGGAGATGTATGGAAAAACCTTTTTTTTTTTTTTTTTTTTTTTTTTTTTTTCTTTGTTTTTCTCCCTTCTTTGTCAACTGGTATTCTTTGAAATTATCAATCCACATTAAAAAGTAAAATAATGGTCACTTATGCTCTCTTGATACCCACAATGTATATTTAAATATTGTTATATTGTACTGGATACATGTGAGTATCCAACTTTTGTATTTTTATTCTGCTGTCTTATCAATAAAATAATTAAAAAAAAAAAAAAAAAAAAAAAGAAAGCGAACCCTCTGCCTATTTTGAATGCATGCCCATCTGTTCTGTACCGTATATGTTCACCAGTGGATACTGATTTATTGTTAGCTTTTCATCATTGTATTCAGGGGCAGACTGTTACCAACTAAACCCCCTGGGAAAAAGTGTGGTAGTGACCTCTCACCCCCTTTGCTCCACTCACCCTTTATGCCCCTTCCCAACTTTTTTTATTGTCATATAAAAAGACATTTTTTTTCTTAATTAAATATTTTTATAATAACATTATATTGTAAGAATACAATTTTGTAAATTACAAGTGCCTGTGCAATGAAAATAATAGATCCAAATTCAAGACACCTCATAAATACTAAGGAGGTGGTAAAGTAACAGAGAAGAGAGAAGTTTGTACATGTGTATAATGCTTACAACTATATACCATAGAGATAACTCACCCGGAGCTCAATGCTCTTACACCAGCCTCTCCTCCATCTCCTCAACACAACCCACCAGCTGGGTGTCCGGACTGGGCAACTGGTTCATCTCCAAGTGTTTTGTCCTTCAGAGTCTGGACTGTAAAAATCTGCACACAGTACAGTGCTGTAGCCTGCACACAGGTTTATACAAGTTTGAAATAAAAAAAAATAAAAAAAAGTCACTAAACTTCCAGCCCAAGGCTGTGCACCTGCTAGTTCACAATATTGCTTTACTTTTCCATGTGTCACTAGAAGTGTCAGCAATATCTCAAACAAGTATATTTTTATCTCATAATTTTAGACCATTAATCAGCGAGACACATGCTGTTAACAATTGTACAGGCAGAAGCAGATGCTTTCAAGCATGCAAAAGCTTCTGTGCTGGTCATGCCTGCATCTAATAGTCTCCATATACTAATCAGATTGCGGAAACATTAGGGTGCCAGGAATAAATATGTGTATTTGTTTAATTACTACACCCGCCTAGAGCCGGCCCTGACTGCTGAACCCCTCCTGCATCCGCATTAGAATGGCTCCCTTAGCCCTTCTTACCAGCACATTAAAAAAAACACTGTGTCATATACCGGCATCTCCAATAGCCCCTACGTTAATCCAGTACAGGTGACGGTGAGCCCACCTATGTGCCAGGGCCTCGGTCAAGGGATGAACGACTGGTCAGTCTGCTCCTGGTTACAATTATATTCTGACAGAAGACAGGAGGAAATTAACTTATCTGTATCTGTGAATGTTCTGTTCTAATACTTTTTAAATCTGAATGATGCTTACATTTCTATAATTCCTGCTAACTGATTTTCTTCTTGTCTTTCATTACAGAATCACCTCCGAGGTCATTTTGAACCTGAGACCAGAGGTTTAAGATGAAACTGTTATAGATGCTGAACCTGGCAGTAATTAACATCATCTTCCAGACCCTTCCAATACAGAGCCCCTTTTTATGAAGGGGAAGAAGATCAGGAAGAGAATTTGTTCCCTCCTACTTCCCCCCCTGCTGAGCCTTGTAATCCTCCTGCTGGTGGTACAGTTCAGCAAAACCCACCACTGCATAATGTTGAAGATGTTGCAATACGTAACATGGTCTATTTGTTAAGAGGCTACAGAGAAGAAATAACTGCACAAATTGTTTCTTTCTAATGACACAGTGAGTCCAAGGATCATCAATTACTGTTGGGAATATCACTCCTGGCCAGCAGGAGGAGGCAAAAATCACCACAGCAAAGCTGTTAAGTATCACTTCCCTACCCATAAACTCCAGTCATTCTCTTTGCCTCTAGTGCAAGGAGAAGGTGAAGTATATTAGGTGTATGTACAAGATTCTACTATCAAGATTTTTTGTTTTGAAGCCTGAGCAAGATTGCTCTGATCTTCCATCACAACTGGGTTTAGCTGTATTCCACGTTAGTCTCTTCAGTAGGGCTGTAGTAGCTTGTAAGCAGTTAGGAACTTGTAAAGGGTGCTTTGCTGCATTTTTCCAACATGTTGCTGCCCTGGTATAGAAAGTCTGAGTAGGTGTACTTTGTCTTTCTTTTTACACAGGTCTCTGTGAGGAGCGGCATCCTCTCATACTTGGTAAGTCATCTGACTGCCGGACGACTAGAATGCAGATAGGTGCCTTTTGTTCTTCTTTGGCTAGAAGGCTGGCACTGAAGGGGTTAAGACCCTCTGCTCTTATATGGGACAAATCCTTATGGATGATTTCGGCAGGGGCAGGCACATTATGCATTTTATATGTGGCATCTCCTGTTATGCCTATATTCAACTTTCTTCCGAAAGTACATAAATCCCTTTCTAATGTAAAGGGTCGTCCAATCATTAGTGGCATTGGCTCAATACTGGAGCCATTGTCACAGTGGTTGGACGAAATCCTACAACCTTTAGTGCAGAGTCTACAGAGTTATCTAAGGGACACTAAGCAACTTTTGGTTGAAATGGAAGATCAGGATTGGCAAGCAGGATTCAGCTGGTTGACTATTGATGTCGCCTCACTTTACTCAAGTATACCCCATGCCAAAGGCTTAGAAGCGATCTCCTTCTTTTTAAGGAGATTAACAAACTACACCCCATTGTTCAGCCAGTACATCCTCAGAGTCACTGAATTCCTACTAACGCACAATTTTTTCGCCTTTGAGGGGGTTCATTACCTCCAGAGATGTGGGACAGCTATGGGGGCCAAATTTGCGCCCTCATATGCCAACCTGTTCATGGGTTGGTTCGAGCTGTCCCACATCTATGGATGTGATGACCCCTGGAGGACGAAGATTAAATATTATCGAAGATACATAGACGATCTTCTGATCATCTGGGAAGGAGAAGAATCGGAGGCTCAGAGGTTTGTTACTGATTTGAACAATAATACAGCAGTTATTAATTTTACTTTTGAATTTGGACATACCGAAATTAACTTTTTGGATGTAACCCTGATGGGGGTGCAAGGTAAGGTACACACAAAAGTGTATAGGAAACCTATTTCCGGAAATACACTTTTACACGCAAAGAGCAGTCACCCTAAAAGAGTATTTCACTCAGTGATGAAGGGACAGTTTGTACGACTAAAAAGAAATTGTTCTACACAAAAAGAGTATGAAAAACAGGCTCAGGATTTAGAAAACAGATTGGACAGGAGGGGTTATAATAGGAAAGAGTCAGCAAGAATTAACAAACAAGTCTCTCAAATGGACAGAAAAACTTGTCTGAGTTTGAACAGAGAGGATCACAAAAAGAAAGTTTTTGAAGGCGTAACCTTCGTCACTCGTTACAGTTCTCAATATCATGAAATTTGTAACATCATACGCAAGCACTTTCACATGTTGAAAGTGGATGATGAGCTAATGAGCATTGTGACGAAAGGGTGCAGGTACGCTTTCAAAAAGAGTCTAACATTAGGAAATATGGTGGCTCCAACACAGTTACCTTCAACACAGGTTTCCAACTCTTCTTGGCTTAAGCATAATGGTGTTTACAAATGTAGTTATCCATCATGCATTGCCT
The DNA here is from genome assembly GCF_027579735.1 of Bombina bombina. Classification (NCBI taxonomy): domain Eukaryota; kingdom Metazoa; phylum Chordata; class Amphibia; order Anura; family Bombinatoridae; genus Bombina; species Bombina bombina. The sequence goes on along the minus strand of NC_069502.1, from coordinate 483,118,178 downwards.
GTGGCCATTTACAGCCAAACAATGAAGGTTTCTTAAGCACAGCAACTGGAGAGAATTTCAGGCACTATTCATGCCTGAATTGTAGAAGCAAGTATGTTGTCTACCTTCTGACATGTAAATTATGCAAGGTACAATACACAGGCCTCACTACTAGAGAAACTCGTGATAGGATCAGAGAGCATATCACAAACATAAAAGCAGGCAAAATCACAACTCCACTGGTACAACATTTTAAAATCCACCATAATAAGAGTGTAGCCTCATTGGAGTGGACTATTATTGAGCAGGTGAGATATGGGAAGAGAGGGGGAGATAGAGACAGCCTTTTAGCCAAGAGGGAGGTTTTTTGGATACACCGGCTAAAAACCAGAATCCCAACAGGGTTAAATTCTGAATATGACATCATCAATTTCTGGGAATAGCTGGTGTGCCCGTGAAAATTTATAAGCCCTCATGCTCTTCCTCTCTCCCTATGTTTCAATGCAATTAATTAATTGAGGACAATACCAGCGCTGCTTGTATGAAGAAAAATGAAGTGCAATGATAAGTAATAAAATAGCAAAATATCTAATAAGTATATCCCCAACTAGCCCTATCTAAGTAGGCACACTTTTTGTTATTGTTATGGTAGCACTATCTGTTATCTTTTAACATTTGGTGAATTTTTTTTTTTATTACAATATTCACGTCCACGCATTATGAACATAATATATATACAGTGAGAAGTACAAAGGAATAGGGCCTTAAAGGGACAGTATACACTCATTTTCATATAACTGCATGTAATAGACACTACTATAAAGAATAATATGCACAGATACTGATATAAAAATCCAGTATAAAACTGTTTAAAAACTTACTTAGAAGCTGTCACTTTGGCTCTGTTGAAAAGGTAGCTGGAAAGCCCACTGCAAGTGGCAAATAAGACACTCCCCCCCTCCCCCTTCTTTTGCATGTGAAAAGACCCTTTACACAAACAGGAGCAAGCTGGAGTAGGTAGTCGAGCGTATTCACATAAAACTTTGGGGCTTGGTTAGGAGTCTGAAAATCAGAGCAATGTTATTTAAAAATAAGCAAAACTATACATTAATTAAAAAAAAAAACTTTATGGGCTATATAAATAGATTATCTACAAAACATTTATGCAAAGAAAAAATGAGTGTATAATGTCCCTTTAAGTTAATGGAATAAAGGAAGTAAAAACTTGATGTAATATACAACCCTTAGGTAGTTGCTTATCATCAATTCTTCATCCTTATCCTTTATGTTCTAACTCATTTCAGTTTAACCAATGTCAGTTAGTAACTGTTGAATAAATATCTGAAATAGAATTTAGTTCAAGTTGTTTATGTGTGCACATCATATAAGATTGTATATAAAAATATTGCGTTTGGAAATTTAAAGTATTTTTTCTAATATTCACATGTTATAATATGTTTCAGTTATCATTTGCAACTTTGCGTTCACGCAGCTACTGTTATTGTAATAACACAGTAATTATTGCTTAGATCAGAATATAGTACATTTGCCAATTATGGAATTGCTCTCCGGTTTAAGTTTTTAACCAATCACTAGTAAGCACAGGTGTATATTACGGTAGAGGTGATTGTGAACTACAGCTACGATTACGGCCAAAAGGGCTGAAACGCGTTCACGGAGAGCAATTCTTAGGCACATTATTGTCACAAGTATCCGCTTTGTAAAAGCATTTGCCTGAATAAAGCCGATTTTTAAGTGCAGTCAGTCTCTGGTGCCGCTTATTACGCTTTACACATTATGCATGAGACATGGAGACCGTTATACTCCTTCACAACAAGGAAGGAGTTAACTAACTGTAGAGCTAAATTCTAATTGTAGTATCTTTTATACATTATAGTTATGTAGGCAACCCTATTCTGTTCCCTAGTTCATCGGGAGAATGATACAGGGACTGTTAAGAGAGCGTAATTGGCGCCATTTCTAAGAGTTACATAGTGTATTACATCATCAATGCTTTGTGTTTCCGGTGATTCCCCAGCTCCGCTGTTAGTTTGCACTTAAGAGAGCTGTGCGAGTGTCATGGTTACCTCTTGTTACGTTTGCCACATTCCTACTTCATTCAGTACTCCTCAATAGGAAGCACTCACTGCTTCAATATTCTTGCCTGCAAGTGACTCGATACTTGGGAGACATCTGCCTAGAGCACACCTCCAATTCCAACAGACCCGGATCTTGCGGTGACGTCACACGCCAACGGAGCGCGCGCGCCTACCGCAAAAGCTACTCTGAAGCCTCAGCAACAATCTCCTGTGTTCAACTCCTTGAATACAACTGACCTAAAAAACGCATCTAACTCTTTAGCTCCTAAGCGGTAAGATTATACAGCTCTGCTCCTATGAATCTGTGCACAATTCCTACAAGCCAGTCTCACTACAAATTCCTTACTTTATTAAGATTCACTTCTCTCTTCATTACATTGCTAAGTGTCAATATAATTACATTTGTTCAGATAACTACTACTAATTTTGATCAGGTATCACTTCTACCATATTCTAAGCTAACCACACTTACAATTAACGCTTAGAATCAGTCTAAAGTATTTTCTAAGGCAGATAGGTTAAATACTGTGTAGAGCTTAAACGCCACAAATCGCAGCTATTTTCCTTTCAGCCACATATTAAAGGGATGTGTATTGCATGATAAAATAACCCTGCTGCCATACGTTTTTCTTTTATATCAGGCATACACTTCCCAACACTAATATTGCTGCAGTTGTGGTCCTTATACTTAATTCTACCAATTTCTGCTTGCAGGAGATTTAAAATTTCAATAAACCCTGACAATAATATTGAAGCCTGAAATGGACCCAGCAGCCCTAGTAGCCCATATTGATACACTCACAAAAACAGTTGATAATCTTTCTAAAGGCCTTACTGCTTTGCAAACTGAAAACAAAACATTAAAGTTATATATAGATGAGAAATTTGACACTTTGAAAGCAATTCACACTACTTGTGAACCCCAGCCAAACCCACCACAACCTTTTAGTGGTATAAGAAGTGAGTTCAGGGAGTTTAGAAATTCCTGTTTTCTTTATTTTCAGTTAAAGTCAAAAACTTATACAAATGACCACTTAAAGGTGCTCACAACAATTTCATACCTGCGCGGAGAGCCGCGCATCTGGGCAAACCTCTTTTTTGAGATTAATGATCCCATTTTGTACTCATTGGATCAATTCTTCAAAGCAATGGGCCAGCTGTATGATGACCCCTACAAGCAGTTATCTGCTGAGACTGCCATGAGATCCCTGCGCCAGAATAAAAGGCCAGTGGAGGACTATATTGCAGAATTCAAGAAGTGGTCAGCTGATACTCAATGGAATGATCTCTCCTTGAGAAATCAGTTTCGGCTTGGTCTCTCCGAATCCCTCAAGGATGAACTAGCCAGACAACCACTTCCTGAATCCTTAGACAAACTCATAGATAGTTGCATCACACTAGATAGACGTATCAGGGAGAGACGTACTGAAAAGATACATCATGAAACCATTGCAAAATTTCCATCACCACTTGCATCCAACATTCCTTCACAAAAGCCACCATCTAGGGCTGCAGAGACTCCTATGGAAATAGGGTTCATCCGCGGACCTCTTACACCACAGGAAAAGTTAAGAAGGAAAACCTTGGATCTCTGCATGTACTGTGGCGGTTTAGATCATGCAGTGAAGGACTGTGCACAACTCCTACGCAGGAAGGGTAAGCAAAGAGCCACACATTTCTGTTTATCTTCTAAACAACACCGCTCTAACCACTGCACCCTCCCTATTCTCTTACAGTGGGAACACCACAGACTCCAGTCTGAAGCTATTCTAGATTCCGGAGCAAGTCACAATTATATCGATCACCAGTTTGCAGTGTATAATAAAATACCACTTATAACAAAAAACACACCCAGTCTCCTCCGTTTTGTTGATGGCAATGAGATTACCTCAGGGCCTATAAAATATCACACAATACCTCTCCGCATCACTACACAGTCCTTACACACTGAGTTTCTCACCTTCGATGTAATACCATCTCCAATGTTTCCTATCATTTTTGGCATTACTTGGTTCAAACAACATGACCCTACCATAACTTGGTCCACTTCACAGGTCAACTTTTCCTCTCAATATTGTACAAACACCTGTCTCCATCAGGAACAACTACTCCTGGATATTTCTAATCAAATTCCCATCGAATACGCCTCATTCTCTGATGTTTTTGATAAGAAAGAGTCAAATCATCTACCTCCTCATAGGATCTATGACTGTCCAATTGAACTACATCCTGGCGCTGACATCCCTTATGGACATGTCTTCCCATTATCCGAACCCGAACTAGAACACCTAAGATCTTACCTGAAGGAAAATCTTCAGAAGGGTTTTATTCGCCACTCCACTTCCCCTGCTGGTGCTGGGATTTTCTTTGTAAAGAACAAAGATCAGTCATTAAGACCCATCATAGACTATAGGGAACTAAGTAAACGCACTATAAAAAAACGGTATCCTCTACCTCTCATACCTCAATTAATTGACAGACTAAGGGGTGCCATGTATTACACTAAACTGGACCTCAGAGGAGCCTATAATTTAGTACGCATTAAACAAGGCCACGAATGGTTGACAGCTTTCAGAACAAGATATGGCTTGTTTGAATACACAGTTATGCCTTTCGGCTTATGTAACGCTCCTGCAACCTTCCAGTATTTTATAAACGACATCTTCAAAGATTACCTAGATTTGTTCATGGTCATTTACTTAGATGACATCCTCATTTACTCCTCAGACCTTCAGGAACATATAAAACACGTTACCCTGGTCTTGACTCGTCTACGAGATCACTCATTATATGTCAAACTGGAAAAATGTACCTTCCACACTCAAGAGATTAAATTCCTGGGTTACACCATAACCCCCAAAGGTATTGAGATGGAGTCTGATAAAATAACAGCAGTACAAGATTGGCCTGTTCCTAAGTGTAAAAAGGACATCCAGAGGTTTATGGGGTTCGCAAATTTTTACAGGAAATTCATCAAGAACTTCGCTAACCTCTCCAGACCCCTAACTAATCTAACTAAAAATACTAATAAATTCCATTGGAATGACCAGCTACAGGTTGTCTTCGACTACCTCAAAACTGCCTTCACTACTGCCCCAATTCTTCGTTATCCAAATCCATCTCTTCAGTACATACTAGAGGTTGATGCTTCCAACTTCGCTTTAGGGGCAATCCTCTCCCAGAGGATCACTACCAAGGAACCATTACATCCTGTTGCCTATTTCTCACGTCTTTTAAACCCAGCAGAGATCAACTATCCAATAGGTGATAAGGAATTATTAGCTATTAAAGCTTCTTTGGAACATTGGAGACATCTACTGGAAGGAACACCCATACCTATACTTATCTATACCGATCACAAAAACCTTGAATACCTGAAGACAAACCGTACTCTCAGCTCTCGTCAAGTACACTGGAACCTTTTCCTATCCAGGTTTAACTATCTCATCACCTATCGCCCATTTTACAAGAATAAAAAGGCTGATGCCCTGTCCAGACAGTTAGAAGAACCCCAAATACCTCCTACTGAATCATCTTTGATTCCAGCAGATAGGTTTTTGGCATTAACAACTGAACAGATCGACCTCTTCAGGACAGAACAACAGTCAGAAACACATAAACCTCTTCAAAGCCTGAACCAACATCAGGATGGTTTATACTACTATCAACAACAAGTTTATGTACCTCCTCCACTAAGGACACTTGTCCTAAAAACATTACACGATTCTCAACTTGTAGGACACTTGGGTATACATAAAACTCAAGAGCTAGTCAAGAGATTTTTTTGGTGGCCTACATTACATTCTGATACCACTGACTATGTCCAAACTTGCAAGATTTGTACTACTACTAAATCTGGGAAGTTCGCTCCAACTGGATATCTCCTCCCACTACCAACACCCCATCGACCTTGGACTCATATTGCCTTGGATTTTATAGTGGATCTCCCTCTCTCACACAAAAAGAACACTATACTGGTTGTTGTGGATTTATTCAGCAAGATGGCACACTTCGTTCCATATCACAAACTACCTACTGCTGCGGAAACTGCCACATTGATGTTCACACACATTTTCAAATTACATGGACTTCCAAATTCCATAACTTCAGATAGGGGTAGTCAATTCACGAGTAAATTCTGGAGTCTTCTCTGCCGTTCTCTTAATATCACTAGAAGGCTCAGTACCTCTTTTCATCCCCAGACCAATGGACAGACTGAAAGAACAAACCAATGGTTGGAACAGTACTTACGATGTTTTGTATCAGCTAGACAGGATGATTGGACCACACTTCTTCCTTACGCCGAATTTGCCTTCAATAATAGCGAACATTCCTCCACCAAGTTCACTCCGTTTTATATTAACTATGGTTTCCACCCTACTTTCGAATGGGATTCCTCATCTCAAACTCAATCCCCAGTGATTAATGGATTGCTAAACACTATATCCGACACCTTTACCTTGGTTAAAGATAATATTGACTCCGCGAAATATCGTTACAAACTTCACTATGACAAGAAGAGGTTGCCATCCCCTTCCTACGCTGTGGGTGACTACGTCTGGTTGTCCACCCGTAATTTGCATCTTCCAGTCCCTTCTAAGAAACTCACCTCTGTTTATATTGGACCTTTTCCCATTGTAAAGGTGGTGAACTCCAACGCTGTCACTTTGTCTCTACCTGCCACGATGAAGTGTCATCCCACGTTCCATGTCTCATTACTCAAACCATACAGATCCCTCAGACATCATTCCCCAGCTGTGCCTATTGCACCTCTCGTTCCTGATGGTTCATTGGAATATGAGGTTCAAGACATCTTGGATTCGCGACGCTTCAGGGGACGTCTGCAGTATTTGGTTCACTGGAAGGGTTATCCTGATTCGGAGGATTCTTGGGAACCGGCTGCTAACCTGTCCGCTCCTCGGTTGGTTAACCGTTTTCATTGTAGATATCCTGACCGACCTTCGCCTGATCCTCGGAGATGATCCTTGAAGGGGGGGTCCTGTCATGGTTACCTCTTGTTACGTTTGCCACATTCCTACTTCATTCAGTACTCCTATAAATTTCCTCAATAGGAAGCACTCACTGCTTCAATATTCTTGCCTGCAAGTGACTCGATACTTGGGAGACATCTGCCTAGAGCACACCTCCAATTCCAACAGACCCGGATCTTGCGGTGACGTCACACGCCAACGGAGCGCGCGCGCCTACCGCAAAAGCTACTCTGAAGCCTCAGCAACAATCTCCTGTGTTCAACTCCTTGAATACAACTGACCTAAAAACCGCATCTAACTCTTTAGCTCCTAAGCGGTAAGATTATACAGCTCTGCTCCTATGAATCTGTGCACAATTCCTACAAGCCAGTCTCACTACAAATTCCTTACTTTATTAAGATTCACTTCTCTCTTCATTACATTGCTAAGTGTCAATATAATTACATTTGTTCAGATAACTACTACTAATTTTGATCAGGTATCACTTCTACCATATTCTAAGCTAACCACACTTACAATTAACGCTTAGAATCAGTCTAAAGTATTTTCTAAGGCAGATAGGTTAAATACTGTGTAGAGCTTAAACGCGACAAATCGCAGCTATTTTCCTTTCAGCCACATATTAAAGGGATGTGTATTGCATGATAAAATAACCCTGCTGCCATACGTTTTTCTTTTATATCAGGCATACACTTCCCAACACTAATATTGCTGCAGTTGTGGTCCTTATACTTAATTCTACCAATTTCTGCTTGCAGGAGATTTAAAATTTCAATAAACCCTGACAGCGAGGGTGCCAGTGTTTGTTTAGTGACATGCTTCTGGGGTTCTACAAGAAGCCTCATATTAGCGGGAGAATAGTCGACGGAATTTCTGTGCCGACTTTAGGCCATGCCTCCCTTTTTGCATTACGGAGCAGCGTCATTTTAGAGGTGGTTGAGCGCTTGTATTCTGCTCCGCCCCGTTCTCTGGCATTATGATTTTTGTCTTCCCCCTACCTTGGCAGCTCTAGTTTGATTACCAATGTCGACCTGCTTATACTTGGGATTGGTCTAAATTTTAGGTTATGTTACATAGGTCCACATACATATACTTTTGTTTATGTTAGATTTTCTTCACTTAAGGAATTATTGTCAAAATTTCAAAGAATCATTTTCTTTTGTTCCTAAATATATCATATCTTAAAGTGACAGTGCCATTTTAAATATTTTTAAATAATGTAATTTCCAAATATTATTTTTAGACTCATATCTCCCTGGATGATGCTGTTTAAGCTATGCCAAAGCTTTCTCCTCAATCGTCCCATGCCTTTTTATGGTGTCACATGCAGTGTCCTGCGGTTACTCTGAATCTCCTGGGGGAGTTATTTTCTTGCAGAATTGTCTGCCCAGGTATCTTTTGGCATTTGTGGCCTTATCTGCTTTTCCTATCTTAGAAGGAAATTGCAAGAGGAAATTTAAGAATCATATAGTAAGGTTCTGCTCTACTCACTGCTGCTCATATCGCCCCTCTTATAGTTTGATGAGGAGGATAGTCGGTAGCATCTGAGAGTTAAACCTCCGATTCGGACAGTATAATTCCTTCCTCTGGTGCTAAAGTGGTTCTCTTCAGATTTAAGCCTGAACTCCTTTGGGTATTATTTAGGAAGGGTTGGCTAATTGGTAGACTTCAACTCGCCTGTTGTTATCTATCCTTAAGAATCTAGTAAATTGTATATATACTAGGATTCACCTGTGAAATTTTTTTCCTGTTCTCGACCGTGCTAGGAGAATTTTCTCAGGTATGGGAAAAGCCAAGGATTCCTTTTTCCCATCTCCTGTCTGTAATAAGCTGTTTCCTTTAAATATCATGGCGCATGGTGCTTGAAGTAGCAGGGGCCATTGCTATTCTGAGACCTTCAATCCATATAAGGATAGATACTCTTTTAAGGATGGAGCCCTTTATGGACAAGTGCGGCATCTTTTGGTACGACACCCGGTCTGATTCCATTTTGGAAGACTCCATGAGGAGATCCAGGACAGAATAATTTTTTTTGTTGCTACTTTTCGTTCCTTCGTAACTCAGGAAAGTCTTCCCCTTTGTCTTCCAAGCAGGAGCAGTTCAAGTCCTTTTGGATACCCAGTCAGTCTTGTATCAGGGGGAAGTAATTAAAGAAACCTGCAGCTAACTCTCATTCAGCATGTAGGGTTTGCCCCCGAGCCAGGTTTGGATCCTGTGGGGGACAGTCTATCTCAGTTTTTTTTTCTCATGTCTGAATAAGAGATGTCCTCGATCCCTAAACGGCTGTAGATAGAGTTTTTCAAGGTACTAATTGGTATTCAACTCCTACCTCCCAGGAGCAGGTTCTTCCTCTTAAGTGTATCTGTGGCCCAGATAAGAATAGAGGCTTTCTTAAAATGTGTTTAGGATCTTCCTCCCTGGGAATGATTGTTCCAGTTCCAGTTTTGAAACAGGGTTTAGTTTCATTTCCATTCTCTTCATGGTCCCTAAAAAAGAGGGTACTTTTCGTTCTAATTAGACATGAAGTATCATCCTTCAAGATGGAGACTATTCGCTCCATTCTTCCTTGGTGCAAGAGGGTAAGTTTATAACGACCTTAAACCTAAAGGACGTGTACCTTCAGGTTCTCATTCAAAGGGATCATTTCAGATCCAGAGTTTTGCTTTTCCGGCCAAACTCTTTCAGTCAGTTTGTGGTTCAACAATGGCTTTGCCACAGCTCCCAGAGTTTTCTCAAGGGTTTTCTGGGCCGCAATTCAGTTCCGGGATTTCAAGTGAAATCCCACCTGGATGTTCTATTGGTTCAGGTGCCATCTTCTATAAGCAAAATCTCATTTGGAGGTTTTGTTGTTTTCCTTTGTTCCACGAATGGAAGTGGAGATGGAAAAGAGCTCCCTTGTCCCAACTACAAGGGTAGTCTGCTTTGGGACTATAATTGAATCCATATCAATGAAAATCTTTATGACGGAGGTCAGAAAAGCCAAAATCCTTCCTCTTGCCTCTCTCTTCAGTCTTCTGTTCGGCATCAGTGGCTCAGTGGCTGGAGGTAATTGGTCTGATGGTGGCTTCCATGGACATCATTCATTTCCCTTGCTCGATTCCGTTTGAGAGATATGCATTTGTCCATGCTCAGACAGTGGAATGGGGATTATCCGGCTTGTCTCAGAGAATCTAGATCAGTCGACAAGAGTCTCTTTCCTGTGGTGGTTTTATCAGTAACTTCGGTCTCAGGACACATGCTTTGGAGACCTTCCTGTGCGTTTGTGACCGCGGACACCAGCCTGCTGGGCTGGGGAGGAGTCTGGGACTCGTTGAAGGTGCAGGGACTTTGGTCCTCGGAGAAGTCTGCTCTCCCCTTCATCATTTGGAGTTGAGAGCGATTTACAATGCTCTGATGGTTTAGCCTCAGTTGTCTTTAGTCCAGTTTATCGGGTTCTAGTCAGACAACATAGCCTCTGTAGCTTACATCAACCTCCAGGGAGGAACTTTGAGTTCCTTAGTTATGAAGGAAGTGTTTCAGATTTTTTTTTCTGTGGGCGGGTGCTCACAGTTACTGTCTATCTGCCATCCACATTCTGGAGTGATCAACTGGGAAGCGGATTTCTGAGCAGACAGACTTCCCATCCCAGGGAGTGGGAACTCCATCCGGAAGTGTTCTCCAGGTTACCAACCAAATGGGGCTTACCAGAATTGGTTCTGATGGCGTCTCGTCAGAACTCCAAGTTCCCAAGTTCGGTTCAAGGTCAAGAGTGCCACAAGCCTTTCTAATAGATGCTCTGGCAGTTCCTTGGAACTTCAGGTGGCATATCCTTTTCCTCTGTTTGTTCTCCTTCCACAAGTAATCTGATCAAGTAGGAGAGAGCTTTTGTTTTTCTATTAGCTTTTGTGTGGCCTCGCAGGATCTGGTAGGCGGATCTAGTAGGGATGTCATCTCTACCTCCATGGAAACTTCCGCTGAGGAAGAATCTTCTGCTTTAGGGGCCCTTCCTTCATCCAAATATCGTTTCTCTGAAGCTGGAGATTGAACGCTTGATTTTAGATAAGCGTGGTTTTTCCGAATCGGTCATTGAGACCATGAGGCTTGTATGCCTATCACTAGAAAGATTTACTATAAAATATGGCAGGATCCCATGGATGTTATCTTTTTTCCAGGAAGGCCTTGAGAAGGGGTTATCTGTTAGTACCCTCAAGGGTCAGATTTCTGTTCTATCCATTCTGCTGCAAAAGCGTCTGGCAGACATGCCGGATGTACAATCCTTTTATCAGGCCCTGATCAGAATCAGGCCTGTGTTTAAGTCAGTTGCTCCTCCTTGGAGCCTTAACCTTGTTCTTAAAGTTTTTCAACAGGCTTCGTTTGAGCCTATGCATTCCATAGATATTAAGTTGTTATCTTGGAAAGTTTTGTTTCTTTCTGCTATTTCTTCTGCTCGGAGGGTTTCCGAACTCTCAGCTTTGCAGTGTGATTCTCCTCATCTCGTATTTCAGGCAGATAAGGCATGTCAGTCCAAAATTTCTAGTGGCGGCCCTGCTTACACATACAGACATAAATATACACACACATACAGACATAAATACACACATACAGACACACACATACAGAGATATAAATACAAACACATATATTCACATACATACAGACATAGGGAGCCCAATATGTCCAAGCTAATATCCCTATTGATTTCCGCCAATCCTGAAAAAGCTGGAAACCCAATACTAGGAAAAATGTTTGCCCATTATGCTAATCCAAGCAATACAAAACAGCAAACAGAAGGAAATCCCAAAACGAAGATGCTTTGTATAAAAATCTTCAATCCTTTATTTGAAACATTTAAAAACAGCAATCTTCAATAAAACAAGCTAATGTGTTCAGATCACATCGTCTTATGCGTTTCAGCTATTGCATCCCTACTCATAGACTTAATCTGTGTCTGACCAAAACAGTTCTTTTATATCTTAAACAATTAAAATCACCTGAACATAATTAGTGTTTTAACTTCATAGTTACATTCTTATTCTATATCATTTTTCCTTGTATACCATTACTATTAAGTTTAAATGAGTATATGTACAGTATATTAAAGTATTATGGTAATGGCAGTTGCTGTTTCTATGACAATGGATTTTTAGTTAGTACTATCTCCATTCTGCTAACATATTTACATATACTATATACATTTATTAGTGTCTTATTGCTGATATTACAAACAGTATTAAAGTGATATATAAACATTCCAATTTAGTGAATTACATTTATAAAATATTTCATTTGATATATTTATATCACCTTCTTACACATTAAATGTATATATCTACAGTTTTTAACATACATATTGCATTGTGGTATCACCCCACCTTCTCGATGCAATAAAATTCTTTCATCATCAACCATTTCAAAATATCTATTCAGTTTTAAACTTTAATGCAAGTATGTTACTGTATATGAACATCAACATAATTTATGATGTCTTGGGTAAAATATATATGTTAGCTATTTCCAATAATTGATTAAATCAAATCTGGAATTTAATCCCTGCGGGATTCTTGCATTCGTTGTAAATATCAAATGCATTTCTTGCTTATTCAATTTTTGTTTTATGTCCCCTCCTCTTTCATTGGGGGTGATCATTTCTATAAAATTCCAGGAGAATGTTTCTAAGCTTCTATCATGTATTTCTATGAAGTGCTTAGCTATTGGTGTCATTTTTTCCTCCTGTTTTTTATTTTCAGATTGTGATGTGATAGAAGGTGTTCTCTAGTTCTAACCCTGTAGTTTTGCCAATGTACTGCAGGTGGCACTCTTTGCAAGTTATAAGATATACTACATTTGTACTTCTGTAGTTAACACGTTGTTTAGTTTCAAATTTTCTCTGTGTTACACTAGAGTTAAAATTCACACCTGTAGTCAAATATTTACATGCTTTACATTGTGTACATCCACATTTATGTGTCCCTTTTACTTCTAGCCAAGATGATCTACTTATATTCAAGTTTTTTCACACTGTAGGTGAAATGAAATTTCCTATGGTTTTACCCCTCCTATACGAAAGCCTAGTTATTTTTTGTTATTAGTTGTAGTTTCTCATCCGCTGCTAGAATAAGTAAATGTTTTTTTTATGATATCACATATTTTATTGTATTGTTGTGAATATTGTGTCGTAAATGTAATTTTATCATCCTTTTTTGTTCTATATTTATCCTTATTGGAAATATTCTTATCCTTAATCAAATCTTTCCTATCCATAGCCATAACTTTGTAGTTCTCCTGGAATATTATAGAAATGATCACCCCCAATGAAAGAGGAGAGGACATAGAACAAAAATTGAATAAGCAAGAAATGTATTGGTTATTTACAATGAATACAAGAATCCCGCAGGGATTAAATTCCAGATTTGATTTAATCAATTATAGGAAATAGCTAACATATATATTTTACCCAAGACATCATGAATTATGTTGATGTTCATATACAGTAACATACTTGCATTAAAGTTTAAAACTGAATAGATATTTTGAAATGGTTGATGATGAAAGAATTGTATTGCATCAAGAAGGTGGGATGATACCACAATGTGATATGTATGTTAAGAACTGTAGATATATACATTTAATGTGTAAGAAGGTGATATAAATATATATAAAATGAAATATTCTATAAATGTAATTCACTAAATTGGAATGTTTATATATCACTTTAATACTGTTTGTAATATCAGCAATAAGACACTAATAAATGTATATAGTATATCTAAATACGTTAGCAGAATGGAGATAGTACTAACTAAAAATCCATTGTCATAGAAACAGCAACTGCCATTACCATAATACTTTGATATAGATATACTCATTTAAACTTAATAGTAATGGTATACAATGAAAAATTATATAAAATAAGAATGTAACTATGGAGTAAAAACACTAATTATGTTGAGGTGATTTTAATTGTTTAAGATATAAAAGAACTGTTTTGGTCAGACACAGATTAAGTCTATGAGTATGGCAGCAATAGCTGAAATGCGTAAGACGATGTGGTCTGAACATATTAGCTTGTTTTATTGAAGATTGCTGTTTTTAAATGTTTAAATAAAGGATTGAAGATTTTTATACAAAGCACCTTTGTTTTGGGATTTCCTTCTGTTTGCAATTTTGAATTGCCTAGTGCACCAGCCATTCCAATTAGAAGACAGCTGAAAGAATCCAGGCAGCAGTAAAAAGACCTACCCAGAAGAACCATATGGTCAGAGAAGAATGACGTCATGAAGGAGGGCCGAAGACTGGAAGCGGTGTCGAGAGCAGAGACAAGGGAGCAGTGAGAAGACAACAGGGATTAGGCCTCTCTGCAAAGGCAGCGTTGAAGGGTCGAGCTGCAAGGGTGAGTGCATACGGAACAGTGTAAGAGCAAGCACACTTGTTGGGTTACCCACCAGCTGAGTCTGGAAGCAGCAGGAAAGACCAAACTGCGATATAAGAAGAGGCAGAGGAGGTAAGCCCGTTTTCAAGCTCTTTACCGCTTGTCCACATTGAGCCCATTTAGATTGTCTCTGATAACATTTTACACCTATAAGCATTTGCTTGTCACAATCGTATGATTACCTACAGACATTTCAGGATCTTGGAACATTCTTTGTTAATCCAAGCAATAGCCTTATTACAAATGGTATGTTATTCTGCCCTTTCTTCATTAGTAATAGCACCAGACAAGGATGCCTCTTGTCTCCTATATTATTTGCTAGTGTTATAGAAACATCAGAGTTAGATAAAACCTTGATATACAAGGTGTCACAATAAGTAACCGGATTTACAAAGTATCACTTTTTGGTGATGACATCTTGTTCTCCCTAACCTCTCCAGATACTTCAATACCAAGGTTACTGTCTGAGCTTCGAACATTTCATAAATTGTCAATTTTTTAAATTAATAATTCTAAATTGGAAATCCTTTAAATAACTCTAAGCCAATGTGCACTTGATAGAGTTAAATCTGTATGTCCTTTTAGGTGCTCCCGATCTTTAAAATGCTTAGGTGTATATTTGACCGCATCTTTAGATCTTATTTACAAACAGATAGATTACAAGTTATGCGGGCTATAGATAATTTAACAAACGCAACAAAAGTTGTGTTATTTTACCCCCTATAGCGTAGCCATTACAAGTTTTAAAACAGCCGGCTTGTGCATGTGATATGATTGCATTGAGCTCCATACCGCACAAAATACAAGCGCTGTTTTGATGTGCTTGTGCACGCTTTCCCCATAGACATCAATGGGGAGGTGACAGAAAAAACCCAAAAAACACCTGCGATCGCGGAATGAAAAGATCCGTAACGCAGCCCCATTGATGTCTATGGGGGAAAAAAAAACATTTAAACCTAACACCCTAACATAAACCTCAGGTCTAGACACCCCTAATCTGCTGCCCCCAACATCGCCAACACCTACTTAATGTTATTAACCCCTAATCTGCCGCTACCGATATTGCCGCCACCTAAATAAAGCTATTACCCCTAATCTGCCGCTCCCGATATCGCTTCCACTATACTAAAGTTATTAAACCCTATTCCCCTGCACCCCAACATCACCCACACTATAATAAATCTATTAACCCCTATTTCGCCGCTTCCCGACATCGCCGCCACTAAATAAACCTATTAACCCCTAAACCACCTGCCCCCCACATCGCAACAACCTAAATTAAGCTATTAACCCCTAAACCTAACCCTAAACCTAACGTAACCCTAACATCCCCTAACTTTAACATAATTAAAATAGAGCTAAATTAAAGTTACAATTATTTACTAAATAATACCTATTTAAAACTAAATACAAACTTACCTGTGAAATAAAACCTAAGCTAGCTACAATATAACTAATAGTTATTTTGTAGCTAGCTTATGTTTTATTTTTATTTCACAGGTAAGTTTGTATTTATTTTAACTAAGAAGACTAGTTAGTAAATAGTTATTAACTATTTACTAACTACCTAGTTAAAATAAATACAAACATACCTGTGAAATAAAACCTAAGCTACCTTACATTAAAAACTAACATTACAAAAATTAAAAAACACTAACATTACAAAAAATAACAAACAAAATTATCCAAAACAATAAAAATTATTCCTATTCTAATACCCTGTTAAACCCATTAATGACCACAGCACTCCCATTTTCTGTCCGTTTGGGACCAAGACTATTTTTTACATTTTTGCAGTGTTTGTGTTTAGCTGTAATTTTCCTCTTACTCTTTTACTGTACCCACACATATTATATACTGTGTTTCTCGCCATTAAATGGACTTTCTAAAGATACTATTATTTTCATCATATCTTATAATTTACTATAAAAAAATTATAAAATATGAGGAAAAAAATCACACTTTTTCTAACTTTGACCCCCCAAAATCTGTTACACATCTACAACCACCAAAAAACACCCATGCTAAATAGTTTCTAAAATTTTTCCTGAGTTTAAAAATACTCAATGTTTACATGTTCTTTGTTTGTTTGTTTTTTTGCAAGTTATAGGGCAATAAATACAAGTAGCACTTTGCTATTTCCAAACCACTTTTTTTTTCAAAATTAGCACTAGTTACATTGGGACACTGATATCTTTCAGGAATCACTGAATATCCCTTGACATGTATATATATTTTTTTTAGAAGACATCCCAAAGTATTGATCTAGGCCCATTTTGGTATATTTCATACCACCATTTCACTGCCAAATGCGATTAAACCAGCCAATAGAATTTCAGTAGCTCTCATCCTATTGGCTGATTTGAACAGACAATAGGATTTCAGTAGCTCTCATCCTATTAGCTGATTTGAATTTCAAGAATCAAATCAGCCAATAGGAATGCAAGGGACGCCATTTTTAAAAGGCTCCCTTGCATTGAAGATCCAGTGTACGGCGATGACCATATGAAGAGGACGCTCCGCGCCGGATGTCTTCAAGGATGGATCCGCTCAGCCGGGATGAAGATAGAAGACGCCACCTGGATGAAGATAGAAGATGGATCAGCCTGCCACCTGGATGAAGATGGAGCCGCCGGGATGAAGATCCTTCAAGCGGGACTTCAACAACTGTAAGTGGATCTTCGGGGGTTAGTGTTAGGATTTATTAAGGTTTTTGGGGTGTTTTTTTTTTTTTAGTTTAGGGTTTAGGCTATTCTTAAAAGAGCTAAATGCACCTTTCAGGGCAATGCAAAAGAGCTAGATGCCCTTTTAAGGGCAATGTCCATACAAATGCCCTTTACAGGGCAATGGATAGCTTAGGTTTTTGTTAGAGCTAGGTTTTTTATTTTGGGGGTTGGTTGGTTGGGTGGTAGGTTTTACTGTTGGGGGGTTCTTTGTATTTTTTTTTACAGGTAAAGAGCTGTTTAACTTAGGGCAATGCCCTACAAAAGGCCTATTAGTAGTTTATTGTAGTCTAGAGGTATTTTTTTATTTTGGGGGGCTTTTTTATTTTTATACGGGCTATTAGATTAGGTGTAATTCTTTTTTATTTTTTATAATTTCATTTGTTATTTTTCGTAATTTAGTCTTTTTTATTTTTGTAATTAGATAGTTTGTAATTTTTAGAGTAGTGTTAGGATTTTTTTTAATGTGTAATATAGTTTATTTAATTGGTAGTTAGTTTAATTTTAGTTTATTAGTTATATTAGTTTAATTGTTAGTTTAAACTTAGTTTTTTTTTAATTTGACAGGTAAGTTTTAATTTAATTTAAGATTGGGAAATTGTAATTTTAATATAAAGTTAGGGGGCGTTAGGTTTAGGGGTTACTAGTTTAAATTAGTTTATTGCGATGTGGGGGGCTTTCGGTTTAGGGGTTAATAGGTTTATTATAGTGGCAGCGGAATTAGGGGTTAATAACTTTAGTATAGTGGGGGCGATGTGGGCGTACGGCAGATTAGGGGTTAATAATATTAAGATAGTGTTTGCGATGCAAGAGGGTGGAGGTTTAGGGGTTAATAACTTTCGTATAGTGGCAGCGATGTTGGGGAGCGGCGGAATAGGCGTTAATAATTTTTATTACTGGCGGCGATGTCGAGAGGGCCTTGGTTTAGGGGTTAATAGATAGTTTATGCCTTCCATAAAAAAGGATATTTAATCCTATTGTGTAGAATTGCGAAGCAGAGCTCAGAAGCAGATAGCTGCAGCACCTTAGCTCGCCCACCGGAAGTCTGTTTTTTTTGCCATTTATATACTTAAAAAATTTAGGGTTTATTTTAGAATCCTTTGCAATTCATCTTTAATTTTCTATTTTGGTAAACTAAATTGCTCTTTTGCATGCTTTGTTACATTCCTTATATATTTGAAATGATGAGCCTGTACTATTTTCTTTAAATAATTTAAATGCCATACTACAACCATGTAGTATTTGTTGATATTTTATATTTTTTTAACAAAGTTTTATGTTCTCCATTTATCGTCTGTGTTTTTTTTTTTTTGAGAATAATAAAGCACATAAGAAAAATAATTCAGATACCATATATGGTTAGATATGATTTAAAAAAATAAATAAAATATAGATAAATGTACACAACTTTCTACTGTTGAATCAAACTGTATTTCCCCTTGGACTGTAGTATATAATACGTCACATCTTTGACATAAATGAAAGTCTTTACATTCCCAGGTAAGACTTCTAAGAAAAGCAATGAAAACACACTTTCATGATGCTAAAAATAATAAAATTCTGTCTTTCATTGTATATCAACAACAAGACACCATCTAATATGCAGCACTTATAAAAATGAAGACTAGAATAACAATGATCTATAACTTGTGAATGTGCTTGTACTAAATGGAATGAACCCTTTGTACAGTCCCTATGTTGTCAGCCAATCAACAATGTGTACAATTCATGAGAACAAAATGTTCAGAAGGAAATATATTGAGAATATATTTATATAAAAACAAGAAATAGTATAAAATACATAAATACATGTGCAATCTCTATACCTGAAAATATTAATAAATGTTATAAAATTCAAATGTTCCAATGGAAAAAAATAAAAGCCATAAAACATATTGAAAGAAAAATGTATTGAAACGATAACTCAGCAGCTTTTTTTGTCAATTCACTGTCACCTAGATTACAAGTTTTGCGCTATTATAGAGGGTGCGAAACGAACACAACAAAAGTTGCGTTATTTCACCCTCCATAGCGCTGCCATTACGAGTTACTGAAAAGCCTCCTTGTACGTGCGATATGGTGTTGTTAAGCTCCATACCACTCAAAATCCAAGGGCTGCTTTGACGTGCTTTGCACGCTTTCCCCCATAGACATCAATGGGGAAAGAGTGTTAGAAAAAAAACTAACATCTGAAGCACGGAATGAAAAGCTCCGTAACGCAACTCCATTGATGTCTATAGGGAAAAAAACCATAGCATAAACCCCAAATCTAAACACCCTTAATCTGCTTCCCCCGACATCACCGACACCTAATAAAAGCTATTAAACCCTATTCCGCCGTTCCCCAACATCGCAGCCACTATAATAAAGTTATTAACTCCTATTCCCCCGCACCCCAACATCGCTGACACTATAATAAAGCTATTAACCCCTATTCCGCTGCTCCCCGACATCGCCGACACTAAATAAAGTTATTAACCCCTAAATTATTAACCCCTAAACCACCGCCACTAAATAACCCTATTAACCCCTAAACCGCCAGTCCCCACATCGCAAAAAACTAAATTAAACTATTAATCCCTAGACCTATCACCCTCTAACTTTAAATTAAAATTACAATATCCCTATCTTAAAATAAATAAAAACTTACCTGTAAAATTAAAAAATGCTACTGAAATTCTACTGGCTGGTTTGAATAGCCAATAGAATTTCATTAGCTCTCATCCTATTGGCTGATTTGAACAGTCAATAGGATTTTAGTAGCTCTCATCCTATTGACTGATTTGAATTTCAAAAATCAAATCAGCCAATAGGAATGCAAGGGATGCCATTTTGAAAAGGCTCCCTTGCATTGAAGATTCAGTGTACGGCGGTGACCACCGTATGAAGAGGACGCTCCGCGTCGGATGTCTTCAAGGATGGACCCGCTCCGCACCACCGGGATGAAGATAGAAGACGCCGCCGGAATGAAGATAGAAGACACCGCCGGGATGAAGATAGAAGATGCCGCCGGGATAAAGATAGAAGATGCCGCCGGGATGAAGACTTCTCGCCGTCTGGATGAAGACTTCTCGCCGCCTGGATGAGGATGGATGTCCGGACTTCAGAAATTGTGAGTGGATCTTCGGGGGTTAGTGTTAGGTTTTTTATTTTTCGTAATGATAATGAACATACATAACGTGCTTATGATAAAAAATAGTGATAAACTTTATTATTATTATGTAATTTTCTCTTATTATTTATTATTGTGTATTATTATTACTTACATAGTTTATGTATAACTCTCACATTTGCATTTAACTTATTTATTTATTTATTTTTCACAATGCAATAGTTTATTACCAACATAAAAAAAATCAAATGTCCCTTACACTTAGTTTATGTCACTTCACAAAAAAATATCTTAACTCTCTAAAGTTTTTATAAATATATTTGTGTATAGGGCAGCACTTTGAGCTTTTTTTTTTTTTCCAAAGAAGCTTTATTAGCAAGAAAAAGTTAAAACATTGTATGTACAGCGTATAATACATTGCAAATTGTAAACATAAATTTGTACATGTGATCATAAACAGCTTATTTTTCATAATGCATACTCTATTTAAACAGCATAGAGAGTCCATTTAAGAGCAGGAGTGGTCATCCGACCATTCGCTATTAATATTAAACAAAGTTGTTTACAGTAACTCATGTGATAACAACATTTTCCTTGTTTATAACATAAAGAACTTTGAATGAAATATAAAAAGAAATCATCGGGCACAGATTAACGTACAGTGCAGTATGTCTACAGCTTACTTACTACATACAGCTGAGAGTATCTAAGAGCCCGATGCCAATATCTTCTAACAGAACAAGATAAGGAAATAAAGAAAAGAACGAGGTATAGATTGGAGAAGTGAAGGAAAGAGAGCTAAGGGGGAGAGAAAAAAAAAAAAGGGAGGAGGTAAAGAAAAGGGGGAAGGGAAACAGGTGTCACACCACGATTTGTAGTCAACTTTATCAGGAAAATCAGAGTCCCCGTCCCTCCCAGGTCAGTAGCATCATCTCATGCGTACACAATTTACCAGTTTTCAGGTAGTGGTATCTCTCTAGTCTTAACAATTCACCTATCTTAGATTTCCATTCCTGTAAGCTTGGAGTATTTTGTTTTTTCCAGTATAAAGGAATCAATCCTTTCGCACCGTTCAGCATTAGTAGCAGAAGCAGATACTTGTCCTCTCCAATAATTTTGGGCAATTTGTGATGTATTAAATAACAAGGATTGGGGGGATGATAACTCCAAGAATTCTACTCATCTCACCCAGTACATCGTCCCAGTAAGGCCGTATACGCGGACATGTCCACCAAATATGTAGGAGGGTAACCTCTTCTCCACACCCTCTCCAGCATCCCCTACCTATATGTGGGTATATTCGTTTCAGTCTTTGAGGAGTTAGGTACCATCTACTTAAAAATTTGTAGTGCATTTCCTGGACTCTAGCCAAAACTGAAGCCTTTCTAGTCCTTTCAAAAATCTTAGTCCACTCCTTATCCTCTATTTCTAGTCCCAATTCCTCCTGCCACGTCTGTGTGTAAATTGGAAGAGTGTGTCCTCCCCCAAAATTAAAATTTTGTACAGTTGTGAGATCAAGTGGGTCGGATTCTGGGACATTGTGCAGATGGTCTTGAATGGGGTTCTATGTCTCGTCAGGTCAGGTCTCTCCTTGTGGGAGTTGAAAAAGTGCACCACCTGTGCCATTCTAAACCATGATGTGAAAACTCCACTATCCCACTCTGCTAATTCAGTCTGGGTCTTCAGATTGCCCTGTTGCAGTATATTGTAAATCGCGGAGTCTGAAAGACTATAGGCTTTGTCTGAGTGGTAAAGCCCAGACTCGAATCCCAAATCAAGGTTTTCTCTAATGGGGGTAATCGGTGAGCTGGGAGTGGAGATATAAGGAGCTTTGCTAATTAAGTTATCCCACCCGACAAGAATTTAATCTATTAACGGGTATTGTTTAGTCACTGGAGGTCTATGGCTGGTGGTAACCCATGCCAGAGCACCCACATTCCCTCTCTTCAAAATTGCATTGTCGAGCTGAATCCATGCCTTCTGGGGTGAATTCCGACACCACTCCACAAGTCTCTGGAGGGATATCGCTTTCTGATATAGACGCAAATCAGGCACCCTAATCCCCCCTATCTCGGGGCATATAAATGGTTCTCTTTCTGATTCTCGGTTTCAAGTCATTCCAACTATAAGCCTCTATTGTGTACTGTATTTGCTGTATAAAGTGGGAAGCTGCAGAAAATGGAATAGTCTGCAGTATGTAAAGTACTCTTGGTAGCACATTCATTTTGACCACCCCAACTCAGCCGAGCCAAGAAATGGTTTTATTTTTCCAATTGGACAAGTCTCTAAGGATGTCATCTCTAATAGTCTTATAATTTAATTCCATCAAATCTTTTATACAAGGTGTGATTGATATACCTAGATATTTCAATTTGTTGTGTGCTATTTTTATTGGGCACCCCCTGTTGAGGGCCTCAAATTCAATGTGAGGTATTGTAATATTTAGAATCTCAGATTTTGAGGGGTTAAGGAGGAAATTTGATACTTTGCCAAACGCTGTGAATTCAGCAATGGCCGCATGCAACGACTGTCGTGAGTCAGAGATCAGTAGCAAGACATCGTCCGCATACATAGCTAGTTTGTGTTCAGAGCCCCTTACAGTTATCCCCTTTATCTGTGGGTTAGCTTGGATTTTACTCGCCAATATCTCTATCGTAAGGGTAAAGAGAAGTGGCGATAGAGGGCAGCCCTGTCTTGTCCCGTTTCTAATTAAAAAGGTGTCAGAAAGTGTACCATTTACCCTTACCTTTGCGTTAGGGGATGAGTACAGCGACATCACCCTATTTATAAATTTGGGCCCAAAGCCGAACCTATGTAATGTGTGTTGCATAAATGACCAGCTAATCTGGTCAAATGCTTTTTCGGCATCTGTTGAGACTAGGGCTAGTGGGACTTTATTGTTATGGGTGTAGTTTATTAATTGAAGGACTTTTAGGGTATTGTCTCTCGCCTCTCGTCCCGGTACAAAGCCCACTTGATCAGTCAAAACTAACTGTTAAGGCGGTTTGCAAGCGCTTTCACCAAAATCTTAACGTCTGAGTTGAGTAAAGAAATGGGACGATAATTCTCTGGCCTATTTTCGGGCTTACTCGGCTTTGGGATCACGGTGATATGAGCCTACAGCATCGAATGTGGAAGAAGCGGGGCGTCTGATAGCGAGTTGAATATGTTTAATAGTTCTGGGGCCAGTGTATCTACGAATAATTTGTAATACTTAGCTCCATATCCATCCGGCCCCGGGCTCTTGCCCGTTGGAAGATCTTTAATGGCTTGTCTAATTTCCCCCAATGTAAATGGGGATTCCAAAGCTTCAACTTCTTGTACTGAGAGTTTTGGAATTTCAACGTTTGCGAGATATGTCTGTATCTCTTGAGCCTCCAGCACCTGAGGGGGGGAACCCTCTGCAACCCCATTGATACCCTGGATATTATATAGGGATTCGTAGTAAGAGCTGAGTATCTCAGCAACCGATTTCCCATCCTCTTTCGACTCTCCATCCCGATTTATCATTTGGTGGACATAGTGTTTTCTTTTTTTGCGCGCAATGGCTCTAGCTAACAACCGTCCAGTTTTGTCACCATGCTCAAAAAAACTGTTGCTTCAAGATCAAGGCTTTTTTCTGATAATCCTCTTGCAAGAATTTCAAAAGAGCCGACCTTGCCTGGGCTAAGTTCATGCGGAACGTTTCATCCGCTGGTTTTGTCTTATGCACTCTTTCTGCTATCTCAACCCGAGAAAGTAAAGTCTGGTACAACTCCCTTCTATGTCTGACAATCCTTGGTTTTTGTTTTAGAAAGAGACCCCTGATTGTACACTTGTGCGCCTCCCAGATAGTTGTGCTTTGAGAGCCTGAACCCTCATGTATCTGAAAAAATTCAACCAAAGCTTTTTCAATGTCTAACCTGAAAACCTGGTCGTCTAGTAGTGTGTCATCTAGTTTCCAGATGTAGGGCATGACAGGTATATTGGGCCAGAGAATCGAACAACTGATTGGGGCATGATCTGACCAAGTAATAGAGTGTATATTGCTGCCTGTGGTTATGGTGAGTCCTGTAGCATCTGTAAACAGATAGTCTATTCTAGAATATTTTCTGTGGGGGTGGGAATAAAATGTAAAGTTCTTAGTGGTGGGGTGTTGTGCATGCCAAATATCATGTAATGCTGCGTCTCTCAGAGAAGAAGCCATGCGCTTGAGAGTCTTGTGAGGGACGCTGGAGATACCATTAGAAGTGTCCAATGTTGGGTCTAAGGAAGCATTAAGGTCCCCTCCCAAGAATAGGATGCCAGATTGTAACTCTAAGATTTTGTGTATCACAGTTCGGAAAAAGATGTGTTGCGACTGATTGGGACAGTATACATTTGCCAATGTAATGGGTTTACCATATAGGGAGCCAGTGAGAATCAAGTATCTGCCTTCTGGGTCCCTGTGTGCCTGATGGAGCTGAAACTGTGTGTTATTACTAATGATGATGCCCACCCCATTCTTTTTCCTAGGGCCTGATGCAAAAAAAGCAGTGGGGTAGGGATGATTAAACCACCGGGGTTCATGTGCTGCAGCAAAATGCGTCTCTTGAAAGTAAATGATATCCCCGCCCTTTCTATGCAAATCTCTCAGGACAATGGAACGTTTACCAGGGCTATTCAGACCCTTAACGTTTATAGAGATGAATTCTATTGGCTGGGATATGATTCCATTCCGTGGGCCTGCCATTTATCCAGGGAGAGGGGAAGAAAAAAAAAATTAAGTGGTGGGGGGGGGTTAAAGGGGAGTGGAAAGGTAGGAAAAGGGTAGGAGAGGGGTATAGAGGGATAAGAAAGAGGAGGAAAAATGGAGAAGGGTGAAAAAGAAACAGCTAAGCAGTAATAGAGAAAAGGGCGCCTTGAGTTGCAAGGCAATAGAAAAAATTAAAACAAAACCTGTGCTTCAGGTACTGAAAGGGAATTTTCACTTGTATCAGGATGCGCACAGGTGTATGACGCTTCAAAAAGAAATATTATCAATTAACAAAAATACAACAACAACAGGGGTAGTGTTCCCTGCATTCTTACATTTTATATAAACATTAAAACAATAAACAGTATATAAGTACATTCTTGGAGTGCATATTTCTCATCTTTTCCTACTTGGATATGATCCAATGTTCACACTTTATCTATTAAGGATGAAAACTGGAATTTTGATATGACTACTTTTGTAACAGATAATAAAGGCACATTAGTATGGT
Organism: Bombina bombina; assembly: GCF_027579735.1. Taxonomy (NCBI): domain Eukaryota; kingdom Metazoa; phylum Chordata; class Amphibia; order Anura; family Bombinatoridae; genus Bombina; species Bombina bombina. The sequence goes on along the minus strand of NC_069502.1, from coordinate 483,092,641 downwards.
CCCGGGGGCATCCACCTCATACTGATCTTGGTGATAGGGGCGTTTCCCTCCTGAGTGTCTTCGAGACTAGCTGTGTTCCCGTTTTGGAATCATATCTCTGAGAAAAGTTTAACTCTATAAGTTGTGTGGTCTAGACACCTATGATCTATCCCAATTAGAGGTTGTAATAAGCTAGATTATGAAAGGGTATCTAATAGCCACACCTTTATCCTATCAAGTGTCCTCTCAGTGAATATCTAACATCAAAAACCAATGTCTAATTCAAACAGTGCAAACGGGTCCACCAACATTACATATACATTTGTCACATTCAAAATTAACCACGTGATAAATATGAGTAGAATTCGTGGCAGCACAAGTGTAGCAGATAACTATTTGTAAAGTTTCCCTTAGCCACCTATTTAGCCCTTAATATGTGCTTTATTCGGTGTCATGCCCCCAAGACCTATGTGTTACATAACAATACTAACAGAGTAATTAACACTATATTAAGTCATGTAAAACATAAACTTACCTGAGACGGTCCTCAGTGTTTTAGTAGCAGTTTTCAGTCCATTCTTTTGGGGATTATATGATCACCCCAGGGAGATCTAACTGTCCATTATACTAGTATCTTCAGATCTCAGCCTGGAAATTGTTGAATTTCTTCAGGATCTTCGTCCACTTGGCCTCCGGTGCTACTGACATCTTCAAAGGAGACCTTATGTTAAGGCCAAAGGTTTGATTGAAAGATGGTAAATCTTCTAAAGTTCTAAATACATGTGTGGCATTGTTCTTGGTGACAATAAGGCTCGTAGGAAAGCCCCATCTGTAGGGGATTATTTGTCCTTCAGGACTGATGTAATAAATCTGAGATCCCTTTTCTTTTGTTGTGTGGTCGGGCACAAATCCGAATACACCTGTATCTCTACACCTCTGAACTCTAAGGGTTGTTTATTTCTGGCCAATCGCAAGATGTCTTCTTTGTCTTTAAAGGATAATAATTTTATAATTATATCTCTGGGAGGAGCTCTACTTGGGGGTTTTGGGAGTAAAGCCCTATGTGCTCGTTCTATTTGGATTTCAGGGCCTGAGTCAACATTTTTAAGGTATTTGACAAATTCTTGAATATATGCTTGAATTTCAGGGGGTTCAACCATCTCAGGGACACCTCTCAATCTAAGATTGTTTCTTCTACTACGGTTTTCTAGATCCTCAATTCTCTCCATTAACGTGTGCACCGTACTTTCTTGCGCCTGCAAAAAGCTAGCTTGAAGTTGAAGATCAGAACTGAGTGCTTTGTGTCTCTCTTCTACCTGGGTCACTCTATGGTCCACTGCTGATATATCTCTCTTCAGTTCAGTGAACATTGATTTGAAATCTATCATAGCTTCTTTTATGTCTTCCTTAGAGGAAAGATGACTGATGTCCTCTTTTGTCACACAATTTAGATGCTTGACCGCAGTGTCAGAGCTATGTACTTGTGCTGTGGTCGCCGCCACACCCGAATCATGCCTTCCCGCTGATACTGCTGGGTCTGTGGCTATAAGATAATTTTCCATCATGGAGGATTGAGTGCTTTTAGTAGGTCTGGTATTTCTTTTATTTGACATCCCATAACTCTGAGCTGTTGTTACAGGTGATTGTACCTTTCAGTTTCCCCCTGTGTAGTGTTAAGGGGGTAGTTGAGGCCTTATACAGCTTACAATAGAGAAATCACCCAGCAGGAACAAAACCCAAGGCAGTCAGTCTGAGACCCTTGCGATATATAAACTGTCTAAATATACTCTAACAGGGATATAGGAGGTAGAGTATAGATTTTGAGTCCAGCTCCCGTGGCAAATAAGATCTTATATACAGAGTGTGATCAGACCTGATACAGAGCTGTTATCTGTGTCCCCACTCCGGATTGCCTTATAAGTTATTGCAAAGTGTATGCATTCATTTTGGCGGGTAAAGTGGCCGAGACATCAAGCCCTTCAGAACTGCGGCCTACCGCGGCCTAAAACAATCTGCCACATGTGTTCAACTTTGTGGCGCTCGGCTAAAATACCGGTTATTGTAGCGCCAATCAGGCCGGTGGGGAAGTTAGGTGAGTGGAGACTAACGTTTCTGGAGCAGGGTAGTGTTTCTGCGTATGTCTGCACCCAGATCGTTATGTCAGCTAATGGATCACCCCTGTTGTAAGCGGGCAGGCTATGGCGGTCGGAGCGTGAAGCAGGGCTGTGATCTATGCCCTCCTGTATCCCCAACAACTCGTTAGTAGTGGTCGGCTCGTGTGATGGGTACTTACAGGGTCAGCTGCGGCCATGTGGATCAATGCGCCTGTAGGTATATTCAGACCCGATGCCAAACTCCCGGCTATGCGCACCGAACGGGTGCAGTTAACCACAAGGTTCCGCTTTATCCTTTGTTTTAGTCAGTCCTCCTCTCTGGGTGTCGGTTACTGAAAAGCACCGCCAAAGCCCGTGATCCGCAGACTGTATAGTTGATAGGCGGCTCTCCTGCCCATGGTGTGTAAGTGTTCAGGATATAGACACTGGGCCGCAGTTCTTTAAATGTTCTCCTGTAGTCGTCTGCTCTACCTCCGGTGTGCAAAAACGCTCTTCTCTGAAGGGGAATTAGTTAAACACACTAACAATCACATTTTGTAGGGAATAGTGTTGGAGTAAATGTACTTATTTTATTATAAGAATAACAGGGACATCAGAGCTTCTTTAACAAGCAGCCATATCTGATCGTGGCTAGGCTCCACCCCCAGTGTTAGGTTTTTTTAAACTTTTTTGGGTGTTTTTTTTTTTAGATTAGGGTTTGGGCTTTAGGTAAAAGAGCTGAATGCTCTTTTCAGGGCAATGTAAAATAGCTAATTGCCCTTTTAAGGGCAATGCCAATACAGTTAGGTTTTTTTATTTTGAGGCGTTGGTTGGGTGGTGGGTTCTACTGTTGTGGGGTCTTTGTATTTTTTTTTTTTCAGGTAAAAGAGCTGATTTCTTTAGGGCAATGCCCTACAAAAGACCCTTTTAGGGCTATTGGTAGTTTATTGTAGGCTAGGGGGTGTTTTTATTTTTATAGGGCTATTAGAATAGGTGTAATTGTTTTTATTTTCGATAATTTTATTTGTTATTTTTCGTAATTTAGTGTTTGTTTTCGTAGTTTAGTATTTTAGTGTTAGGTTTTTTAATGTGTAATTTAGTTTATTTAATTGGTAGTTATTTTAATTTTAGTATAATAGTTTAGTATAATAGTTATATTAGGTTGTTAGTTTAAACTTAGTTTTTTTTTATTTCACAGGTATGTTTTTATTTAATTTAAAGGGACACTAAACCCAATTTTTTTCTTTCATGATTCAGATAGAGCATGCAATTTTAAGCAACTTTCTAATTTACTTCTATTATCACATTTTCTTTTTGTATATTTTTATTTGTAAAAGAAGGCGTCTAAGCTAAGGAGCCAAACAATTTTTGGTTCAGTACCATGCACAAAACTTTTTTTATTGGTTCTGTCCAATCAGCAAAGACAACCCAGGTTGTTCATAAAAAATGGGCCGGCATCTAAACTTACATTCTTGCTTTTCAAATAAAGATACCAAGAAAATGAAGAAAATTTGATAATAAGAGTAAATTAGAAAGTTGCTTAAAATTACATGCTCTATCTGAATCATGAAAGAAAAAAATTTGGGTTCAGTGTCCCTTTAAGATAGGGATATTGTAATTTTAATATAAAGTTTGAGGGTTCTTAGGTTTAATTTAGTTTTTTGCAATGTGGGGAGCTGGCGGTTTAGGGGTTAATAGGTTTATTTAGTGACGGTGATGTGGGAGGCCAGAGGTTTAGTGGTTAATAACTTTTATTAGTGGCGGCAATGTCAGGGAGCAGCGGAATAGGAGTTAATAGCTTTATTATAGTGGCGGGGATGTAGGCGGGCGGCAGATTAGAGGTTAATAAGTTTTAAATAGTGTTTGCGATGTGGGAGGGCCTCGGTTTAGGGATTAATAGGTAGTTTATGGGTGTTAGTGTACTTTGTAACACTTTAGTTATGAGTTTTCTGAAACATTTTTGTGGCGTAAAACTCATAACTTCTGCTCTCAGATGGCGGTATGGATTGTGTCCATCTAGGCTGTAATGTAAGCATTTTAGCCTTACCGCACAACTTGTAATACCGGCGCTATGGAAATCCCACTCAAAAACGTCATTTTTTTAAATGCGGGATTGACGTTGAGGTACAGGCTAAAATGCTTGTGGTATAGCTATACCTACACAACTTGTAATGGCTGCGTTACTGTTTTTACACTGAAATGGAAATTTTTTCAGCGTTAAAACCGTAACGCACAACTCATAATTTACCCATGTGACAGTAAAGAAGGAAATTACAGTAAAGAAGGAAAATAATTCACTTACTCTGCATTTTTCTCTTTTTTTCTTATAACTTGCAGTGAGTAAATGTAGTAAAATTTTACTTGCAGTAGCTTTGGGAGTTCGGTAAATTTAAGCATATGAATGCTAGGAAATTATACAGATGTGGGGGCCTATTTATCATATGTCTGTCCGACATGATCCGCTCAGAGTATCATTTCCGACAGGCCGCTAGCAGGGGGTGTCAATAAACCTGATCGTACACGATATGGCAGATTGATGTACGCAGCCTCAGAGGCGGCAGACCAGTTAAGGAGCAGCAGTCTTAAGACCGCTGCTTCATAACTGCTGTTTCTGGCGAGCCTGAAGGCTCGTGCGGAAACAGGGGCATCAGGGGCCATTTGGCCCTTGATAAATCAGCCCCATAGTGTGAAATCACAAAAGATAAGGGTGCTGATTGTAATAAAGTGGTTAAATGAGCAAGGTAATTAAAGGGACACTAAACCTGTAAATGTTCCACAAATAACTGTATATCACAACCTAAACTACTACTTGTTACTGTTTATGCATGCGGTAGGCGGTAGAGCCTATCAGAGATTGTACAATCCTTTACAATGAAAATAGGGCAGCATAGAGTGATTGATTGGTCGTTCCCTGCACTGTAACACACAATATTTGTCTATGTGTGCCTTTGTGCAAGTGTCACATGTGCTAAAGCATATGTGTGACCTGTCATTCACTCTAGGCTGATCTGAGAAGTAGGGATACTGGAGCACATTCTGCACGGGGGGAGAATGTGTAGCTTTCACCTTATGAAAGTGGTTGTAGATGTGTAACAGATTTTGGGGGTCAAATTTAGAAAAAGTGTGTTTTTTTCCATTTTTTCCTCATATTTTATAAATTATTTAATAGTAAATTATAAGATATGATGAAAATAATTGTATCTTTAGAATGTCCATTTAATGACGAGAAAAACGGTATATAATATGTGTGGGTACAGTAAATGAGTAAGAGGAAAATTACAGCTAAACACAAACACTGCAGAAAGGTAAAAATAGCCTTGGTCCCAAACGAATTAAGGGGTTAAACAACTTTCTAATTTACCTCTATGGTAGATAGATTTTTCTTCATTCTCTTGGTAGCTTTTGTTGAAAAGCAGGAATGCTTAGGAGTCGGCCCATTTCTGGAGCACTATGAGAGCAGTTTTGCAAGAATGTTATCCATTTACAAGAGTACTAGAGTGCAGCACTATTTCCTTCCATGTAGAGCTCCAGATGCCTACCTAGGTTTTTGGGTTTCATATCCCTTCACTGTAATTTTTTTATAACCCAAGGGACAGACTTTTGAAACTAAATCCTTTTTAGAGTTATTTGATCAGTTGCGAGTAATTTAGCCATAAGGTGAACATTTCAGTATACTATTACGGCATTTGCTTTTAAAAACCTAGCTATGTTTGCCTATGCGTAAATTTCCCCAAACCAGTTTACACTCATTAGTAATTTTACAACTCACTGAGCCAGATTACAAGTGGAGCGCAAAATATTGTTAATGTGCACTGGTATTACAAGTTAGGTGAAATGCGAACGCAACCTCGCTTTTTTTAAAATAAGATGCCACTATTTTTTATTTTTAAAAAAGCACTATACATTGTATTTTGGGGGTAATCGGGGGACATTTAAAAAATGAATCAGAGGTCTGACCTCTGATTAATTTTATGAGCTCTAATTGATACAGCGAGCTTGCAGTATCAATAACTAGTCACTTGTAATGGCTGGTTATTTAATGTGTACCCATAAATGGATGAATTTGCCTGTTTATGGGCGCATGATAAATTAACGCTACACTTGTAATCTAGTCCACTAGATTTTAATTAGTTATGCATTTAGATAGATAATTAAAACACTGGCTTATAATTACTTTGTAGCTCACTGTTTATTGTAAACAAGTTTAGGTCTGAATCTATTTGGGGTTAATTGTGGTGGAAACATTAATGACAGTGTAGAAAAAAAGAGATAAATGCACTGATGCACAAAATCCCATAGGAGGCGCTTCCTAATTAGTACTAAAACCTATACCTATACAAATACAAAACATTGTCAAAAAGTCCAATAATCCAGAACAAAGGCAGCTCTCTGACAAAGGACGGTCAAATCCTGATGAGCGGTAATCTGTAGATAGAAAACAGAGGCGCCACAATGGCCTAGTACCACCAAAACAAGTTGTGGCAGTGTCTACTGGATAGTTCTATTTAAATTTAACCCCTGCTACTCTATCCTAGAATTGTAAGTTTTTGCAGGCTTAGGGGTTTACCACAATATACAACAGTTAAACGATTAAAGGGACACTAAACACCTTGTAATTACAAAACATTACTCATGTCTTGGTATATCATAACAGATAAAACTTTTTTTAAAAAATTAACATCTCGCAATTTCTTTTCAGAACCAAACTCCTCCTATCACAAGCCTTATATGGAGAAGCCAACCTGTGCTTGCTTCTTCAGAATACAAAGCTAGTCACAGTCATTATATCAGTAAAAGCAGCAAACAAAAACATGGGCGTCACATGGCCAAGTACAGTTTTGTCAGGACAAGTAGTACTAGAAAGCAATAGATGTACTCATGGTTGTATTGCACCATGGGTAAGGGTGCAGATAAAGCAGGCTGGATTTTCACAGTCCTCCTGCAGATTGATACCCTGCAAATCACCAACAGTAGTGTTGGCAGTCCTCCAACTAGCTCTTAGACTTGACGTGGGGCTAATTGATACAGTATAGTTCACAGTAGTACACTTCTGCTCCTTTAATAAAGGATACAAAGAAAATGTGATAACAGAAGTTAGTTGTAAAGTTCTGAAAATAAAAATACAAACAGATAAAATAGGTGCCTCATGTGTGCATCAATAGTTTCTTCCACTTCTTCAATAGTATGAGTGTACAGAGTACTCACATTTGGTGGCAGCACCCTAATTTGCTGAAGATTCTCAGTGCGCCAACTCACTGAACCCAGGCTGCTGGTAATCTTCAATACTTGTATTAGGAATAGATGCTCATGTAATCTTGAAGTAAACATCAATACTTAATTCCATTCCCATAAGCCTCTAGCTCTGCTTGGTCCTACACGCCTATCTTGGTCTGTTTGGTCTGCACGCCTATCCCATTTCCTTAAATCAAATTCCCTCCTTGACCCACTGCAATCTGGATTTCGTCCCCATCGCTCCACAGAGACAGCAATTGTTAAGGTTACCAAAGACCTACTTACAACAAAATCAAAAGGCCACTTTTCTCTGCTTATCCTCCTTGATCTGTCCGCAGCCTTTGACACTGTTGACCACCCTCTTTTGCTCCAAACCCTCCAATCCTTTGGCATCTGTGACACAGCCTTCTCGTGGCTCTCTTCCTACCTGTCAAACCGTACCTTTAGTGTAGCCTTCTCTGAGGCCTCCTCTGCCCCGTCACCACTTTCTGTTGGAGTACCACAAGGCTCTGTCCTCGGTCCCCTTCTCTTCTCAATCTACATGTCATCACTAGGTTCTCTAATAAAGTCCCACGGTTTCCAATATCATTTGTATGCCTACAACACCCAAATCTACTTCTCTGCACCAGCCATATCTCCTTCCTTGCTAACCCGTGTCACTAACTGTCTTTCTCACATTTCTTCCTGGATGTCCTCTCACTACCTCAAGCTAAATCTCTCCAAAACTGAGCTCCTTATTTTCCCCCCTTCTTCCAAAATCTCCACCCCCAATCTCTCTATAACTGTTGACAACTCCATCATTACCCCTACCCTGCATGCCCGATGTCTCAGGGTCACATTTGACTCAGATCTTTCTTTCACTCCTCACATTCAGTCCTTGGCTAAAGCCTGCCACTTCCACCTTAAAAACATCTCTAAAATTAGACACTTCCTTACACAAGACACATCTAAGATTTTAAACCACTCTTTCATCCTTTCCCGCCTCGATTAGTGCAATTCTGTCCTCTCTGGTCTCCCCACCTGCCACCTAGCTCCTTTACAATCCATAATGAATGCCTCTGCCAGGCTCATCTTCCTTACACAACGCTCTTCATCCGCTGCACCTCTCTGCCAATCCCTTCACTGGCTTCCTCTTGCCTCGAGGATCAAACACAAAATTCTCACTCTGACATACAAAGCCCTCAACTGCACTGCTCCCCCCTATATCTCAGATCTTGTCTCCAGATACTCTCCCTCCCATCCACTTTGCTCTGCTCATGACCTCCTACTCTCCTCCTCTCTTGTTACCTCATCACATTCCCATTTACAGGACTTCTCCAGACTGGCTCCCATCTTGTGGAACTCTCTGCCTCGCTCCACAAGACTCTCCCCTAGTTTTGAAAGCTTCAAGCGCTCCCTAAAGACTCTACTGTTCAGGGATGCAGACAACCTACGCTAACCTTTCTTTATACCAGTTCCTCTCCTACATCGCTATCCCCTGAACCCCCTTAGCATGTAAGCCTAAGAGTCCAGCTGTTTGTAGATCACCTTCTTAAGAGCTGACTACAACAGTGCAACTCTTGGCAGGGCCCTCTACCCATTTGATCCATATAATTGTTTTGTTGTACTCCGCATTTGTTTATAGCGCTGCAGAATCTGTTGGCGCTCTACAAATAACTGATAATAATAATAATAATAATAATCCTGACAAGCAACCCAAGAGAAAAACTGCTGTGTAGAATGACCATCCCTATACATTTCATCTCTCACAGGCAACCACTAAGCACTGATATGTAGAAGTAATTTGCTGTTTGTGGACTCAATTTCACTTAAATCATATCTAAAATATTTCCTATTAACAAACATTAATTATAAAATATGCAAAACTGGGCTTTAGAACACAGATAACAAGGCTAGTCACTGTCATAAAGTTAGCATGAAGTTAACTGTTTTGCCGTTGTTTTATCAGATAAAGTCAATTAGGGCCAGATATGTAGCAAAGTTAGCTTTGAGAATTCGGAGCTAAAGTACATAAAAAGGGGTCAAAATAAATCATGGAAATATAATGCAGAGTTGTTTCATTATGCATAACTAAACATTTTATATAAAAATCTCAATGTGTTGACTGTCCCTTTAAACTAGATCTCTGAAAGCATTTCTGCAACTAGAGTGTGTTCAGCACCAAGGTCAAAAGGAAAGGTAAGTTGATAGATAATTTCTACTGCTGCATTCCCTTGATTCTTGAGAAGGTTTCTGAGTATTTTTGGCACAAACATGATGATTCATTAGTAGGTTGAAAAGTAATGGATAGACTGCCATTTTATTTAGTTGTCTTATTAACTATTGTAGCCCATAATTACTAACCATTTGATAGGACTGTGTCATCAGGCATTTTGATATCATTTGAGTAATTAATATACCTATATTAATATTTTCTACCAGGGCTCAGAATTTCCACTCACTCACCTACTAGCCCTGAGAGAGTAGAAATTGAACTGTGGTGAGTAGTGAAAGATAGTGAGTGAATGTTAAATCAGCACTCACTATTGAAGGCTGGGCGTGTAGGTGCAGTAGTGAAATGCTGCTGTAAAGATGGAGTGCCTTCTTAAAGGTGGAACACCGTCACGGAGATGCAGTGTTGGGTAGTGGCAGAGGGAGAGGCATAGTCAACAGGAGTGTGGCTTATGTGAGGTAACTAGTGCCCTGATCTGGCGGATTTGAGGTCTAGGGACATTACAAAATTATAGGGGACATGTGTAAATAGAGAAGGCTGATTGGTTGTCAGTACCAGTTAGAAAACTAAAGACCACCCATGGTTAGTTGTCCAGGTTACTACACTTGCTGTCTATACACTGTGCCAAATGGCCAGCAAATGTATATATTTGTAATAATTGTATTAAAAGGACTTAATTTGTTATGGTTAAAAAAAATAATAATATTAAACATGAATGCACTGTAAGGTGTTTCACAATGGCTAAACATATGCAAAGAGGGGTGGGGTAGTAATCTTGGTGTGTGTGGGCAGGTGTTGGGGGTGGGATCAATGATGAGTAACATTTTGGCCTGGCTAGTAGCTTAGGACTTGAAATTGTGAGCCCTGATTTGTACTGTACTTAATTTAACAGATTGTTATTGTTTGGGCTTTAAAAAGGGTTGACATCAACATGACTTCATTTAAGACAAACTTTTTTTTAATGAAACAGTCATCTTCAAAACAGTTTGGACAGAAGCCAAAAAACAAATCTGGACACAGACATGGTGCCAAAATCCTTTCTGGACACAGAAGTGGTGCCAACATCCACCCTGGACTAAAGCATGCTGCCAGGCTCGCACGACTGTGTCTGAGGATTCCATGGATGGATAGATGTTTGATGTAAGACAACAGATGCACCCTCAAAATAAAGGTAAGAGGTTTTCAGATGTTGGCATTGCCTTGTTACAATGATTTAAAACTCTGAACTAGTACTCAAACTCTAAAAAAAAAGAAAATAACAACAGGCTTGGCAGGTTTTTATAATCTCTTTGTATTAGCACAAGTGAGTTGATAAAGTCTAGTCTTTATAATCACTTCACTGTAAGCCTTCAGGGCTTCTTAAGTTTTTCTTTAGTTTTTAAAGAGTATGATTATTTTGATTGTCTATATAGTAGTTCTGCTTCTTCCATGTTCCCATGCTATACACTTTGTATGCTTTGTTGTAATGTACTTTGAAGACTCCACAGCCCAATGCACAGCAACACACCTGAAATAATTTAGACCAATATAACCTTGTCCATTACAGAAAAGCATAAAAACAAACTGCAGAAAAGCTCATTAAAATGTTTACATATATATAGATGGATAGATAGATTGATGATAGTCTAGATAGATAAATAGATAGATGATAGATAGATAGATAGATAGATAGATAGATAGATAGATAGATAGATAGTTTACATATTAACATAGAAACATAAAATTTGACAGTAGATAATAATCATCAAGTCTATCCATATTACATGTTACTTTTTTCTTAAAATCGCCTTATATTCCAATAGAGGTGGTAAACACAAGATTTGTTAAATAATTAAAAATGCCTGGGACACAGATAAGGGCCTTTGATGTGTGTCCAAGGCATTTTTGAACCTGTTACCCTCTAATTTAAGATTGCAATCCCTTGTTTTGGTGTTTCTTTTTTATGTAAAGTGCTTTCAACTTTCACTTTATTAAGTACTTTCATATATTTCAAGGTTTCTATTATGGAAAAACTAATCAAAGTATATTACAAAAGTTTTTCTTAAAATACGCATAATTAAACATTTAACCAGGGGAAGCGCAAACATTTGTGCATGAGCGATAAGGGATTTATTGCGGGTGTTTGTGCTTGTCGCACTTACCGCTGGTATTATTAATTGAAAGTAAACGTGATCGCTTGAGCGCAATTGCGATTTACGCTAGAATGATTACTGCGACTTCAGAGCTCTGGTTAACTGTTTCGCAAAAAAAAGTTGCACAAAAGACATAAAAAATACATTACAGAGTATATTTACACTCATAATAACACTATCTAATAAAAATGATTTAAAAAAAATGATTGTACACAAAAGTTATAAGGGCTCAATGATATTTACAGACATATATACACATATAAATACAGATATATATATATATATGTTAGCATACAGTTCTGTCTGTTTTAACTTGCGGGACAGAACTGTATGCTAATAATGCTAATAATACTAACAGTTGCAAGTAACCATGTTTACAGCCGTGGGGGTGCACATTGAATAAATCCACTAAAAGGCCGTTACTTGTGGATTATATAAATCACTACAAGCTGTTGTGGGACACAGAGGATACATTTTTATGAGACATTCAACTCTGGTTAAATAAATAAAAAAATAGGGAGCTGCCTACTAAATAATATGGGTACCCATTATTTCTGTCCTGTGGACTTAGAAATATTTTTACTGCTTGTGGCAATTTGTTGTATAAATAAATAAATAATAATATATGTTATTTAAGCTGTACATCATCATTTTTGTTTTGATTTGGATTATTGACTCCTGCAAGGTTAGGGCTGGGAATACTGAACTACACAGGCTAGGGGTGGGAAACTTTTGGTAACTCCTCCTACTCTGTAGTATGTAGTTTGTTCTTTTCTAGCTTCTGCATTTACATTAACTATACCTCTAAGCACTGTTCATCTGTTACTACTTAAAAATTACAGGTGAACAATAACCAGGAGATATATATAAAATCTGGTGCCAGTCCAACCCTTTTTTTTTTAAATCAAAGTTTTTTATTGAGGTTATTAGCAATACATCATTCATTACATGACAACATATATATTAATTCTGCAGACATATGCCACTATGGATGATCTCTGCAACACACAATGCATAAAGAATATCATGCCATTTCTAGAGATAGTTAAGTCTACACAAAAAACAAAAAAACAAAATCAAGATAGAAAATATATACATAATAATGAAACCTCTTTTTCTTTAGCTATGTTCCTCATCTGCTTGAAGTAATGCTCTTGAACCTGTCAAGGCTAATGATAAAGGAAAGAGGAATGATAGTAATAACCATAGCTGTGAGTAGAAATATATTGGACATTCTTGTAACATATACGTCCTATAGTATGGTAAACTAAATATAACATACAAATGTAAGGAAAACTTATAACAATATATCAGCAATTGCGGATAAATACCGCTGATTTGTTCACTTGCAATAAGGGTGAACCCTGATGGGGGGGGGGGCGGAGCCATGTGGGGTACCTGGATAGTGGGATGTTACAGGCGAGACCATCAATATACTAGTTTCTGGTCATAGGTTTTCAGGTTATAGGTGAGAAAAATGGCGTAGCTGGCTGACTAGTTAACAGATCTCTAGTAAGTCCATTAGTTTCATGGCACAATTAGCTACGCTGAAATAATACTCCTGAACCTAAGCTGTTTTTGTATATGGTTAAAGAAGGAATAAGCATTAGCAGAACCATAATTATGCCTGGGGACCACAGTATAATATACCTATTTAGGACAGCAATGACACAGGGCATGTTAGCCGATTGCAGGCAGGAAAACACCCAGGTACACAGGAGAGTAAGCGTATTAAAGTATATGGCTAGTCTATATAGTTTAGCAAAATTTGCTAGCGCTATATGCTAGGGTTAAATAGTGAAATGGAAAAAGCTGTATTGGGGATTAAATTGCGTAAAATAAAAGTAATATTGGTGATATGCAATACAACAAGCATATTACTCCTTCATATATGTATAAATACATCAACATTTTTACTATAATAAAAAATGACCTTTAAACTAAACCCAACATTAAAAACATATATATTGAGGTCAAATAACTTTGCCAGTAATAGGCAGATAATATCCATTGGATTTGGAAGGAGAGACCTTAATAAGTAACATAACCTGTTCATTCATATAGACAACTGTTATCTGTGCGTCTCTAATAGAATGTCATTCACTTAGCAAATGTATATGCAAACATCTTAGGAGTTTAGTAATTTGATGCGGATTGCAGTCTACTGTTTACCTTTCTCTGTAGAGCTATCTTTAAACAAAATTGTCAATCAAATCTACTGTAGTTGGGTGAAAGTTGCCTATAAATTAGTGACAATAGTAGGATCAATTACAATAGCATGTAGACAAAGAAATTGGGTAGAATAGTGAAACATTTCAAACCTAGTGAGGGACAAAAAGCAAGTCCAATTAAAAAGAACAATAAAAATGGACATCAGTTAGAGACAGGTAAATGGGACAGTGTTAACATTGTAAGTCCACCAAAAGTGAAAAGTTTAATGAAGGAAAGGCTCAAAAGCATTGCGATTTCCACTTTCCTAACCACCAGAGATCTCCATTGTAAAGCAATAACCAGTCTTACAACGGTGGAGGTATTCGATCCAACCCTGCTCATCGGTCAAATGACCCATAAAACTAGCCACCCGGATCAAAAGGGCCCCGCAGCAAATCATAGGCATATGTGGTGCCTCCTCCATGGGATACTTCTGCAAGATTCAGTAAAGGAAGGATCCATTTTAACCACAGTAAAAAAGTGGAAGAGTGAGTGTCGGTAAGGAAGATCTGTGTGACTAAGATGGCGGATTGTGCATAATAAACATTCTTCAGTCTCTTTGTGTATCTCCAAAGATTCATCCCGGCACTCACCTTGCATAACTGGGGCATGTAGGTACTTTCACCGAGATTAGTAGCAGGGCTATTTTTCTCCAGTTCTATCCCGGTCAGCTGCTTCGTGGCTAAATCAATGTGCAAGACTGCGCTTAACAAAGCTAGATCTGAGGAGGTCTCTGGGGACAGGGGAGCCGTGGCCCATGAGTGAACGCTATTAGGCCGCCCAACCAGAGTAGATATAGCGCCGCAATCTTCATCTGTGCTCTCACCCTGGGGACAAAAGTGTTGTAAGTCATGGTCTTCCTCCGGTAGGCTAGCTGACATGACAGAATTCTCTCCTAGAGTATCAGCTGAGTACTCCCCATCAGAAGTGAGGCATCGGGCAAGGGAGGTAAACTGCGCCTCCATACGGAGCTCTAGTGCGGCGAGCGCAGCCCATATTTGTGAATCCATCCTCTCTAATATCTAGACAAACGATGTCGTCCCTGGTAGAGAAGTATCAGAAGAAAGTTCCTATTCTAGGGACAGATGTGCCATAATAAGGAGTTGTACCAGTGTTGACTATAGAGACCGCGCTCTTTTCACTTTCTATGATATGGTGGCGTGCCTAACGTCCTTGCTGTAATGGCGGCTCCTCGCCTCCTCACAGGGTAAATTCTGTATACGGGATGGGAGGCTAGGTCAGAGGGTGACTGACCATTCTGTCCTCTATGCTTTGCCCAGTGAGTCTCCCTCTGACAGGCTGTGAAAAGATAGGCTGCAATCTGAATGCGATTCTGTTCTCAGTAGGTCTGCTCAGTCTGTTTTTCCCAAGGACTGCATATCAGCGTCTAAATAATGCTTCCATATAAGCTTCGAGTCTTAAGCCTAATAAAATTATTTATTACTTAGATTTGGGGGCTTTATGGCGAGTTTTAGTATGTTATAAGCAGGAGCTCTCAACACCTGCGTCTGCTCAGCTTCACAGTTGGCTCCGCCCCCCCCAACCCTTTTTTATTGTAAATGCGGATAAGAATTTAGAGATAACATTGACTATGTGCAGGCAAGGTTCAGCTGACTTTCGGCGAAAATCTGTGCACTACTGAATTTATACCATGTATTTATGATACCTCATACATATTGAGGTTACCTTTGTGAGTACCTGTTTCTCAAAATAAAGCGACTTTCAGCATATACAGAGTCACGCTATGTTTGCTTTGTTTTAACTTTTCCCATATATGAACATCTGATCGTGTACCGATACTCCACAGAGCCGAAGCAGACAGAACATAAGTGTTATCCCAGAGGCGAAAACTGTACAAGGAATTCCTGATACCGATTGAGGTTACCTTTGTGAGTATACAGTGGGGCAAAAAAAAGTATTTAGTCAGCCACCAATTGTGCAAGTTCTCCCACTTAAGAAGATGAGAGAGGCCTGTAATTTTCATCATAGGTATACCTCAACTATGAGAGACAAAATGTGGAAACAAATCCAGACAATCACATTGTCTGATTTGGAAAGAATGTATTTGCAAATTATGGTGGAAAATAAGTTTTCGGTCAATATCAAAAGTCATCTAAATACTTTGTTATATATCCTTTGTTGGCAATGACAGAGGTCAAACGTTTCCTGTAAGTCTTCACAAGGTTGTCACACACTGTTGCTGGTATGTTGGCCCATTCCTGCATACAGATCTCCTCTAGAGCAGTGATGTTTTGGGGTTGTCGCTGGGCAACACAGACTTTCAACTCCCTCTTGAAATGCTTCTTACAAAGCCACTCCTTCGTTGCCCGGGTGGTGTGTTTGAGATCATTGTCATGCTGAAAGACCCAGCCACGTTTCATCTTCAATGCCCTTGCTGATGGAAGGTTTGCACTCAAAGGGGGGTAGTTATCAAGCCGTCTACTTTTCTGGCTTCGCCGGCCCAATACGCCCGCCTAAGCTCGCCTCACATCGCCACCGCGGACCTGAAAAAATACGCCTAAGTTATCAAATAAAGCTGTCAAAAAGCCGCGGGGCGATGAGCAGCGGACTGTGACAGTTATCACTCATCCGATCTTGCTGCCCTTCGGCTTTTTCCCAGCTTTATTGCTAGCCTGTCACTAAGCACTCACACTAAACTACACTGTTCTACCCCCTATACCGGCGCCCCCGGAGCCTCCCGCAACTCAATAAAGTTACTAACCCCTAAACCGCCGCTCCTAGACCCTGCCGCAACTCTTATAAATGTATTAACCCCTAAACCGCCGCTCCTAGACCCTGCCGCAACTCTTATAAATGTATTAACCCCTAATCGGAATTAAGGTAGGAAAAATCTGATTGGCTGATGGAATCAGCCAATCAGATTGAGCTCGCATTCTATTGGCTGTTCCGATCAGCCAATAGAATGCAAGCTCAATCTGATTGGCTGATTGGATCAGCCAATCGGATTGAACTTGAATCTGATTGGCTGATTCCATCAGCCAATCAGAATTTTCCTACCTTAATTCCGATTGGCTGATAGAATCCTATCAGCCAATCGGAATTGAGGGGACACCATCTTGGATGACGTCCCTTAAAGGAGCCGTCATTCGTCGTAGTCCGTCGGTGAAGAAGGAGGTTCCGCGTCGGCGGAAGGAAGATTCAAGACCCGGCTTGGAAGATGACTTCGCCCGGATAGAAGACCTCTTCAGCGCCTCTTTGAAGATAACATCGGCCGGATCGAAGACTTTTCTTCAGCGCCGCCTGGATGATGACTTCATCGGATGGAAGATTTCTTCAGCGCCGCTTGGAGGATTAACTTCTTCCGCTCCGGATGTCCACTTCGGTTCCATCGCTGCTCGGCTGAGTGAAGACAAGGTAGGATGATCTTCAGGGGATTAGTGTTAGGTTTTTGTAAGGGGGGTTTGGGTTAGATTAGGGGTATGTGGGTGGTGGGTTTTAATGTTGGGGGGGTTGTATTTTTCTTTTACAGGCAAAAGAGCTGTTTTCTTTGGGGCATGCCCCCACAAATGGCCCTTTTAAGGGCTGGTAAGGAAAAAGAGCTTTGAACTTTATTTAATTTAGAATAGGGTAGGGCATTTTTTTTATTTTGGGGGGGTTTGTTATTTTATTAGGGGGCTTAGATTAGGTGTAAGTAGCTTAAAATTGTTGTAATATTTTTAACATGTTTGTAACTTATTTTTTTATTTTTTGTAACTTAGATTTTTTTATTTTTTGTACTTTAGTTAGTTTATGTAATTGTATTTAATTGTAGTTATTTGTAGGTAGTTTATTTAATTAATTTAATGATAGTGTAGTATTAGGTTTAATTGTAACTTAAGTTAGGATTTATTTTACAGGTAATTTTGTATTTCTTTTAGCTAGGTAGTTATTAAATAGTTAATAACTATTTAATAACTATTCTAACTAGCTAAAATAAATACAAAGTTACCTGTAAAATAAATATAAATCCTAAGATAGCTATAATATAATTATTAATTATATTGTAGCTATCTTAGGATTTATTTTACAGGTAAGTATTTAGTTTTAAATAGGAATAATTTATTAAAGTATAGTGTAGTGTTAGGTGTAATTGTAACTTATGTTAGGATTTATTTTACAGGTACATTTCTCTTTATTTTAGCTAGGTAAGCTATTAAATAGTTAATAACTATTTAATAGTTATTGTACATGGTTAAAATAAATTGAAAGGTACCTGTAAAATAAATATAAATCCTAAGATAGCTAGAATATAATTATTATTTATATTGTACCTATATTAGGGTTTATTTTAAAGTATTTAGTTTTAAATAGGATTCATTTAGTTAATAAGAGTTAATTTATTTAGATTTATTTAATTAATATTTAAGTTAGGGGGGCGTTAGGGTTAGGGTTAGACTTAGGTTTAGGGGTTAATAATTTTATTACAGTGGCGGCGGCGTAGTGGGGGGCAGGATAGGGGTTAATAAATTTATTATAGATGGCGACAGTGTAGGGGGGGCAGATTAGGGGTTAATAAATTTATTATAGGTGGCGACGGTGTAGGGGGGGCAGATTAGGGGTTAATACATTTAATATAGGTTGCGGCGGGTTCAGGGAGCGGCGGTTTAGGGGTTAATACATTTATTATAGTTGCGGTGGGCTCCGGGAGCGGCGGTTTAGGGGTTAATATGTATAGAGTAGCTTGCAGTGGGCTCCGGGAGCGGCGGTTTAGGGGTTAATATGTATAGAGTAGCTTGCGGTGGGCTCCGGGAGCGGCGGTTTAGGGGGTAATAACTTTATTTAGTTGCGGCAGTGTAGGGGGGATAGATTAGTGGTGTTTAGACTCGGGGTACATGTTAGGGTGTTAGGTGTAGACAGCTCCCATAGAAATCAATGGGATGTCTGTCAGCAGCGAACTTGTACTTTCGCTATGGTCAGACTCCCATTGATTCCTATAGGATCCGCCGCCTCCAGGGGTGGCGGATTGAAAACCAGGTACGCTGGGCCTTAAAAGTGCCGAGCGTACCTGCTAGTTTTTTGATAACTAGCAAAAGTAGTGAGAATGTGCCGCACTTGTCTGCGGAACATCTGGAGTGGCGTAAGAATCGATCTGTGTCGGACTGAGCCCGGCGGATCGATGCTTACGTCACAAAATTCTACTTTAGCTGGTCTCGAGCCTTTGATAACTAAGGCGTATCAGCCTCGCAAAAAATACGCTGCGGAATTCCAGCGTATTTGAGGTTGACGGCTTGATAACTAGGCCCCAAAATCTCAAGATACATGGCCCCATTCATTCTTTCATGTACACGGATTAGTCGTCCTGTTCCCTTTGCAGAGAAACATCCCCAAAGCATGATGTTGCTACCCCCATGCTTCACAGTAGGTATGGTGTTCTTTGGTTGCAACTCAGCATTCTCTCTCCTCCAAACACGACGAGTTGTGTTTCTACCAAACAGTTCTACTTTGGTTTCATTTGACCATATGACATTCTCCCAATCCACTTCTGGATCATCCATATGCTATCTAGCATACTTCAGACGGGCCCGGACATGTACTGGCTTAAGCAGGGGGACACGTCTGGCACTGCAGGATCTGAGTCCCTGGCGGCATAGTGTGTTACTGATGGTAGCCTTTGTTACATTGGTCCCAGCTCTCTGCAGGTCATTCACTAGGTCCCCCCGTGTGGTTCTGGGATGTTTGCTCACCGTTCTTGTGATCATTTTGACCCCACGGGTGAGATTTTGCGTGGAGCCCCAGATCGAGGGAGATTATCAGTGGTCTTGTATGTCTTCCATTTTCTAATTATTGCTCCTGCAGTTGATTTCTTCACACCAAGCTGCTTGCCTATTGCAGATTCAGTCTTCCCAGCCTGGTGCAGGTCTACAATTTTGTTTCTGGTGTCCTTCGACAGCTCTTTGGTCTTTACCATAGTGGAGTTTGGAGTGTGACTGTTTGAGGTTGTGGACAGGTGTCTTTTATACTGATAACAAGTTCAAACAGGTGCCATTAATACAGGTAATGAGTGGAGGACAGAGGAGCCTCTTAAAGAACAAGATACAGGTCTGTGAGAGCCATAGATCTTGCTTGTTTGTAGGTGACTAAATACTTATTTTCCACCATAATTTGCAAATAAATTCTTTCCAAATCAGACAATGTGATTGTCTGGATTTGCTTCCACATTTTGTCTCTCATAGCTGAGGTATACCTATGATGAAAATTACAGGCCTCTCTCATCTTCTTAAGTGGGAGAACTTGCACAATTGGTGGATGACTAAATACTTTTTTGCCCACTGTATCTATATACCCTACTGGCTTAACCTATACCTTTACAGAATCACACTATGTTCAGTTTGTTCTTATATCCCTTTATGTGAACAACGTGAGGATAAGACATACGGGGGAGTGGCTGAGAATCAACTTTAGACGCCTACTTCAATGTCCAGCACCATACCCGGATAAAATCATCGGTTGAAACACGTACTCTTTACCTCATAAGATTGAGAGCGTATTTTGTAAGTAGATACACTTTTCTTAGAGTAATTACACCCTGTGTCTCTTAGTACCCATTTAGTTATACCGAACAACTTGAATGTCCAGAGCAACTAAACAATAAGGTTAGAATTTATGAACCTTATTACAGTTTAGCGCTGTGTAAATTATATACTCTTTTTTTCTTTAATAATCTATTGAATGATTAGAAGCGAGGGCTTACTCATCATTCAATTACTATAAGTCATAGCAGCTTTATTGACAGCATAGAAAATCAGTAGCGCCTCCCAATAGTCCTTCTGAGTTTCTCAGAAGCACTATTTAAACCTCCTTTCATTGTTTCAAATATATATATATATATATATATATATATATATATATATATATATATATATATATATATATATAGAGGTATAGATATATATTATACCAAAACACCATCAGATATATGAATAAATATTTATTTATGAATAAATAAAACATATTTTATGTGAAGAACATTGGAATGTGAAATATTCATGTTTTTATGCCTGGATAGCACACTTGAGAATATGGGATTGGGATTGCGCAAGATTGATTTCCATGCTGGAATACATTAACGTGCATGCAATATTGTAAGTTCGTTTTTTTGCAATCATTGGGTTATCGCGCAAGGGAAAACAGTTTACTTTAAATGAGCGCAACCCGACATGCACAAAAAGCTTACTTCTAGAGCAATTAATGCTCGAGCGGGAGTGTTAATTAGCTCTCCACTTTTAATCTGACCCTTTCAAATTAATCAAAATCTGAATAAAAAAAAACAAACAAACCAAGATAAAACCAAAAAGTATATCTTATACTGTATGTCTTATTAGATTAGACCTATTTAAATCACACCACTTTACTGAAGAAGTAAGCTTTATCAGGATGCTGTGTCCTGCATGGGTTTTTTCTAGACATTAGTACGTATTATTTACTCATATAACAGCTTCGCTCGGTTGCTGTTGGTTGGACAGGTATTAATCTAAGTTTTTTCTGACAATGTTCTTCAGAATCTCTTCTCTTTTGCTTAGACTCTTGTTACTAGTTTGTTATAATTTTTCTGATGTTTTTTTTACTTTTGTGAAGCAATTTATAAAACTAGTTTTTCTAGCAAGACAAGCTCTTGCCTTGAAATCATCTTGTTTTATCTATTTAGGTTAGATAGAGACTTCCTTGTCACAACTGCTTGGAAGTGGTCAGATCTGGCTGCCTGCAAGATTTCCCAGCACAGATCCAGTACACACACTATGGAGAGGTCTTCATATGACACTACTATGGAACGCGAAGACCCCACTGCCCAAAGCAAGAAGAATTCCTGGGACATTAATGACATCAAACTTCCAAAGGTACTGTAAATTATACTCAGTCATTTAGTGTTCTTCTCTGTGACTGCTTTCTTTAATGAATCATATGACAGACAGCACAGTAATTTGCTAAATAATAAAATACTATAAAGTATAGATAATACATCTGACTTAGTAAATGGACTGTGTTTTATCACTTGTGTTATACTTTATAAACACATTTCTGCCGGTCTTGCTCTTAACATAGCTAAACTTCTTCATGTTCTTCAGTGACAAATACTATTTGCCCTCTTGTAGATTATAGTTAATATTATTACATAAATCACCAACATACAATGTAGATCTATAATAAAGAGTATGGGAAGCAATAAAGCAAACAAACTAAATTAAAAAAGATGTTACTGATGCATTGCAGGTCATTCAATGTTTTAAAAAAATCAATTTAATGATTGTCAAAACATCAATTCATCACTTAGTATGTTACTTATCACCTATTATGCTCCATATAATGTCCCATACATAAAGTATAATGTGATACAATATGCCTATATTACTTGTACAGTTGCATTTTGCACCTCTGTCATGTAAAATTACACACTGTGTTGTGCAGCTATTTCTGAAAGCCAGTTACTAAATACTCTAAATGAAGAAAGATATTGATTATTTTATTCAGTGAATAATTATATGTATACAAGTAAAGATGCCTTTGCTTCCCTACTATGTTTCATGACACATCACAGTACGGTCACATTTGGGTGATAACTCCATTTTTATTAAAGATAACACATGTTCACTAGATAGATGATAGATAGATAGATAGATAGATAGATAGATAGATGATAGATAGATAGATAGATAGATAGATAGATATTCTAAAAAAAATCTCAAATGAGGAAAAAATAAGCAAGGCACCTATAATACACACAAGCGCAAAAATATACACGTCATCCAGACAAAGGACAGAAGTGAACAAGATGCAAAAACAAGAAATGCTATGTATGTTGCAGATAGGAAGATGCAGATAATTAGTGTGGGATGAGGAATAATGGGACAAATAAAAATCACTGGGACACCACATTATGGCCATGAACTCTGTATTGTATCATTATGAGAAATGATTTAGCAGTGGACGGCCTGGGGCTAGAGGATTGAGTGTCAGGCACTCCGGTTGTACAAATAGTGCGTTGGATTTTTTAACGATCGCGAAAACTATGCTAGAGTTAAGCTTTTTGCGCTAGTTGAGTTGCGTTCGTATTACAAGTTCCAAAAAAAAAAAGCGTTAACCCGAATAGCTAGAAAAACCTAACTGTATTTTCTGCATGTGTGTTCATGTACTCCCCCATAGAAATCAATGGAGAAAAAAGTGGGGGGGGGAACACAGAGATCGCGCAAACACCATCACATTTTCGCATTCCCCACAGAAGTCAAAGGAGAGAAAAAAATTGTTAAAAAATAAAACACCCATCGCGCAACATAGAATTTTCGCGTTAGCAAATGTTAAATATTTAAAGTAAATACATAGTTAAAATCTTTATTAAATATGAATATTGCATAAATATGTTTTATCATGTTTTCATCTACTTTGTGGCAAAGGGATGTAATGCACTTATATATATGTCTATATGTGTGTACATATATATTAATGTTTTTATATGTGTATATATGACTGTAAATACATATATACACACACGTAAATACATTAATATTTATGTACACATACTGTATATAGACATACAGTATATATATACATACAAATACATATTTAGCAATATATATGTATGTGTCTAAGTATGAAAACAGAATTGTGTATGCACTCTCACCATCCGTGACAACTGCCAGGGTGCTATAATATAGTAGATTAACTGAAGTAGAAATAAGCACTCACTGGTCTTCTGGCATCTGTGACAAAAGATATTTATTTAAATTGTGACGTTTCGGGACAATCAGCGTCCCTTCCTCTGACAAAAAACAAGTGAAAAGTGCTAACTTTTAAAGGCCTGTGTTCCCTCCCCTTCCTTTCAGGGCTACCAATCACTGATAGCCAGTAGTGCTGTTCAACATATCCGTATAATAATAAACGTGTGAATATAATTAAACATCGTGTGAGTGAAGTGATATGTGACTTATGCAGTGCGTGCCCAACCAGTGAATGTAAATAAGCTTATGCGTCCTCCCCACGAGCAGACGATCTTAAATAAAATCAACCGTATGTCAAACCCTGATACAGTGATGACACTGCCATATGTGCATCCAAATGGAAACATATTTATGCAATATTCATATTTTTTATTGAGGTAATTTAAACATATACAATGTGTGTAGAGTTGCCACAACTTAAGTAGTTCAAACATTGGGATACAATTCACGATAATAAAACAGTGTACAGTCAAGTAAGGCTATAATCCAAATGAAACAGGCATAAATATCAGTAACCTCATTTTTGCAATTATATATACCTCTTCTTAAATATTTAGGCCACTCTTGGACCAATGTAAAATATAAATACGCACTTGAGGTAAGTGAATTAAGTCTATAGCCGCTTTTGGGCTTAACATTAGATATATATATCACCAACAAATTATATAAGTTTCAACCATTATGAATGACATTTCGGTGTTCTGTACATATATGAAGTACACCCATCAATGAACCATCGCTGTCTAGAAAAATGCAAGTGATCAGACCTATCAATACAGTTAATACCAAGATACTATCAAACATATAACAGATCTGTTAGCAATCTGTCTACTCTGTTCCAGTAAAGGAGATGAGTTGCTCACATTTCAAGGTGTATTTAAAGCTGAACATTTTTTAAGATCATGGAAATAGAATATGGTTGGTGGATGAATTAGGTTATTAATATGGAGAGAAAATAAATGTTTCTATAGGATTCATTTTCCTTTACTTACGAAGTAAGCTCAATGGTGTATGGGGGAGGGGAGTAAGGGATAATGGGGGTTTAAGGGGTAAAGGGAAAAAGGGGATGAGGGAATGGGGGGGACGGGGCCAAGAGATAAACTTTTGAGGCTGGGTTAGCAAAGAATATATATAATATTGCAAGGAGAAATAGAAGCTAGGAATGAAGTTTTAACCACATGAGATCCTCAGTTAAGTTTATCACCCCTCCAGGACTTTATTGGCATTAAACTGATATGGGAAGGAATATAAGTTATATCTCCCCTCTAAGATTGTTGTCACCACTGGACAGGATGGAAAAGGGGTGTTGGATATGACACACTCTGACAAGCAGAGTGGGAAAGGGCGAAGGGAGATATATGTCCCATCTATTTTAACCCTTTCGTGACAGGGTTAAAGTGCCTACATCGGAACAACTGTTCCGATGTAGACAAATTGAAACTACGCGATCGTGCATACGATCGCGAGATTTCAATTATTGGATCGCATCTGGGGGGCGTCCCTACAATCCTAGGAACGCCCTCCAGACCGCGATTAAATCCCTGAAGCACAGAAGGCTTCAGGACAGCCGTTAGTTATGACGTTCCATTCCGTCATAACGGCTTTAAAGCCCAGTCTAATTATGACGGAATGGAACGGCATAACGGCTTTAAAAGGTTAATATAATTTTCCAAACATTATTTTCATCTAAAGGCTGTAAAGTAATAAAGAACTAGGGAGACTGTTAGACCCAGATAATAGTCGTCATAATGCCCAGAATATTCCAGAATGGGGTGAACTCAGTAACCAAATTTGTTAACATATTCCCTATTAGGCAGTGAAAGCAGGTTTCACTATGTAAAGATCCACAGTATATGGGGATATTATTCCAATTGTACACTAAACCATCAAGTGGGGGAGCTAATACACGTGATAGGATTACTGTAAAATTTTTATAGAAAGCATGAGCTCCTGACTCATATTATGGACTACCAGAAGCTCTTAACCGTACAAACTAGTGTAGCCCATATCAGTCCTGTGGAATATATTGTGGGAGTATTAACTGTGAAAAAGTGCAAAATTGACTATCTGGACATAAGTATGTTTAAGTTAATTAGGGATTGGTCCATAGTTAGTTTTATATATATATAGTCTTCGGACCTAAGGCATTAACTTATCGTATTAATACAGTCATTGCCAGCTGACTTCTTAATATCCATTATCCTAACTAGGAGTAAGCCTGGGTATGTTGTATAGAGAGATAGTTTCGGCACCAGGACTACGAACCATATTCATGACATATTAAGCCATAGCCCAGGTTAAAAAATAGAACATATCAGTTGGCTTCCTTCACTAATTTTAACTGTATGTGTGCAAAGTAATTTTGGCTTTATCTTTCGGACTCTGAAATATTGGTGACTAAATAATGTCGACTAGGTTGCTAGGCAATTTCACTGGGATAGTGTTATAACAAAACAAAGCCCCTTGGGGGGGCGGAGCTAGCCGCTAACAGGAGTAGTTGTGCAGTGAGAGTGCTCCTGACTCTGAGAGTTTTAAAATAGATTAAAAGTGATTCTGAGCCCATAGATTTCTAATTTTCAGTTGCAAAACTACCTAGTATCTCATGCAGAGTGAGTTTATATCCTGTTGCTCTGAGGACTTGCTGACTTTGGAGCCGTGTTCTGCTCTCTAACTAAAGACCAACCAGCCTTGTACCCGGCACTTAAGTAGAGGCTCTGCAACTGCTCCGGAGGGTCCGGGATCCGCTCCGGAGCAAATTACAGCTGTAGACCTCCTTGCTCAGAGGTAATATAGACCACCATAACCGTAACCGGAGTCTCAGTGGTAACTCTAAATTCCGGCACCACTCAGCTCTACATCAGCTTCCACTCACCTATCCGGGAGCTACAGACAGAACCGTCCCACCTCACCTTCCAACGGACTTCAGGATCTTCTGTTCCTCACCTACAACGGGCCCCTATTGCGGCCTCTTCATACTGCGGCCCGGATTCCCCTTGAAGTTTTGGCGCAAAACTCCGCCATATTGCCGGGCACCTCGCTTCCCCAGAACAACGAGATCAAGGTGAGGCTTGGGGCCGCAGACCTTACACGCCACTCAGGCGTAACAGCACTTCAGCCGTTCCTGCCGCGATCTAGTGACACTTCATTTGGGGGGCCTTACCTGACCTGGCTTGCTCCGGGAGCTTCATCTGGAGTGAAGGCCCTTTCGGATCACTATAGAGGCCTCCGGTCTTAAAGTGCGCAACTTACTTTAGGCGCGAACACCCGCCATCTTGGAACTTCCTCTGCCGCACCTAACTTGGACCGCTCAGGCTCTCAGCAGCACGGCTGATAGACGCACGGTAAGACTTTCCTCTTTTTCTATTTGTACCCTCCCTGCTCTGAAGCTCGGCTGCTCCGGTGTGCTCTGCCTGAATACTCCATATAAATATACAAGGCCCTGGTGTGCTGGATTGAGGGCCCTACCCCCTATATAAGTTCATAGTATCCCAGGGAAGGTACCTACCCTCAGAATACTAAGCAAGGGGTCATATATAAGAATATAGGGAGTCCTGTTATTAAGACCCATTTAAAGACTCGATACTTTCACAAGCACTAAGGAGCCTTGCTGTTAAGACAAGCAGGGGTCCAACTCGGGAAATTGAGAGGGATAACAACCCACAGAACTGTATTGAAACAAAGGTGTTAACAGATCGCATGACTGGGGCGACCTGAATAAGGAAGCAGTCCCCTAACAGGCTGCCATAAGTCTCTATTTTTGTGCTACAACTCCTAATCACTTTGTTTCCCTGATAAGAGGTCTCGCTAGGCCCAGGTTTAAATATAATTACCTCTCCCCCTTCATTTCCCACTGAGGCCTACTCAGTGGGTCATATCCACATTCCTTGCCCCACATTGTCATAAGGTGACACATTCCCCTGGGGGAGAGGATCAGCTCTGTTTTGGAACTCTAAAATCTACATCTCTGCTTGCACTAAATATAAGAAGAGTTGCTATCTTCCATCACAGACTTCCACCATCTTATTTTGCTAGCCACCTGAGCCCTACTCCTCTATTGCCTCAGAACTGACCTCTATCCTGGACGTTGTTGCAATAAGTATTTAAAGTATTTTGGCTGCTGCATCAGCTTGTGTATCTCTGTAGCCCAGGCTCAGAGTGGAGTGTATCTTTATTATTCAGGTTGTCTTCTCATTTTGACACACAAGGGTTCCTTACACTAAGCTAGATACATTCATACCCCCTGTAACAGTTGGCCCCTTATTTGTGTTTTGACCCATACCATTGGGTGCCTACATACTTTATTTTTTAACACCCAGGTCCTGCCCTATCCCGTAATATCCGCCTTTCATTATTGGCTTGGAAGCTGAGTCCCCTGGAGGGTATATACCCTCTGATTATACATAGTACCCTTATCTTATTGGGAGGGGCCTCTACACAGATTAGCTACTCCTCTTTAGCTTCCTTACCCACTACCAACGAGGGTTTATTTCCCTAAGAGCTGGGGGTCACTTCCATACACTCTCTCCATCCCTTTCCTGCTGTTTGTGATTGCAGCAGGTCATACCCTCATACCTTTTTCCAGCTTGGCCCAGTGAGGGCAAATTCCCTGGAGAGAGTGCACACGAGTCCTACTACACCATTTGTTTCTGTTGAATGTTGGTCGGGATAAATTCCTGACAATAATCACACTATCATAACTCCTAACGTCTGAAGTCAGTATGTTGAGCATGGCTGCCTGAACCAAGATTTACATCAGGGGGACTATGTTTTAATTCTCTCCAATTTTTTTTCTTTCTTTATCTTTTTGTATTCAAGTGTGGTTTCTTTTTTTTTTTTTTTTTTTTTTTTTTAAATAATTTTTTATTAAGGAATAGGAATTACATTAACAAGTATCATGCGATTACAGGCAAACATAATACGATTTACAGAGATGCATGACATACTGATTGTACAAACACCAACATTACTATTTTATACCACAGCAAGATGTACATTAAGGTTCCTCCATTTTCAGTTTTATTCTGTTTTCCGTATTCGGGAGAACAGCATGGAGTCTCACCCATTGTGTAACAAAACTTTGCAATAAACATTTTCCCCGTAGTAAAACATAACGGCCACTTTTGGGCCGCTGACAACCAGGTAAGATTAGGGTGGGGAATGTGAAGGGTAAGAATTGCAGGGCCACTTTTGGACCCAGTTTGTGAGTTTAACATTAATAATACAAACAAATAGAATAAATTGCTTATAGGAGCCTTGTGGGTCTGAGCTATCAAGGGGTGTACAAACTAATATTTGCCAGCGTAAGATCTCTTCAGTAGCTGCAAGACAAGCAATAGTGTATACATATTGTTTATACCGAGAACTAGTAAAGCATTGGTTGGGACCTTTTATAAAACACTAGAATCTATATTGTTAAGGGGGTAGTATGGTTAATCAAGGGATGGAGCAGACTTTAACTCAGGTAGTTGCCTACCATCTTAAATATGTTTCTGTGTTGGGGATTAACAATGCGGCATTCCACAGTAGTTAGGCCAGGTTAGCTCAGGGATTTAATATGCGGGCAAATTGTGACCTTATCGGGGGGAACTAAATACATATCTGGCCAGTCTCTAATGTTTTCAAATGGCTACACCGCAGTGAGATTAGGTATCTAAAATCATTGCCTACTCTGTAATGCATCACTATAATAATCCAGTGTTAGAGTGAGTGAAACTGTGGTGTCTCTGATAGCATGATGCACAAAATATAAATAGTAATGGACACTAATTACATCTGACTCAGAAGTTTTGCATAAATTTCTCAAGTAAGGTTATATATACTTATCTGATATCAGATAGACCCCTGATAATAGCACAATTATAAGGACACATACAGCCATTCAGCTAAATGGGAAGGCACAGCCATTTAAATTTATGTATAGTGACCAGATTATGGGGAGGCATATATACCGGTATTTTATCCAGGATATTGGCTCAGAGTGCTCAGCATGGACATATTGCTTCTGTGAGCCAGTATAAGGGCTGTGAGGTAGCACATGAAGTATATTGACTTGAAGTCTGCTGGAGATCATATATAGGAGCAGCTGGGGGGATACATAAGTTAGGGGGGTCCCAATACCTCATCAAAGGGATCATCAGCAGGGGAGCTTCCTATGCATTATTTACTTATAGGGGTAGAGGGGCTTATATGTCAATTGGGTGATGATGCATAAGGCCATGTGGGAAGTTTTTAGCAATATTTGGACACAAATTAATCCACTGTTTCCCCCAACAAACAATGGGTAATAGTAAGGTAGGGAGGAGTAAATATACATATATGATCCTTATGGAGCTAATACAGCTGTCTGGTAACTTATAAGGTTATGCATAAGCCAATACAGTTAAACTTAGCAAAATAAGAGAATACAACCGTTGGGGCTTAAACAAAGCATTGAGACATAGCAATTCAAACCCAGTTATAAAGAAATGAGTAATCATATACCCCGCATTTAAGCAGCAATACCATCACCCGGTTTAGCCCACGCCAGTCTTTTAGTCTTTCACGTTGCCGCATGAGCCAGCCCGGTTTCCACGGCTGAGAGGGGAGACAGCATCTAATGGTGTTAATGAGCCCAATACAACCTGGCATTGCTGCATTCTCAGTACTTTCTTCTCCGGTTCAATTAATCGTCCATACCATGAGGATTCATCTCCTGGCTGGGAGAAGCTCGCTGCAGGATCCGGGCATACTACATCAGGCCACAGGGTTTCCAACAAACAAGAAACAGACATCGGCAACTGCTGTCTCTCACAGGTAAGTCCGGGCCTCTCAACTGCTGTGTTATTGGCCTGGCGGCTCTCACTCTCAATTGCGTAGCTTTTGCTCTGCAGCAGCCGCACCACTGCGCACGGCTCTGCCATTCCGGCTCCAGAGTTTAGGATAGGGCAGTGCTGGGTAGCGGCATTTCGACACTCCGTTTCTTCACCCGTACTGCAAGTTAGGTTGCCAGAGCCTTGCTCTTCAGGAGAGGTAGCTGCTTCCATGTACTGGATGTCTGCTCCGCTAGCGACCCAGGTAGCTTCTGTCAATGTTGTTGGGGGGTCATATTTGTCAGCCGAGTCACCTTTTATAGCAGGAGCCAAAGTGCCCGCTTTCTGCTGGTCCTGCTGAGCAAAGGGAAAGGCAGCAGCAAATCTCTCCTCGAGTCTCTGTGCATGTTCCTGCAATAGTAACTGC
This sequence comes from Bombina bombina, assembly GCF_027579735.1. Taxonomy (NCBI): domain Eukaryota; kingdom Metazoa; phylum Chordata; class Amphibia; order Anura; family Bombinatoridae; genus Bombina; species Bombina bombina. The sequence goes on along the minus strand of NC_069502.1, from coordinate 483,061,857 downwards.
AGTTGTAAGATCAGGTAGGTATCCTCCATGCTCAGTGCCGTCGTTCGCATGTAAGGTTTGTTGTAAATATAGGGTATTAAGGTTCAGGCCAATGTGTGAGTTTAACACACTTGATAACACGTAGTACCTAGTAGAAAAAGGCTCCAGAGTAAGCTGACTGGCGTGGATAACTCAAAATCTGAAGGATTCTTCAAAATTTAAAACTGCGCACTCAAGGCACAGCTAGTTGTGGGGACAGGCTGAGGCTTCTATTGTAGGGGAAGGCCTCAAAAGAAAAGTCCGGTACTGAGGGCTGTGAGGCCCAGTCGTCATCCAAAACCCTATATCCTGAATGTTGACCTCTTCAGACAAGCTTCCCCACTATTTTAAGCAGGGTATTAAGGAGAATGTAGTGGTAAATAGGGAAACAATGGAGAAAGCTTGAGGAGCTGAAGCTCAGTGCGACCTGTAAGATGGCCGCCGCCCGGGTGTCCCCTCAAGTGTGGTTTCTTATTAAACATATACCATATACACCTGCTTGACCAAGAATCCTGTACAGAGCATGTCTCAAACTGCTAAAAAGAGACCAAAACCTTCTCAACCACCCAAGAAGACAGTTGCGGACCACTTTAAAGATCAACCTACTGGCAAAACTCAGTTATACAGAGAGTCTACTTCTGCATTGGACGGGAGCTATTCTGAAAGCAGCATGGATTCCCAGGCTCCTACATCAGACGCTTTATCTGCAAATATTGTAGATGTTCTAACCAGACATATGAACCTCCTTCAGGACATGTTAACTAAGGAAATTAAAGGGTCCACAGCAGAACTTCGTAGGGACATTGCAGCGTTTGGGGAACGCACTGAAACCCTAGAACGCAAGCAAGAAGACCTAGTTGTGGATAAAGCCCATCTACTATCGTACTCCCAGAGTTTGGCAACCCAGATCTCTGACTTGGAACTAAAACTAGCCGATATGGAAGACCGGTCCAGACGGAATAATTTGAGGTTCCGGGGGATACCGGAGGAGATTGGCTCCCAAGACCTGGAGTCCTTCGTTTTGGAATTTTGTGACATCCTGTTACCTTCCATAGACCCGCCGGACCTCTTATTAGACAGAGTCCACAGAGTAGCACGTCCTAGATCTGTCTCTCAGGACAAACCGAGAGATGTCCTAGCCAGGATCCATTTCTTCACCCACAAAGAGAAGATAATGAGAGAGCTGACCAACAAACCTCAACTACCAGCTAAATTCCAACAAATTTCAGTCTTCCCAGATATTTCCAGCTACACCTTACAAAGAAGAAGAACCTTTAGAAACATCACCCAAATTTTGAGAACGGAAAACATCAGATATAGATGGGGTTACCCAACAAAGCTGATAGTTTCAAAGAATGGAGAAACTCATACGATTATAGCCCCCCAGGAAGGTTTTGATCTGCTAAAGGAATGGGGTCTTACTTCAACTGAGCCCCGATCAGTGATTGACTCTTTACATCCCAAGAACCGGTCAGGAGTCTCAGACTTGGCCCCACAGCCACATCGGCCTAGCACAGTAGCCGACTCTTTAAATCCTAAAATTCAATCTGAGGCCTCAGATCTGGCCCCACGGCCACAACGGTCCATCACATGAAAGTGGACATTCCCATCTTTTCTATTGGACTGAGTATGGTATAATGGTTCTTCCCTATACAATGTATATTCTCTTATATGTTTTGCTTATAATCCTTACACTATGTCTAGATTCGCAGTAAAAGTAAGGAGTGGAGGAGCTTGTGATCCCTAGCATGAGGCTGTAAATTTATTTAAAGGCACTTTGCCCTTACCCTTTATCTATTCCTCCCTCAGTAGCTGGAGCTCCTGCAATTATTCAAAGTCGACTGAACTCTAACAGGCACACCCGAGATGATTGTTTAATATTGTTTATATAGATGCCTAGGAGTTGAATGTATTAATATGATATAGATCAGAACCACTACACTGAATGCAAAATTGTTTTTTTTTTAGGTTCATCTGAGAGATATTAGAGTTGGTTTATAGTTCACATTCCCCCTTAGATAGTCAATCCTCTCCTACAGGTTGCTTACTTGTACCCCCCCCCCCTTACACACGAAAATTTAGTTTGTGTTATCCCCTTTTATGGGGACTGGAGAAGTCAGTCTAACTCCTAGATAATCTTCTCCTTTTGGTGATCCATTGGTTCACCACTTTTATTGTTCGCACCTTATGTAGTTAATACCAGCCACTTTTAGTTGAAATTTACTGGTGTGCATTGTATTTTTCCATTGTATGGTTTACTTTTATGCTAATCTTGTTCCATTGTTTTAGGACATTAGAGGCTTGATTCCTTGTGGTTTCATTTAGATAACCTGAGACCATTGGGAGTCATATTTTGGTGCGCAGACCCAGGCAGGGTAAATTAAGTGAATAAACCCCTTTCCTTTCCCTCCTCCCCCCTCCCTCTCTCCCTAGCCTCACAATGCAGACAATCCCCAACAATATCTCCTTTGCAACCCTAAATGCTAAGGGAGTTAATTCGCAGGAAAAGAGAAGCCTTCTTACTAATTTTATGAATGCTCTAAAGATACAAGTTATATTTCTACAAGAAACGCACTGGCTAGCATCGACCCAGAACCCATACAGAACTCCCGACTACCCCGTAGTCTTTATGGCCTCTCATTCTGAGAAGTCTAGAGGTGTAGCGATTGCCATACACAAATCTATACATTTTGAACTTATACACAACGAGAAAGACAATCAAGGGAGGTTTCTACTACTCAACTGCAAATTAAATGGCCTCTTATTTACCTTGGCCAATATTTATGTCCTGAACCAATCACAGCCCAGTTTTTTGAAAGGGGTTCTGTCTAAAGTTGAGCTTCAGAAAGTCGGAACTATAGTTTAAGGGGGTGACTTCAATATGGTATGGGACCCACTGGTTGACAAGAAAATTCAAAGCGGAAAAAAAATTGACACATACACAATCAATACTGCTATCAAATTTCGCCAGTACATAATTCAACACAACCTATATGACATTTGGAGGGCATATCACCACAACAACAGAGATTACACTTATTTTTCCAGACCTCATAACTCCTATTCGAGACTGGACCACTTTTTCACTGACTCTTGGTCGCTCGATAGAGTTCTATCTTCACATATTAGAGTCTGCCCATGGTCAGACCATGATATACTCTTTCCACTGATTTAACCAAAACGTCTAGACCTAGTTGGAAACTTCCGAAACAGGTGCTCCAGGATAAAGTTTTTAGGGCCTTCCTTCAAAACTCCATAGTTGAGTTCCTGCGAGTGAATGAAACCCCTGGTATGTCATCCCAAACAGTATGGGCTACACTTACAGCATAAGTGAGGGGGATATGTATCAGGAGGCAGGAAATGCTTAGACACCAAGCTGGCACTTCTTTAGGCCTTCTTATATCTGAATTAAGGTCCGCGGAACTAGCGAATAAAAATTCCCCATCCTTGCCTCTAGCAGATAAAATTAAAAAACTCAGAGCACAACTGGCAGACAGGGAGTTGGAGAGAGTTCGGGAGTCTTACGCTCGATTTAAGAAGCTAATGTATTGCCAGGGTAATAAGGCCTCAACACTTCTAACGCATAAATTGCGAGGTAGAACTGCGGCAGCCAGGATATTGTCACTTAAACAGGGGACCGTATCAGTCTCTTCGCCTAAAGAAATTGGCGAAACTTTTGCGGCGTATTACTCGGAACTCTATCATCTCCAGCCCTCAATGGCCGACAGGGAGTCCTCTACGCAAAGCATAGCTGACTTCCTACAAAACCTAAATTTGCCAACCTTATCGGAGATAGATAAAGAGGCGCTCAGTGCCCCGTTTTTTTTAGCCGAACTTAACCTGGCCATCAAACACACTCAACACAATAAGGCTCCAGGTCCTGATGGATATCCGGTGGCCTTTTATAAACTCTTCAGGACTGAGCTAAATAAGATCCTCCTGAAGGTCTTCTCAGAGGCGCGAGAGTCAGGTTCGTTCAGAAAGGAATTCTTACAAGCAATAATTCTCCCTATCCCTAAGCCGAACAAGGATCCCTCCCAATGTACTAGTTATAGACGGATCTCATTGATCAACGGGGATGTAAAGTTATATGCCAAGCTTTGGGCTAACCGCCTTAATCACCTACTTCCGAAAGTAGTACATTCGGACCAGGTTGGGTTTACTTTTGGTAGAGAGGGACCAGATAACACTCGAAGAGTACTTGATATTCTCACAGAGAGCTCCAGATTTAAACAACCCATGCTGGCCCTGTCGCTTGATGCGGAGAAGGCATTTGACAGGGTCAGATGGGACTACCTATGGTATACTCTTGCTCAGTTTGGCTTACCAGGTGAGGTAATTACAGCAATTCAGGCCCTATACTCCTATCCTTCTGCAGTGGTCAAGGGTCTGGGATTTGCTTCTCCGGAAATTCGAATCACTAATGGTACTAGAGAGGGGTGCCCTCTGTCGCCATTGATTTTTGTGCTGGCTATTGAGCCCCTGGCCCAAGCCATTAGGAATTCCCGCATGATACGGAGCATTCGGTTTGGCAGAGAAGTCGCAAAGGTAGCCCTGTTTGCTGACGACGTGACCCTATTTTTAACAAATCTATTAGGCTCTTTGCCTGCTCTTCTTGACCTTATATCTAAATTTGGCACTCACAGCTATTATAAGGTCAATGTCCTCAAAACTGAAGCTTTACCTATCTGTATTCCTACATTTGAATTAGATGTTCTTCGAACGTCATACTCTTTCCAGTGGTCGCAAAATACCATCTGCCACCTAGGGGTTCAGCAAGGCCCTGACCCAAAGCTAGTAGTTTCCCTAAACTATTCCGCTATTATTAGAGAAGTCACTGAACTCACCACCTCCTGGAATTTTAGAGAGATTTCATGGCTAGGCCGCATAGCATCCTTTAAAATGACGATTCTACCCAAAATCCTCTACTATTTTCGTTGTATCCCCTTAATGCTCCTAGCAGCCTCATTGACAGGCTTCAATCCCTTGGTCAGAGCTATATATGGGGCAAGTCTAAGCCCATATAGCAGTGAAAATACTCTAGAAAAGCTATGAGCAAGGAGGCGTAGCCATGCCTAGCGTTCAAGGCTACTACGAAGCTGCAAGACTTTCCCACGTTTTGGCATGGGCGGACAAGGGGGAACTGCAGGGGTGGAAGGCTATAGAAGTGTCTGACCTCCCTACAGGGCTAGGACTATCTGACCTACCCTGGATCCCCGATTATCGGTTAGATACTCTAGGGATTAAGAATGCAATTATCAGAGATAATTTAAAAATATGGCAGGCCCTCAGAAACCTTCCTGACGTCGCCCCACATCCATCTCCTATACATTCTATTCCGGCACTACTTGCAGCCCTACCTGACATGCATATACTGCAATGGGGTGAGTGGGACTTGAGACTGATATCCCAATTATATCCCTCGGGCACACTACTTATTGCGAGTAACTTAGGCTCTATCGTTCAGGACCCTCCACTGTGGGCCACATTTGAGTACTCCAGACTATATTCCTTCTTACTATCCTGGGGATTTTCTAAAGTTTCCAACAGACCCCTGACCACATGGGAGAAATTGTGGCAGCTTCGAGCTAAGACTCCCAAACTCATATCATTCCACTATAATCTAATACAGACGTCCACAAACCAGGGTAGACCTTGGCAACTTAGGGCCTGGGAGGGGAACTTATCCAGACCAATTGCGGACAAGGACTTACACATAGCTATGACTTTAACTAAAAAGACTGTACATTGTGCAAACACTCTAGAATCATACATGAAGCTGTTCTTGAGATGGTACTACACCCCTTCCAGACTTTCACAGATGTTCCCATCAGCATCCCCCCTTTGTTGGAGAGAATGTGGACAAAGGGGTTAAGATATTCATATATGGTGGGAATGCCCCAAATTACAGCCCAAATGGAACCAAATATCTGACCTCTGTTCCGCTCTTGGCTTGGCGGCCCCACTAACCCCTGAGATTGCCCTCCTACATATATTCCCACGAAGAGTACAGACCCCCTGTCTAAATTGATAGTCTTTGTTCTCGTAGCCATGAAATTGGCGATAGCTAGAGCGTGGAAGCAAGCCCAACCCCCAGACATTACAGCTGTAACCCCTATAATTCAGGTATATGCCAAGATGGAACAAAGTTTTACTATAGCCTAGACAAGGAGGATCTATATTGGCAGATTTGGGAGCCCTGGTTTGTCTACCAAGAAGATCGCAGACAAGTATGTAGGCATAATGAGGCCCCTAGGTACCTCCTACAGTAAAATTTAGCTTACAACCTTATCCGAAACTAGCATTCAGCTAAAGGTCCTCACCTGCCCCCCCCCACCCTCTCCCTTCTGTTCTTGCCCCCCTTCCACCCTTCCTCCTGCCCTCCCCTTGATATGTGACCTATTACCCCCAGTCCCATTTTTTTTACCCCTCTCCTCTCCATTTTTGGGGTTGCTGGCCCCGCCTGGTGACTCGCATTGCATCCAACCCTTTGGATTATCAAAAGAGGTTTAATAAATGGTTAATACCGGCTGACTTTTCGAGGCCATTATAATATTTCTATAATATTTTTGGGTATTTTACTGTACTAATTTTTGCATCTAAGTTATGATAATAACTTCTGTTCACCTTGAAAGGTTTCCTAATTTTAGGGGACCCTATCTATGTATACCGTAAACATCTGATTGATATAGATAAAGATATACTTATTGCGATGAGCAGCAAAAAATAACAGCCTACACCCCGGGAGAGAAAGGAAGGGAGCCAAAGCAGAAAAGATGGTAACCCGGAAACCCCTACAGTAACCCACAAGCCTCCCCCTTTCCATAAGCATAGGATTGAAACAGGCTGAGACATACCTCTAACACAGAATACAACATAGAGAGAAGGAGGAGCACCGGCCCGCTATGTTAAGGCGTGCTGCCAGAGAGAAAGCGTGATAGAGGCATCCGGCTGGAGTTCGGCAGCTGGAGCTAACGAACCCCGCAGAGCAGGAAGAGGAGTGATCGGCACCGCGAGATTGGAGCGCGGGGAGACGCTTCACCAACGCGGCTAAACCTACAGGTGCGACAGGCTTACAGGGGTAGCTATACTCACAGGTCTCACTCGAAGCACACGCCGCCTGCTCAGCCCGCAGCGTCCGGCAGGGTGGATAAATAGCGGACGATACACGCTGCAGGGGGAGACCCGACTTGTTTCGGTGGAATCTTAGAAAGTGGAACGGGTTGTAAGTCAAATTCCCCAGAGACCTACAAACAGTGAGTACTATTATGCTATCTGTACTGGCTTAAACAATACGCGAAAAAGTAGTATCTCCCCAGACCAAAGGTAACAAAATAACGGAATGTACTATATAGATATACCTTTGCAACATTGTACACTACTACCTTAAGATTAATGGGGTATTCACTACTAAATGCTTAACTCCCCTGCCTATAAACGTGTAAATGAAATGCTAAGGTAACTGAATCTTCTAGCTCTTATATACTTTGGATACATTGCGTATACAATAAGACTACTGACTGCTTTGAATGATTTACTTAATCAAAATTATATACCTAAAAACAAGGCAAGATAAAGGGAAAATTAAAAAACAGAGGATTAAGATCTACTGCAAGTTTTGAGCGATATACTTAGCTAAGTCTTATAATTAAAGACAAACCAATCTAAGGGGGCAAACTGTCGGTATAATTATTAAATCTGATATAAACAAACAGCCAAAAGGCGAGAAATAAGGGACAAGGGATAAAGGTGGCGGTGGTAGGGGGGGGTGGAAACCAGCAAAAAAGGGACATACAATCCTCTTTCTTTTGACATATCCCATATCAAAGGAATAAAGTAATAAAAAGAAAAATCTTAAACAGTTATCCTACTCCCCTTTAAAACAAAAAATCAATCCTATACAATTTGGATAAGGGAGAACTGATAAAATAGAAAATCAATAGAGATTCTCAGGTCCCTTGGAGGAAAGATAGTAAGTCCTAAACCCACAATATAAAAAATTGCTACAAGCAGTAAAAACAGTTAAACTAAAAACACCAATTAAAAGACTAGGGAGGAGAAGGAGAGGAGAGAGAGAGGGTAAGAGGGGAGAGTATACAGCTAAAGCTGAGTAAAAATCAAAACTACTAACATGACCTCTAAAAAAGGAAACAAACAAGATAAAGTAAATAAGATCACCACACCACAAGGATCAAAAGTGGATAAGTACTTTAAAACAACAGATACATCCCTAACAAGTACCTGTGGAAGGTACACAAGGAGAAAATTTATTTTAAATATTAGAAGATAATTAATAGCAAAAAGATCACGGTACAAGAATATTATCAATCATTTATTCACGTTAAAAGAAAAGGCATTGTCACATATATACAGCACAATTATATTTAGGATTAAAGAGCAAAAGCAAATATATTGGGTGGGGTTTTTTGTTTTTTTTCTCTCTCCCTTTCCTCCTCTCTTATCTCTCCCAAGGAGGTGAAGGGCGACAGGATATTTTTTTTTTTTTTCTATTTAGCTCTTAAAGTGCAGAGCTGCTCAGGAGGTACATGGACGTTTTTCGTTTTTTCTTGTTGGTCTGTGTACGACTCTCATGTGTTGCGTGTTTTTTTTTTTGTTTTTTTTTTCTCTCTCTCTCCCCCGTTCCCCCCCGTTCCCCCCCCGTCACCGGCGCACTCTCACTCTGCTAGGGAAAATGACAACCCAAAACAGTCTTACCACCCATAAGCACTACCTATTAATTATAATAAAATGGACATAAAACAAATAAAAATTCTATCTCAAAATGCCAAAGGACTGAACGCACCCCATAAAAGACATATAGCTCTGCATAGTTTTCATAAAGCGAAAGGAGATATTGTTTTTGTTCAAGAATCCCATTTTTTACATAATAATGAACCCAGATTTACAAATAAATTTTATCCAACCATTTATCATAGCTCGAATACACAGAAACGAAACGGGGTATGTATAATAATCCAGAAAGATATCCCTTTTCAACTCTTATATATGGAAAAGGATCTGGAGGGCAGGTTTCTGTGCCTGGTTGGCTTATTATACAACAGACCCGTTACAATAGTTAACATATATGCGCCCAATACAGGACAAAAAGCATTTTTTAAGAAAATCACTAATTTGATAATGGAAAACATGAAAGGTACACTAATACTGGGCGGAGATTTTAATCTGACATTTGAGCCAATGTTGGATTGCTCAAAAAAAAAGAGTAATATAGCCAAACATGTAATTAAATCGGTTAAATCTAATTTGCTCTCTTTATCTCTCATAGATAGTTGGAGAACACTACACCCCACAACAAAGGATTACACATTTTATTCGGCCCCTCAACAATCATATTCACGCATAGATTATTTTTACATTGACCAAAACAGTTATTCTCTGGTTCAGGAAACAAAAATACATAATATATCTTGGTCAGATCACTCATATAATACGAGCGCAGCGACACAGCTTAAAGAAGCCCGTAACAACCTTAATACCTTCCTGAATAAAGGTGCCCAACAAAGGGCGCTAGCACTTAAAAAATGCTTTTTTAATGGAGGCAATAAAGCCGGAAAATTGCTGGCAAGAGCCCTAAAGAAAAAAATATTACAATCATATGTCTCAAAACTACAGGATGCACAAGGGAATCATATAGTAGGGAGTCAAGAGATAGCTAGTGAATTTAAAAAATATTACCAGCAATTATATAATTTAGACTCCAATAATACCTCTCAAAATCCTGAGCCCGAAAAATTGGCATATATAAAAGAAACGGAGGTACCTACCCTTACGGAAGCACAACAAAGGTCATTAGATGAACCATTTACACTACAAGAGGTCACTCAGACTATCAGGGACCTTCCAGCCGGCAAGAGTCCGGGCCCGGACGGTCTCAGTGCAACGTATTATAAAACTTTTACAGAAATGTTAGCACCGAAGTTACTTAAATTATTTAATTCACTCAATGAAAACTCATCTTTCATAAAGGAAATGCTAGAAGCAAGAATAGTGGCACTACCCAAACCGGGCAAAGAACCTAATAATACGAAACATTTCAGACCAATTTCATTACTTAATAATGATATAAAAATCTATGCTAAAATTATCTCTAGCAGAATAAATAGGATCCTACCTGAAATCATTAATACCGATCAGGTGGGATTTGTCCCGGGCAGAGAAGCACGGGACAACACTATTAAAACATTACACTTAATCAAATATGCCAAACTAAATAAGATCCCTTTAGTAACAATATCAATGGACGCCGAAAAAGCGTTTGATCGGCTTAACTGGTCATTCCTCCAGCAGACGCTTAAAAGATTTGGATTTGGGGAAAAAATCATTCAGCAAATATTCTATCTATATACTTGCCCATCGGCAAAGGTGAGAGTGAATGGTATGATTTCTGACCCATTTAAAATATTTTTTTAAAAAAAAAAAAAAAAAAAAAAAAAAAAAAAAAAAAAAAAAAAAAAAAGATATACTTATTGCATTTATTGTACAATCTTTGTTTGACCTATGATTGCATACAAACTTATTGAAACTGTTGTCATTTTAACATGTTTATTCTACAATAAAAAATATTTTGGAAAAAAACAAACAAAAAATAAAGCCCCTTATAAAAATGAAACTGCATATTGCCATATATAGGACAGTTAGCATTATCTTATAAGGTGGTACTGTTGGTTTGATATGTAGGTCATCTAGAAATAAATGTAGGGGCCAATATACTTATACTAGGTATTGGGAATAGCCTCAATGGTGGGGGCACTGTAAAATCTCACTTAGGGACATATAACCCTATCTCCTATTGTGAATTACCATTTGCTCTTAAGCCATTCAGAATAAAGTTGGTCATACCATTATCAGTAGAACTGATCAAAAAGGTAATAGTTGGGAATAAGTATGTGATGGAGTCTGCCACAAGAGTATGGGCCCTATACCCCGCGGCATTATACTCAAGAGTCCCATCCTTGGTTGGTTGTATTATATAACTAACACACTGAGATGTTTACTATCATCTCAATACTTACTATTCTGAATAAAAGTTAAATTATATGTTGTAGCGGTAGTACATCATGTCCCAAACCAGGGCTCAGAAAAGCAATCGACTCACTTCCTCGCCTATGTTCAACCATATCTCCCCTAGCATAATTAAGATATTAACTCTGAAGTTCTTCTTATATAGTGTTATCTCATCATTAACAACCTGGGTGTTAGGCAGTCTTTTCGAGTTAGCATTAATTGGAACAGAGCCCCCTCTGAAAATAAAATATTATAGTGCATGATGAATAAAACAGAATGTGATACCTATTTGCCTATCTATATAATCAAACAGTAAACGTTGTCATAACTGGTGCAACATATAGGGATGGCCTTATAACCAATTAAACAGGTGCATGTATTAACTAAAATCTTCTAAGGGAGGTAATAGCAACCATACGGCAAAGTCTCTGTAAATACAGTCATTGGTGAGGTATCCGGAATTCAACAGTCTTGAAAGGCATGCTGTTACAATGAGGGATTCCTCTATACAGGCTTTATGTGCTTACCCCACTCCATGTTTCATCTCTCTCCTGGTACGTGGTGCTAACAGCCATACAGTTATTCTCCATGGAGAGGGCTTCTGACTGGCAGCTTTTAGCGATCAGAGTATAACTCTGAAGTCGGCCATGATCGTAATAGCCTGTGCGATATTGCGAAGCTGAGCAGTTATTCTGTAGTGACTCTGCGTGAAATTTGCCCTCCAAGCTTTCAGAGAGGGAATCGGGGCAGCCAGTGCTATGTGTAATAGGCCATCCAAGAGCTGGCATCCATGAATCCCCTATGGACTCACATCTCCACCTCCACTGCACTCGGCAAGCAGCTTGATCTGTGGTCTCACAGTACAACGTGGTACATTAATTTTTGTGCGGCCCTGAGCATGTACTAGGAGCTTCTGCGCCCTCAGAGGAGACATATATCTCTGCCTCAGTATCAGCTGTTGTACTGGGTAAGACGTCAGTCGCTGCCTCCGGGTTAAGATTTCCAGCATCTACAGCATTTATCAGGGATTTGAGCCGTATGCAATATTCATATTTAATAAAGATTTTAATGCTGTTTGTCCCGAAACGTCACAATTTAAATAAATATCTTTTGTCACAGATGCCAGAAGACTAGTGAGTGCTTATTTCCACTTCAGTTTATGTGTGTGTCTAAATGTTAAAGCCATTTGCCTGCCTTTTATTTCTAACACCCGAGATCTCATATCTTTGAGCCCTTATAACTTATAAATATTTTTTTAAAATAATTTTTATTAGACAGTGTTAATATGAGTATAACTGTACTTTGTAATACATTTTTTAAGTGTTTTGTGCAACTTTTTTGTTTTGGAAAACAGGTAACTACAGCTCTGAGATCACAGGTAAGGACTGAATCGTAATTGGCGATTGCACTAGCACAATTGTGATTTCGCTCAACTTGCAATTTTAGAGCAATGAAAAAGGCTTGCGAAAAGACAATATCACTTGTGTTAAACCGTTTGCGCCTCACTTGTAATCTAGCCCACAATGTACTGAACTTAAATAAAAAAAACTCTCTCTTTATATATGTATTAATTTTTACCTGCCCTTGTTAGCACTGAAATTAAAATTAAGACTAGAAAAAGTGCCCCTCTTTGAAATCTTAGGAGATATGCACAGGAAAAAGAAAAGAATAGGATTGTTTGAAACTATTTATTGCTCTACTCTTTTTATAGGATATTTAACTATGTAATTTACTATGCTGACATGGAATCACTGAGATACAAAGTTAAACTGATGATAGTTATACAAAGGTTATGCAAGATGAAAATTTGCAAGACATTTGCAGGGTATGTAACACCTGGCAGGCTGCAGAAGAGGAGCTGCCTATGTGACTTGTGGGTATTGTAGTTTACAGAGTAGAGCAGCATCTGCATATACTCTACACCCCTCTTCTTTGGGGGGGGGGGAGATCTTGAGGCACTTATATCCAGGGTTAAGCAGATGGCTCATGTGAAACTGGATGAGTGGGTTTTATTATAAGTGAACATTACCATATTTAAGCTGTTTGTAAGTTTAAAAGAGTGTTTAGAGACAGGGCCGGAATGGGACCAAATATTGGCCTGGCATAGTTGCCAACAGTCCCTGATTTCCAGGGACAGTCCCTGGATTTTGTTGTATGTCCCTGGATTTTTTTTTTGTCCCTGGAAATGTCCCTGAAAATCTCTTTTGCACAACATTTGTTGTTTGCATATAAGTATATATATATATATATATATATATATATACACACACACACACATACATATATACAGATAGATAGATGACAAATAGATATAGTGTATTATTTAAATATAATTCATTCCTAATGGAATATTGTTATTATTATTGAATGGGTTCACATATTATTTGTCTTTCTAATTTTGATGCTGTGTTGTAAAAATAACCCTATGCCAGCAGCCCAGAATGTGTTCCAGAGACTGGGTAGGTGTAAGAGCTTGGTGCTGTAATCTGTATAATAAACTATGGATAAGTCTAAATTATACTATTACTTTCAAATGGGTGTGTTTTTATTGCAGAACTGAGTGGGCAGAGCAGTTGAACAGTAGGTCGTCAATACTCCAGTAACCCGCTTGCTTGCTCTGCTGCAAAGTGTCCCTGGATTTTTTTTTTAAATGTTGGCAACTATGGCCTGGCCATTTTAAAGCAGAGCAGCCCACTCTTCCCTCCTTTTGTTATTGAACTATACCCCAAAACTTACAAGTATAATGTACCAGTTTGATTGATTTACTAAAACATTAAGGACTAGATTACAAGGGGCCCGCAAATGATTGCGCTCTGGTTTTCACGATCGTTTGCTGGCCGTTTCAACTGCGTTCATATTACAAGTTTAGTGCAATCGCATGAGCGCAATCGCGATTTTATGCTAGAATCTGTGGTTAACTGTTTCATAAAAATAAAAAGTTGCACAAAACACATAAAAAATATGATACCCAAAGACAGCCCCCCCCCCCCCCCGACTTACACCAGACTGTGGCATAGGGAATTGGGCACTGAACTAACCACAGAGGACTGGCAGCGGATATTCCAAGCTGCTGGGACTGTCCATGTATCAGCTTGTATACAAGAATCACATTATAAACTGCTAAGTAGATGGTACCTTACGCCAACACGACTCAAGACGATATACCCTTATACATCAGACAGATGTTGGAGAGGATGTGGTGGGATGGGCTCTTTTTGCACATCTGGTGGGATTGCCCCCTTTTGGAAAGCTTTTGGACGGCCATATGAGCAGAGGTAACACAAATATCAGAAATAGAGATCCCAAAGACGCTTGAAACCCTGCTCTTCCACTTCCCATATAAAATACAAAACCCTATCAAAAGAACCTTGCTCATGCTGATGCTGACAGGGGCGAAGACCCTGATCCCTTCTCGGTGGAAAACTGCCCAGGTCCCCACGATTGGAGACTGGAAACAGAATGTTGGTGACCTCCTGCGGCTGGAAAAATTCCACTACATGAATATATCAAAAGTAGACGAGTACGAAATGTTGCTCCATATGTGGAGTGGAGACGTTTAGGAGGCTTTGTGAAGGGAGGTCTACTGTACAATATCCCCCTCTCACAATGTACCTGGTTCGGATGGGTTCCCCCTTTTCCCCCTCCCCTTCCCCTCTTTTTTGATTGTTGCTCTTTCTTTTTTCTTCTTCCTATTTGTTTTAAATAATTACTCCCTGACTGTGCCCTGGTCGATGAGAGAAACTGTGACCACGGCAAGTATTGATAATACTAATATATATATATATATATAGATATTGATGGCAGATAAGAGCCATAGGCCCAGCAAGTCTGCCCGATATTACCTAACAGTATAGTAGGTAGTAATGACAAACACTGTCGGGGACTTTAAAAATTCCTGGGACAAGCATAAGGCTATCCTACAAACTAGATTAAGTTTATACTGTTAGGTAATATCGGGCAGACTTGCTGGGCCTATGGCTCTTATCTGCTGTCAATATCTATGTTTCTATGTTTCTATTTATATGTGCATATATATATATATATATATATATATATATATATATATATATATATATATTTACAGACATTTACAGGGGTCTCAATGCAAAGATGGTATTTCTCACTGTGAGGAGAGAAATTTGAAAATTATTCTGATGGAGTAGGATGGCCTCAGATAAGGCAACCCTGCAAAAAAGTGTTAATACATTGGAATAAATCCACAAGTAGGAAAGAATTATGTTTAAAATAGTATTTATAAATATACTATGACCAAAAGTATGAGGACATCTGACACCCACACCTATATGAGCTTTTGGAAATTCCAATTCCAAAACCATAGGCTTTAACATGGAGATACCCTCCATTTGTGGTTATAACAGCCAACACTCTTTTGGAAAGGCATTCCACAAGATTTTGGAATGTTTCATTGGGTATTTGTGCCTATTCAACCAAAAGAGTTTTTGTGGAGTCAGGCACTGATGTTGGTGAGAAGGTCTTTCAGTTAATCAGCGTTCCAATTCATTCCAAAGGTGGTCAATGGGGTTGAGGTTAGGGCCGTGTGAAGGCCAATCGAGTTCCCCCACATAAAACCTATCAAACCATACCTTCATAGACCTCAGTTTGTGCACAGGGGCACATTCATGCTGAAACAGGAAAGGGCCTTCCCTGACTGTTGACATATAGTTGGAAGCATCTAATTGTCTAAAATATTTTTTTCTGTGACATTCAGATAAGCTTTTGCTGGAACTAAACAGTCTAGCCCAAACCCTGAAAAAAAACAGCTCCAGACCATTATCACTCCTCCACCAAACTTTACAGTAGGCACTTTAGCACTTACAGTTGGCCAGACAAGATCTAGTAGTGTATAAATTTCAGGAACTGGCAAAGTTGCATCCTATGACAGTGCAACGTTTAAAGCCACTGAACTCTTTAGTATTGCACTGTCATTGTTTGTCTATGGAGATTCCATGGCTGTGTACTGGATTTTATGCACTCAATTATTAGTAGAGTTGTCCACATACCTTTGGCCATATAGTGTATCATAAATCTATTAAAACATATCTATATATGGCCAGATTATAAGTGGAGCAATATTTAATGCCCCCGCTCGAGCACTAATTCCACTAGAAGTAGGGTTGTTCCGAGCATCAGGTAGCGCTCGTCTTACAAGTTAAAAGTAAAAAGTTTTTGCATGCAAGCAAAAAAAGAGGTCAATGGAGCAAAAAAAGTGGGGGGAAAAACTTTACTATACACTATACTCGCGAGCAAACCAGATTGCATATTCTGAAGTGTGCTAACCTGACATAAAAATATGAATATTTTACATTCCAATGTTCTTGACATAGCAGAATATTTTCTGTTTATTCGTAAACACATTTATCTACATACATCTGATGGTATTTTGGTACAATATATATCTATACTTATATATAAATACATGATTATTTATAGGTATAGATATATACAGATATATATATAGGAATATCTATTTATAAATACTTATATTCCCCGTTGTGAAGAACATTGGAAAGTGAAATATTTACAGTAAATACACAGTATAACACTTTATTAAATATGATTATTGCATAAATATGATTTTAAATGTTTTCATCTACTTGAAAAGGGCTCCAATGCACTTCAATATATGTCTATATATGTATACATATGTATTTATGTGTTTATATATGTCTGTAAATACATATATACACATATAAATACATACAGTATGTACACATATATAAACATATACAGTCGTATGCAAAAGTTTAGGCACCCCTGACAATTTCCATGATTTTCATTTATAAATAATTGGGTGTTTGGATCAGCAATTTCATTTTCATCTATCAAAAAACTGAAGGACACAGTAATATTTCAATAGTGAAACGAGGTTTATTGGATTAACAGAAAATGTGCAATATGCATCCAAACGAAATTAGACAGGTGCATAAGTTTGGGCACCCTTGTCATTTTGTTGATTTGAATACCTGTAACTACCTAGCACTCATTAATTGGAACACACAATTGATTTGGTGAGCCCAGTAAACCTTGAACTTCATAGACAGGAGCATCCAGTCATGAGAAAAGGTATTTAAGGTGGCCAATTGCAAGTTGTTGTTGTTCTCTTTGACTCTCCTCTGAAGAGTGACAACATGGGGGCCTCAAAACAACTCTCAAATGACCTGAAAACAAAGATTGTTCAACATTATGGTTTAGGGAAAGGCTACAAAAAGCTATTGCAGAGATTTAAGCTGTCAATGTCCACTGTGAGGAACATAGTGAGGAAATGAAAGACCACAGGCACAGTTTCTGTTAAGGCCAGTAGTAAAAGAGGCAAAGGATGGTGAGAACGGTCAAAAACAGCCCACAGACCACCTCCAAAGACCTACAACATCATCTTGCTGCAGATGGTGTCAATGTGCATCGTTCAACAATTCAGCGTATGGGAGAGTGATGCAGAGGAAGCCTTTTCTGCACACACGCCACAAACAGAGTCGCTTGAGGTATGCAAACGCACATTTGGACAAGCCAGATTAATTTTGGAAGAAGGTGCTGTGGACTGATGAAACAAAGATTGAGTTATTTGGTCATAACAAGGGGCGTTATGCATGGCAGCAAAAGAACACAGCGTTCCAAGACAAACACTTGCTAGCCACAGTAAACTTTGGTGGATGTTTCATCATGCTGTGGGGCTGTGTGGCCAGTGCCGGTACTGGGAATCTTGTTAAAGTTGAGGGTCGCATGGATTCCACTCAATATCAGCAGATACTTGAGAATAATGTTGCGGAATCAGTCACAAAGTGGAAGCTACGTCGGAGCTGGATATTTCAACAAGACAACGACCCAAAACACTGCTCAAAATCTACTCTGGCATTTATGCAGAGGAACATGTACAATGTTCTGGAATGGCCATCCCAGTCCCCAGACCTGAATATCATTGAAAATCTGTTGGGTAATTTGAAGTGGGCTGTCCATGCTCGGCAACCAACAAACCTAACTGAACTGGAGATGTTTTGCAAGGAGGAATGGTCTAAAATACCTTTATCCAGAATCCAGACACTCATTACAGGCTATAGGAAGTGTCTAGAGGCTATTATTTCTGCTAAAGGAGGCTCTACTAAATATTGATGCAATATTTCTGTTGGGGTGCCCAAATGTATGTACCTGTCTCATTTCGTTTGGATGCATATTGCACATTTTCTGTGTCCTTCAGTTATTTGATAGATCAAAATTAATTTGTTGATCCAAACACCCAATTATTTATAAATGAAAATCATGGAAATTGTCAGGGGTGCCTAAACTTTTGCATACGACTGTATATACTGTATATACACACACACATATATAAATATATATATATATATATATAACACATAGAAACACCCAGCACTCACCAGCTAGCTCACAGCTAAGATAAAATCACAACTGGAAAGGTTAGTCACCGCATCTGGCCAAATGGGAAAGCTCAGGCACCACGTCAAGATCCTTTCCTTAGCCTGAGTCCCTAACACAGACACACCATCATGCGAGCTCACAAAGCTAAACAAACTGAGAACAAAGAAGGGGTGCACAGGTGGCTGTAATCACCCATAGAAAATACAAAACATGGAAGGGAACTGCACTCCAAGACCGGATCAGGTACACATCCTGTGACTCAGTACCATCCAGCCCTGGGTGCTAAATAGCACACCAAAAAAGCTGTGATGTCACCAGAGCCACAGGCAGTTAACCCCAGTCCGGAATGGGTGCAAGAACCAAGGGAGATTACAAATAAAAAGTAATACAACACATAGAAACACCCAGCACTCACCAGCTAGCTCACAGCTAAGATAAAATCACAACTGGAAAGGTTAGTCACCGCATCTGGCCAAATGGGAAAGCTCAGGCACCACGTCAAGGTCCTTTCCTTAGCCTGAGTCCCTAACACAGACACACCATCATGCGAGCTCACAAAGCTAAACAAACTGAGAACAAAGAAGGGGTGCACAGGTGGCTGTAATCACCCATAGAAAATACAAAACATGGAAGGGAACTGCACTCCAAGACCGGATCAGGTACACATCCTGTGACTCAGTACCATCCAGCCCTGGGTGCTAAATAGCACACCAAAAAAGCTGTGATGTCACCAGAGCCACAGGCAGTTAACCCCAGTCCGGAATGGGTGCAAGAACCAAGGGAGATTACAAATAAAAAGTAATACAACACATAGAAACACCCAGCACTCACCAGCTAGCTCACAGCTAAGATAAAATCACAACTGGAAAGGTTAGTCACCGCATCTGGCCAAATGGGAAAGCTCAGGCACCACGTCAAGGTCCTTTCCTTAGCCTGAGTCCCTAACACAGACACACCATCATGCGAGCTCACAAAGCTAAACAAACTGAGAACAAAGAAGGGGTGCACAGGTGGCTGTAATCACCCATAGAAAATACAAAACATGGAAGGGAACTGCACTCCAAGACCGGATCAGGTACACATCCTGTGACTCAGTACCATCCAGCCCTGGGTGCTAAATAGCACTCCAAAAAAGCTGTGATGTCACCAGAGCCACAGGCAGTTAACCCCAGTCCGGAATGGGTGCAAGAACCAAGGGAGATTACAAATAAAAAGTAATACAACACATAGAAACACCCAGCACTCACCAGCTAGCTCACAGCTAAGATAAAATCACAACTGGAAAGGTTAGTCACCGCATCTGGCCAAATGGGAAAGCTCATGCACCACGTCAAGGTCCTTTCCTTAGCCTGAGTCCCTAACACAGACACACCATCATGCGAGCTCACAAAGCTAAACAAACTGAGAACAAAGAAGGGGTGCACAGGTGGCTGTAATCCCCCAAAGAAAATACAAAACATGGAAGGGAACTGCACTCCAAGACCGGATCAGGTACACATCCTGTGACTCAGTACCATCCAGCCCTGGGTGCTAAATAGCACTGCAAAAAAGCTGTGATGTCACCAGAGCCACAGGCAGTTAACCCCAGTCCGGGAATGGGTGCAAGAACCAAGGGAGATTACAAATAAAAAGTAATACAACACATAGAAACACCCAGCACTCACCAGCTAGCTCACAGCTAAGATAAAATCACAACTGGAAAGGTTAGTCACCGCATCTGGCCAAATGGGAAAGCTCAGGCACCACGTCAAGGTCCTTTCCTTAGCCTGAGTCCCTAACACAGACACACCATCATGCGAGCTCACAAAGCTAAACAAACTGAGAACAAAGAAGGGGTGCACAGGTGGCTGTAATCACCCATAGAAAATACAAAACATGGAAGGGAACTGCACTCCAAGACCGGATCAGGTACACATCCTGTGACTCAGTACCATCCAGCCCTGGGTGCTAAATAGCACTGCAAAAAAGCTGTGATGTCACCAGAGCCACAGGCAGTTAACCCCAGTCCGGAATGGGTGCAAGAACCAAGGGAGATTACAAATAAAAAGTAATACAACACATAGAAACACCCAGCACTCACCAGCTAGCTCACAGCTAAGATAAAATCACAACTGGAAAGGTTAGTCACCGCATCTGGCCAAATGGGAAAGCTCAGGCACCACGTCAAGGTCCTTTCCTTAGCCTGAGTCCCTAACACAGACACACCATCATGCGAGCTCACAAAGCTAAACAAACTGAGAACAAAGAAGGGGTGCACAGGTGGCTGTAATCACCCATAGAAAATACAAAACATGGAAGGGAACTGCACTCCAAGACCGGATCAGGTACACATCCTGTGACTCAGTACCATCCAGCCCTGGGTGCTAAATAGCACTCCAAAAAAGCTGTGATGTCACCAGAGCCACAGGCAGTTAACCCCAGTCCGGAATGGGTGCAAGAACCAAGGGAGATTACAAATAAAAAGTAATACAACACATAGAAACACCCAGCACTCACCAGCTAGCTCACAGCTAAGATAAAATCACAACTGGAAAGGTTAGTCACCGCATCTGGCCAAATGGGAAAGCTCAGGCACCACGTCAAGGTCCTTTCCTTAGCCTGAGTCCCTAACACAGACACACCATCATGCGAGCTCACAAAGCTAAACAAACTGAGAACAAAGAAGGGGTGCACAAGTGGCTGTAATCATCCATAGAAAATACAAAACATGGAAGGGAACTGCACTCCAAGACCGGATCAGGTACACATCCTGTGACTCAGTACCATCCAGCCCTGGGTGCTAAATAGCACTGCAAAAAAGCTGTGATGTCACCAGAGCCACAGGCAGTTAACCCCAGTCCGGAATGGGTGCAAGAACCAAGGGAGATTACAAATAAAAAGTAATACAACACATAGAAACACCCAGCACTCACCAGCTAGCTCACAGCTAAGATAAAATCACAACTGGAAAGGTTAGTCACCGCATCTGGCCAAATGGGAAAGCTCAGGCACCACGTCAAGGTCCTTTCCTTAGCCTGAGTCCCTAACACAGACACACCATCATGCGAGCTCACAAAGCTAAACAAACTGAGAACAAAGAAGGGGTGCACAGGTGGCTGTAATCACCCATAGAAAATACAAAACATGGAAGGGAACTGCACTCCATGACCGGATCAGGTACACATCCTGTGACTCAGTACCATCCAGCCCTGGGTGCTAAATAGCACTCCAAAAAAGCTGTGATGTCACCAGAGCCACAGGCAGTTAACCCCAGTCCGGAATGGGTGCAAGAACCAAGGGAGATTACAAATAAAAAGTAATACAACACATAGAAACACCCAGCACTCACCAGCTAGCTCACAGCTAAGATAAAATCACAACTGGAAAGGTTAGTCACCGCATCTGGCCAAATGGGAAAGCTCATGCACCAAGTCAAGGTCCTTTCCTTAGCCTGAGTCCCTAACACAGACACACCATCATGCGAGCTCACAAAGCTAAACAAACTGAGAACAAAGAAGGGGTGCACAGGTGGCTGTAATCACCCATAGAAAATACAAAACATGGAAGGGAACTGCACTCCAAGACCGGATCAGGTACACATCCTGTGACTCAGTACCATCCAGCCCTGGGTGCTAAATAGCACTGCAAAAAAGCTGTGATGTCACCAGAGCCACAGGCAGTTAACCCCAGTCCGGAATGGGTGCAAGAACCAAGGGAGATTACAAATAAAAAGTAATACAACACATAGAAACACCCAGCACTCACCAGCTAGCTCACAGCTAAGATAAAATCACAACTGGAAAGGTTAGTCACCGCATCTGGCCAAATGGGAAAGCTCAGGCACCACGTCAAGGTCCTTTCCTTAGCCTGAGTCCCTAACACAGACACACCATCATGCGAGCTCACAAAGCTAAACAAACTGAGAACAAAGAAGGGGTGCACAGGTGGCTGTAATCACCCATAGAAAATACAAAACATGGAAGGGAACTGCACTCCAAGACCAGATCAGGTACACATCCTGTGACTCAGTACCATCCAGCCCTGGGTGCTAAATAGCACTCCAAAAAAGCTGTGATGTCACCAGAGCCACAGGCAGTTAACCCCAGTCCGGAATGGGTGCAAGAACCAAGGGAGATTACAAATAAAAAGTAATACAACACATAGAAACACCCAGCACTCACCAGCTAGCTCACAGCTAAGATAAAATCACAACTGGAAAGGTTAGTCACTGCATCTGGCCAAATGGGAAAGCTCAGGCACCACGTCAAGGTCCTTTCCTTAGCCTGAGTCCCTAACACAGACACACCATCATGCGAGCTCACAAAGCTAAACAAACTGAGAACAAAGAAGGGGTGCACAGGTGGCTGTAATCACCCATAGAAAATACAAAACATGGAAGGGAACTGCACTCCAAGACCGGATCAGGTACACATCCTGTGACTCAGTACCATCCAGCCCTGGGTGCTAAATAGCACTCCAAAAAAGCTGTGATGTCACCAGAGCCACAGGCAGTTAACCCCAGTCCGGAATGGGTGCAAGAACCAAGGGAGATTACAAATAAAAAGTAATACAACACATAGAAACACCCAGCACTCACCAGCTAGCTCACAGCTAAGATAAAATCACAACTGGAAAGGTTAGTCACCGCATCTGGCCAAATGGGAAAGCTCAGGCACCACGTCAAGGTCCTTTCCTTAGCCTGAGTCCCTAACACAGACACACCATCATGCGAGCTCACAAAGCTAAACAAACTGAGAACAAAGAAGGGGTGCACAGGTGGCTGTAATCACCCATAGAAAATACAAAACATGGAAGGGAACTGCACTCCAAGACCGGATCAGGTACACATCCTGTGACTCAGTACCATCCAGCCCTGGGTGCTAAATAGCACTGCAAAAAAGCTGTGATGTCACCAGAGCCACAGGCAGTTAACCCCAGTCCGGAATGGGTGCAAGAACCAAGGGAGATTACAAATAAAAAGTAATACAACACATAGAAACACCCAGCACTCACCAGCTAGCTCACAGCTAAGATAAAATCACAACTGGAAAGGTTAGTCACCGCATCTGGCCAAATGGGAAAGCTCAGGCACCACGTCAAGGTCCTTTCCTTAGCCTGAGTCCCTAACACAGACACACCATCATGCGAGCTCACAAAGCTAAACAAACTGAGAACAAAGAAGGGGTGCACAGGTGGCTGTAATCACCCATAGAAAATACAAAACATGGAAGGGAACTGCACTCCATGACCGGATCAGGTACACATCCTGTGACTCAGTACCATCCAGCCCTGGGTGCTAAATAGCACTCCAAAAAAGCTGTGATGTCACCAGAGCCACAGGCAGTTAACCCCAGTCCGGAATGGGTGCAAGAACCAAGGGAGATTACAAATAAAAAGTAATACAACACATAGAAACACCCAGCACTCACCAGCTAGCTCACACCATCATGCGAGCTCACAAAGTAACTGTTAGCTTGACACTTGCGAGTAACTGTTAGCTTGACACTTGTAATCTGGCCCATAATAAGCTTTTTTCAACCACTCTACAACCACAGCTCTTGAAACGGAAAAAAATGTACACAATTATTGTTCTTCCATTGTTTGGTCTTTAGTTGTTAAGTATTAATCAAGTATGAGGGCACAAGACCATTGTTGCCAAAATCAGCAACGACTGTAAAGAAGTGCAAGGACCTGGCCAGAAGCATGGTCGGTATTAAATGAAGAAGCAATGGGTGAAGGCAGATGACGAAGTCAGATAGCAAGACGTGATCAAACAGCAGCAGCAACATTTTAAATTACACTAAAGGGGAGGAAATTAACAAATGTAGTGTTTACAATGATACACTTTAAAAGAAGAAACTTAATGCACATGGTGTTGCAGGGATAACGATACTCCAGAATTGTCATCCATGCTAATAAAAATTACAAGAGTTGTGCACTTCGCAGGAAGTATGTGGCAGCAAAGACAAGTATAAATTACATAAAAGTATCCCCCCAAAGACAGGAGCCAGATGGGATAGAAAGATTACTATACGCCTGTTGGAAGGTCTAACCTGACCAGGAATGTATCCCAATAGCACTCCTGAAGACCAAAACCCTTTCAGTATGGTGTAAAGACCATAATTAGTAAATGGATAGGATAGATTAGGTCACCAAAAATCCTTAAGGCAAGCAGCATCATTAACTTTTTGGATTGAATCAACATGAATATTACAAAATAAGAAGTTATTAACCTCTTTGGAAAAACCGAAAGGCACTCTTCAAAAGATGTTTGCGTTGTAGAGAAGTGTTTTGGATCAAGCTTCTGTATCTTTTTTTCCTGGGTATACTGCCTTGGGATATTATCAGCTTTTACTTTTTTAATTCTGGATATAAGGTTATGTAGAAGTCAAAGCAGAAGAAAAACTACACTCATTGGGCCACCCATGGACATATTTATTTGCTGATAGTAGATACTTCAGATTCCTTCTTTTGCTAATTTGATGGTAAGATACACGCGAACCTAAATAACTGGGGTAGTGCATTGCTTATGTATTGCTCTGTCTCTCTCTCTCTGGCACTGGAAAGCACATACAAAAAAGTCAAGGCCCTAACAAAGGAATACCCATCTTAAAAAGGAAAACAACGAAGGCATCTCACACAAGCTATAACAACCTAGATAAAAGGGCTATTTCAGTGGGAAAATATAAAATGTAATCAATCTATTAATATTAAAAAGACAAAAAAAAGAAACTGAATCATTAACATTTTTCTGATGGCAACTATCACTATGGAATTAGCAAGATTGTAATTGTGGATGTGAAAATGGGCAGGAGTGAAAGTTACAGAAAAAGAGGAGAGGCCAATTACTCTAAAAAAAGTTAAATGAAAATCTATCATTTTAGAGCGGAGTGCAGCAAATTGTGACCAAAGTATGAACATACATAAATGGTCATTCATCTAAGTGTATGCAGCCCAAGTAGCAACTTCATATGCACAAACATGTGCAAGATAAAGCCAGCGCACATCCTCATCAGTTGTGTAAGCTCATATACACAGGATTTAATTGTTACTTTCAAATAATTACAGTGGAAATAAAATTCACAATGAATATGAGTAAACGTATGTCTCACTGTCCTGGTCTCATATAAAGCAAACGTAGCAAGAATACTGTTTCCATATAATACCTATTAGCCTGATGAAAAACAGAAAACACTGCTATTATAATAGCACCTCAGTCATATGGGAAATAGCTTCCAGTGAAGAAAATCATACAGCTTACCTGGCTACAAAGTGCCCCCAGGGGAATTACTAAAAACCAGTTAGTCTGACGTGTGTTTGGCAAGCTAATATAGGGCATTATAAGGAATTATATACATTATTATATTCACAAAAACAAGATTATAAGTGACAATCAGCATTGATGTATATTAAATTGTGTAAAGGGATTAGGTCAGAACAAGACAACATTGTGCTACCAGAAGATGTGAAAATGCTGGAAAAATATTTTGTAAATAGCAAATTAAATATGAAAATGGTAAGATTTTACATTTTGGAAGCAAAAATAAGTAAGCTACTTATTACTAAATTGGGACTTGACTTGTCAAAACAGAGGTGGAAAAAGATCTTTATTGTGACTAAAAAGTAGTGCACAATGCCAGGCAAATAAGATACTAGCATTTATAAAATAAGTCATTATAAGCATGTTTACAAATAATATATTAGCATGTATAAAAAATAGATACAAAACAAGAAAGCATAATTATGTTCTTATATAAACTCACCTATAGTGTGAAGCACTGTTTTGAGGCCAATTACTAAAAATGACATTACTGAACTAGAAAGTGTTTAGAGAAGGGATACAAAATGAGAAGGGAATCAGATGATGTTTAGTAATAAGAATCGGTTAGATACATTGCGTCTGTTTACTCTAGAAAAGAGAAGCTTGAGTGACGATATGATTACAGTATAAAAAAATATTCATAGTCCATATAAAGAACTGACAAGTTAACTTTTTATTTCAAGAAAATTGTTTGTGACAAGAGGTCAGACTTTAAGGCTACATGAAAGGACATTTAATCTCCAGCAACAAAAGGTTTTCTTACTGTAAGGGCAATCAAACAGTGGAATTCTGCCTGAGGAGGTAGTGTCTTCTAATACAATAGACAGCTTTTTAAAAGGCTTATTAAAAAGGATCTATAAAGGTTGATGAACTTCTGTATTTTTCCAGTCTCCTCTACCATGTTACAATGTAACAAGATCCACAAAAGTCAGAGCAAGAGAAGAGTGGGGCAAATAGGGAATGGGAGTTGCCCAAACCGTATTTCCTTATTGGAGAGTATTAATAGGTGAACTAAAGAAACGTTTTACCTAAAAAATGTAGTAATATTCCAATTAACAGTGTGTTCATCTAGCTTGCTGGTTTTCATTTTGTTGATAGCTTGGAGCCGGTTCTAAATGTACCTTATATTTTGAACTTGACCAAGGTAAAATGGCCAAAGTCGCTGGCTATGCTTCTTTGTGCACCTTAATGCATTCAGAAACAAGGGTGCACTGGTAAAATTATTATCATTTATATATAATTTATAATTAATAACTTGAGAGATTTCTATCTCTTAGATGAACTGAAGACATAAAAGCTGATATGGTAAAAGGGTGATGTGTAGGACAACTTCATACATCATTATGTTCACCCATGCACAAGAAAAACAGATGGCAAGACCTACATATACCTCCATTGCCTGTTCAAGTCTGGCCTTGGGCACTTACTAAAAGTTTTGACATGATGCTCCCAAAAGATTCCCTGCAGTCATCTCTGATTTATAAATAATAAGAAAGAACTAATACACTGTACTATGGTTTATACATTATTCATATACATTAAAATAAAAATATTATGTTCTGTTGAGTGGAACCAACAGTTGTAACACTATACGGTTTCAGTTTATTAAAGAGACAGACAAGTCCAAAATAAACTTTCATGATTCAAATAGGGCATGTAATTTTAAATATCTTTCCAATTTACTTTTATCACCAATTTTGCTTTGTTCTCTTGGAATTCTTAGTTGAAAGCTTAGACTTTGAAGGCCGTCTCTTATATAAATGCATTTTGACAGTTTTTCACCACTAGAGTTCATGTGTGTCATATAGATAACATTGAGCTCACGCATGTGAAGTTACCTAGGAGTCAGCACTGATTGGCTAAAATGCAAGTCTGTCAAAAGAACTGAAATAAGTGGGCAGTTTGCAGAGGATTAGATACAAGGTAATTACAGAGGTAAAACGTGTGTTATTATAACTGTACTACAAAGAAAAAAGGGGACCAATGGCACTACCAGAGAATATCTAAGTGGCTGCACCCTATAGATAATAGTGGCCTGTTGGCTTATCACATCACAGGGTGTGGGGTGCTGTGTATTAAATTTGCTAAATTAATAGAAAAATAGAAAAGACCATTAAAGAATACACATTAAAGCATTTACTGCAGACACAAGGTTCAAATTATGATTTATATGGAAACTTCAGGGACAAGTCGATGATACACTATCAATTTAAAATATAACTTTTCTTTATTGGTGGGTAAATATAAGCCTCTAATAAGCAAGCACTATCCATGGTGCTGAACCTAAAATGGGCTGGCTACTAAGATTTACATTCCTTCTTTTAAAATAAAGATAGCAAGAGAATGAAGAAAAATTGACAATAGGAGTAAATTAGAAAGTTGCTTAAAGTTCCATGCTTTATCTGAATCATGAAAGAAAAAAATTTGGTTCAGTGTCCCTTTAAGATATACTCTACAAAAAAGGTAATTTACTAGTTGTTGTTTTTTTCAATATATTTACTCATTATTTATAATAATTATGCATTGAGCAACAACATTAAGCACAACAAAGATTTAATCTCATGCATTACTCTATTTTTACATTGTTTTGTTATCTGATGCCTTTAATGAATGACAAGTTTTATGTGATTTTTCCATATTAAGTTTTTATATGCAGTTGCTGAACAAAATAAGCCAAACTTTGTGTGTGTATAGGGGAAGGTCACATCATAGGACAGACAATAACATCTCTTACTTTTCATCTTCTTATAGGGGTAATAGAAGCAAACAATTAAATAGGACCTTACAATTACACGCTCTGCTGAATCATGAAAGTTACATTTTTACTTTCTTGTCCCTTTAAAACTAAAATGGACTTTAGAATCATAAGAGTGACAAACAGAAAGTATGGAGATTAAAACAGGGCACAATCTATATATTTAACAACTGTCCCCAAATTGAATGACTTTAGTATAGTCTCTACAAGCTAAACTTAGTTTAGATATCATCAGGTTTTGAAGCTGTATTTAATCCTAGTTCCAAACAAGTATGTTTATAAACAGGTTCTAAAAAGGAGGAATACATATAAGTATTAGAACTGACTAGCTGCTTGGTAAATTTCCTTTTAACCTTTCTTTAAATAGCAACCAGTGACAGTTCTATGGAAGTGCTGTATGCCCCCATTTCATAGCTGTACTATGTCAAACATAAGATGTGCCAGCTGCATGGAATTTGCAAGTTTGTGCTCTACACAGAGCAAGGAGACCGGCAACAGAACTAGAAAGGTGGTTTACAAAATCAAACCTAAGAATAGATCTGGTTCCCTTCCTGTATTCCATGTACCCTTAAAGGGACATGAAACCCAAACATTTTCTTTCATGATTCAGATAGAGAATACAATTCTAAACAACTTTCTAATTTACTTCTATTATCTAATCTGTTTTATTCTCTTGGTATCATTTGTTGAAGGAGCAGCTATGCACTACTGGTTTCTAACTAAACACATGGGTGAGCCAATCACAATCTATATATATATATATATGTAGCCACCAATCAACAGCTAGGGCCTAGGTTCTCTGCTGCTCCTGAGCTTGTCTAGATAAACCTTTCAGCAAAGGATAACAAGAGAAGGAAGCAAATTAAACAATAGAAGTAAATTGTAAAGTTGTTTAAAATTGTATTCTCTATCTAAATCATGAAATACATTTTTTGGGTTTCATGTCCCTTTAATGTTATGCTTTGTGGTTAACAATTTGCGTTAACAAATCTTACGGATTAGATTGGAAACCAGGCCTGCCCTTTGTGCAGGGCAAGAGAGGATTTGGGGGCTTTGTATTGTTATCCAGGGTGAGGGTATGAGAAAGTGCAATGTACACCATGTATTTAGGTTATTAAGAAGTGTTTATGGTATCAGGAGGTGTAATGTATAGTTTTATTCTTTATATAGGACACACTGAATGTTGGGACAGTGGGGGGCTGGGCTGAAGGACCCCACTAATATGTTTAGCCAGGGCCCCGCAAATTCTAAGGGCTATGGAATTTTGCAGTGCTATACAAATAAATAATATTAATAAGGGTGACCCTGACTGGCACTATCATTAATTGAACAAGTCAGCCCATAATCAGTTTGCATGAAACTCACTGTTTCTTTAATTCCTTTGGATTGTTTCTCAAATGCACATCCTGAAGAGGTTTCTATTAATTCCTTAGGCTTAGGAAGATAAATTGAATAGCACATGGGAATTGCTTTCTGTTTACACAAAATACTGTTGGACTTTAGAAACATTTTGCAAAATGTTTAATGAAAGTATTTTACTGCTTTAGGTATGTCATGATGATGAATATCTTAATTTATATTCCCTTAAGATTTATGTTTCATAATAATAAGGTTATTTTTATATTCATAATAAAACATTTTAAACATTATATGATCTTGTCTTCTAAAATTCAGCACCGTTTATTGTATTTGTTCATTTTAAAAAGATAGACAGCTGTTTTGTTATATGTGTTTTACAACACACTTTGCACTTTTTGTTTTAGGATCCAGAGCTAACAGATTGGTTCCAGGAGTGGCCTGATTCTTATGTTAAACACATTTACAGTTCTTCTGACAGAAATGCCCAAAGACATCTTAGTGGCTGGGCTATGCGCAACACCAACAACCACAACTCTCGCATCCTGAAGAAGTCCTGTCTTGGGGTTCTTGTCTGCAGCAATGACTGTTCCGCACCAAGTGGTAAAAAGATATACCAAAGACCCGCCATTTGTGACAAAGCACGGCAGAAGCAACAGAGTATGTATACTAATGTTATCCATGACAGCTACGGAAAACAGCTTGTGTTACTAAATAATTTACAAATGGGGGCATTTTATCAGTATGTTGTTGCTTGGGTTCTAGTGATCAACAATCTTTCAAGTTTAGAATAAATACAAAGCTAATTTCACTGCATATCCCTTCCCCCGGAAACTTTATATTTAATTATTAAACATTTCAGATTGTTGCTTCACATGTAGGTTAAGTACATTCAAAATGAGTTGAAACTTTTTTTAGTGTACAAATAAAATCTTCCTTCCCTTGCATGTTGGCAGCATAAATATAAAATTATGTTAATAGCAGTAAAGTATGAAGTTATGTTAGCACTTCCCTTCAGATGCTCGCTGCCAGCCCCGGTTCTCCCAGACCGTATCCAGAAACAAGAAATATTGAATGTGGCGGCGCTGTATCACCTCAGGGGATGCAAGCTGCTCTTTTCCTCTGTGAAACCTGCCTTCTTTCACCTCCAAGATAAAAAGCTCACAATGGTGTAGCACGTTTCAAATAAAATGGTAGGCGCACAAACAGGTCATACTCAGATGCAGCTTCAGATTTTATTATAATATAGCTCAATGCATTTCGCCAAAACAAGCATTTCTCAAGATCATAAAATCAATATATGTCAAAGCAAGTTGTAGTAGCGCATTTTGGTTCTCTGTATACCTTGATGGCACTCATGCAGACTTTCTAGAATTTTCCTGCGAGCATTCCGAGGAACTACAATCTTTTCACCCAGCAATAGGAGACCATCTTCCATGCGCAGCAAGTGCTTAAATTGCCAATATGACTGCAGACTTGGATGGAGTTGCCTTTTTCTTTGTGGCCAACCTTCAGACAGAAGTTGTTTAAGTTTGTTTAAGTCTGCATCTTCTGCTGTGGAAGTTTGTAAATAAGATAACATCTCAGTCCCAATAGATTCTTATGATGACAGTGTATAGACCCTTTCTTCTGATAAACTGTCCTCTTCTTGTCCTGGTGGATCAACAGGGGCCCTGGAAAGAGTATCAGAAATAAACATATCACGCCCAGGAGTATAAATGATGTTTAGGTTGTATCGTTGCAGTTGTAAGAGCATTCTTTGGAGTCTTGCTAATACTTTGCTCAATGGTTTAGTGAGTATTGATTCAAGAGGCTTGTGGTCAGAATGCACTGTAACTGCTCTGCCGAAAATAAACTGGTGAAACTTTTGTGTAGCATTTACAATAGCCAATAGTTCTTTCTCAATCTGGGCATAATTTTGCTCTGTGGCAGTCATTGCTCTCGATGCATATGCTATAGGGCAATTGTCTTGAAGTAAGCAAGCTCCAAGGCCTGATTTAGATGCATCTGCCTGAATCACCACTGCTTTTGCTGGGTCAAAAAATCTTAATACTGGAGCCTCAATCAGTGCCTGCTTTAAAGTCTGTACTGCTTTAGTATGTTCTGGACCCCACTGCCAAACAATATCCTTGCAAAGTAACTTCCTCAAATGAGAAGTAATCTCTGCCTCCCCTGGTATATATTGTGCCAGATACCGGACCATGCCCAAAAATCTTTGCAGCCCTTTTTTGTCCTCTGGGTCAGGCATTTTGCTAATTGCTTGGACTTTCTAGACATCAGGTTGAACTCCTGCAGGGGTGATGACATGTCTGATACTTTGAATTGGATTTTATCTGGATTGAACTTAATGTTCTGTTCTAATGCCCTGTTCATCACCTGTCTCAGGATCTGATCATGTTCTTCATCTGATGATGCAGCAATAATCATATCATCAGCTATGATATGCACACCAGCGATGTCCCCAAAAATCTCCATATTTTTCTGCTGAAATACTTCACTGGCTGACTTTATCCCAAATGGCATCCTGCAAAATCTAAAGCGCCCCCATGGGGAGTTGAAAGTGCATAGTTCTGAGGACTCTTTGTATAAAGTTTTCGTGTAGATACTGTGTGAACTTTGCAAAGTAAATCCAGTTCCTGGCATGCTGCTTTTCCTAATAATGGAAGTGAGGAGCATCGCGTAACAAAGAATTCCAGCTCTGGACGGATTTTGGAACCCCCATAAGCAATTAACATAGTGTTAGTATTTCTGATGCAGAACTGTGCAGGGATCTTTTTTAAGAGAGTGATAGGTAGCACATTTGCCTCAGCACCAGTATCCAGTTTAAAGTTAATGGGTGCACCATTGATTTGCACTTCAGAGAACCATGCAGAATGTTTTAGTTCTTGTTTTACATCTTTCAATATTGCTCCTATAAATAAAGTCTCAACTGTTTTTACTCTATCACACTCCTGGCCCTGTGATTTACAGCATTTTGCAAAATGATTCATTTTGTGAAAAGTGTAACAAACACACCCAAATGCAGGGCATCTTTGAGGTGGATGTACCCTGTCACACCTAGGGCACACATTCCTTTTTTGCTCAGTCCTTGCACTAGAGTGAGCTTTGTTCTTGCTGCCTCTAGTAGACTCTGCTTGGCTAGTGAGTGTGGGTTTGTACTGTAAAGCATGAATAGCCTTGTAGGAACTTGCTGGTGTGTTTGCAGCCATAACCTGAACCTGGGATTTGGTAGCTTCAGCAGCCTGACATATCTCCACTGCCTTTTGTAGTGTAAGGTCAGCCTCTCTGAGCAAACGTTCTTTAAGTCTGGTATCTGTAAGACTGAATACTAATTTGTCTCTTAACATGTCCTCAAGTATTGCACCAAACTCACAATCTCTGGCTTTTAGTCTGAGTTCTGTCATATACCTTTCAATGCCTTGCCCCTCATAATATGAATGTGACCAAAACTTATGTCGCTCAAACACAACATTTTTCTTTGGAGTACAATGCTCCCTGAACAAAGTCAGCACTGAGTTTAAGGTTCTTTCAGCAGGCAGGGCTGGTTCCAATGTGTTGTAAATCTCTTGGCCTTCCCCACCCAAAACATGCAGGGCTATGGCAATCTGTGTTTTCTGCTCTTTTTTTATAAAGTTCAACTGCCTCAGCATAAATTAAAAATCTTTGCTCCCATCTTCTCCAGTTTTCACTTACATTTCCTGTAAATTGCAGAGGGTCTGGTGCTCTGAACATCTCCATGCTGATGCTAGAGAAACTGTGAATAAAGTCCTTGTTACAATCTCTTTACTCAAACAAGTGACTTTTTCAGCACTTCTGACACCATGTCATGTTTCTTGTGTGGGTATTTAGCAGTAGGAATAA
Source organism: Bombina bombina (assembly GCF_027579735.1). Taxonomy (NCBI): domain Eukaryota; kingdom Metazoa; phylum Chordata; class Amphibia; order Anura; family Bombinatoridae; genus Bombina; species Bombina bombina. Next base: position 483,028,150 of record NC_069502.1, on the reverse strand, counting down.
GCACTACTTGATAATAGGTACACAGAGCAGGTCTTTATTCATAGTTGCCAACATTTAAAAAAAAAATCCAGGGACACTTTGCAGCAGAGCAAGCAAGCGGGTTACTGGAGTATTGACGACCTACTGTTCAACTGCTCTGCCCACTCAGTTCTGCAATCAAAACACACCCATTTGAAAGTAATAGTTTAATTTAGACTTATCCATAGTTTATTATACAGATTACAGCACCAAGCTCTTACACCTACCCAGTCTCTGGAACACATTCTGGGCATAGGGTTATTTTTACAACACAGCATCAAAATTAGAAAGACAAATAATATGTGAACCCATTCAATAATAATAACAATATTCCATTAGGAATGAATTATATTTAAATTAAACACTATATCTATTTGTCATCTATCTATCTGTATATATGTATGTGTGTGTGTGTATATATATATATATACTTATATGCAAACAACAAATGTTGTGCAAAAGAGATTTTCAGGGACATTTCCAGGGACAAAAAAAAATCCAGGGACATACAACAAAATCCAGGGACATACAACAAAATCCAGGGACTGTCCCTGGAAATCAGGGACTGTTGGCAACTATGTTTATTCAGCTCAGAGGTAAGCAAAAACACTAACTGAACTAACAGAGAAAAACTAACATAAAGAAGATGGCTGCTGATCATAGAGTTCCCTCCCAGCTCCAGGGTGTCTTTTCTTAAAGTAACAGTATACCACAGTAGTTATTAAGTTATTAAATGTATTTTTCAATGCAACGAAATAGAAAAAGTGATTAGCTAAAACTGTAATAATAACCACTGTGCAAACAATTATGAAATGGAATTTATTGTCTAATAGCTGTTTTTTTGGTTTGGTTAAAAACTGAGCAGTGTTTGCCTTATTATATTACCAGCTTAGTGGAAGCACACAGCTGAAAATTAAATTGCAATATGTCAGCAGAGGTTTGTGGGAGTTGTAGTCCCAAAATGTGGTCATTGTATTGTGTTGTAGTCTTTAGGGTAACGAGGAAGTCAAACTTCACACATAAACTACACACACGTCATAAACCCCAAGCAAAAGTACACAAATATATATATATATATATATATATATATATATATATATACATATATATATATATATATATATATATATATATATATATATATATATATATATATATATATATATATATATATATATATATATATATATATATATATATATATATAAAGCCTTCAGTAGTTTCAACTCTTTATCACAGTGCTTTCCAAACTGTGTGTCGGGACACACTAGTGTGTCGGCAGCAGTGTGTAGGTGTGTCCCTGCTTCAGCACAAATTCTTTTTTTTAATTTTTTTTTGGTTTCTGACTTTCCACCTGCCTGCTACGCATATCACATGGTTGACACATGATTGATACCTAGGGGGACACAGATCATGTTAACCTATTGGCACAGCTCAGTGGGAACTGAAACTATTCCCATTGGCTCCTGACTGCACGTGTAGTCTCCTTAATTGGCTCGTGACTGCATGTGTAGTCAGTGAGTGGGACAGCAGTGTGTATACAGCGCGGGCAGTAGTCAATCGGACTCACCGAGCTCTGAGGGCGGCAGATTAAACACTAAGCTGAAGTCAGAAGTCAGTTGTTTTTTTTTGCAGCTAGCTCCCAGTAGTGCATTGCTGCTGATGCTCTTGATATATGGATAGGAAGTGGAAGCTTAAAAATGCTTGATGATGAAATGCGAGTGTCTTTATCTAATATTCCACCAAATATTCAGAAATTGTGTTCATCCCATCAACCTCATACATCCCATTAAAATAATAAGTAGCTATTGGTGTTATTAAACTTGTTTTTAATCCTTGCACATACATACTGTTACTTGTAAATACATTTTGTTATTATATAATTTATGTATGCGTCCGTATCTCTAAAAACAAGTTAGATTAACCTCCTTTTTGCTAGTACAACTGAATTACTGTGTCGCGAAATGATGTAGGTCTAAAAAGTGTGTCACCAACATGAAAAGTTTGGAAAGCTCTGCTTTATCAGGTGTGAAGTAATACTGCTCTTTGAGATAGAATTTACAAAATGTAACTTGCAAAGTGACACAAAGTGATACAGAGGTGTGTGTAGGGAGAGGGAGGGGGTGCTGTAAAATGGTGGATTGGTCTGAGAGTGAAAGGTGCTGGTAGTTTCAGAATAGCCAGTTTACTACTACAGTTTGTGTTCTGTGGTGCCATCTTTGTTCGCAAACTGAAATACTTATGGGAGAGGAACAAATACGTAAGTTTAGTAATTATTTCAGCACTGTGTGTCTGGATGGCAGGGCTGCCATCAGGGGGTGAAAGGGATGACTAAATTTAGGTGCCTGTGGCCAGGGGGCCCTGTCTCCAACCAACCACTAGAAAAAAAATGTTTTATTGTAGGAGAGGTGGTGTTGGAGACAGACAGCACACAAAAGCCCTAAGTGGCTGTGATGAGAGCAGGATGTGATGTCACTAGTTTGTGGGCGGGGCTTAGGCAGGGCCGGACTGGGAAATCAGACCAGCCCTGGAAATTTGTATAGACCGGCCCAGCCCCGCCCCCTCTGAGTCAACCCCGCCCCCTTCGTCTTAACCCCGCCCCCTCCAGTGCAGCCCCCTCCGTATATTTGACAATAGCTACAATAGTGACTAATATAATCCATTAAAAGTTATTCTCTGTAAAAGTCCCATTTGGGGCAAAAAAGAGACTGATTCCTGGGCCTGGTTGCAACTTTTCGCCACCCTGGAAGTTCCGCCACTGCCCTGTATATCGGCTATATACCCAAGTGAGATGTCAGATCATTATAACCAATGCCTTAGTGAATGGGATGTTGTGCTATAGGACATCATTACATACACAGCAAAGTAAAATGCATGTAGTGTGTTGCTACAGCCGTTAGCTTGTGAGCACTAAGTTGTGACACAA